>NW_006400100.1:899413-902563 GCF_000299155.1 Elephantulus edwardii | reverse complement strand
ATTATAGGAAAAAAATAAATTTCAATGCAAAAACCCATAACAAAGGACAAGGAATGTCACTACATAATGCTTAAAGAATCACTAGAACAAGAGGACATAACAATAATAAATATCTATTCACCAAATGAAAGAGTTGCAAAATATATGAAACAAACATAAAAAACTGAAAAAGGAAATAGACAACAAGACTATAGTAATTGAAGACTTCAATACACACCTCTCAAGAAAAAACAGAACTACCACAAAAAATTTCAGCAAAGATGCTCAAGAACTAAATCACATAATAAACCAACTGGACCTCATAGATATTTAGACACTAATACACCCGGGGGCAGGGGGCGGGTGGGGAACAAAACACCTAATATCTTCTTCTCCAATGTGCATAGAACATTCTCCAGAGTAGATTTCATTTTAGGTCACAAGAAAAGCATCAGTAAATTAAAAAACATAGAAATAATACAAATAATTTTCTCAGACTACAATGCTACAAAATTAGAAATTAGTAACAAGAGGATGAAGGAGAAAAAAAAAAACCCATGCATTTGGAAGCTGAACAACACCTTACTCGAACATGAATGGGTACTAGAAGAAATAAAAAATGAAATTAAAAAGGTTCTTGAAACAAATGACAATGCAAACACCATTTACCAAAACCTCTGGGAAATAGCCAAAACAGTAATAAGAGGTCAATTTATAGCAATAAGCAAACACATCAAAAGCCATGAAAAGTAACCACTGACTCTCTAACCAAACTTCTCCAACAAATTTAAAAGAGCAGCAAGAAAACCTAACACCCTCTAAAAAACTGAAATTATAAAAATTAGAAAAGAAATATATGAAATAGAAAACCAAAAAACTATTGGAACCACAAACAAAACAAGGAGTTGATTCTTTGAAAAGGTCAATAAAATCAACAAACAACTAGCAAAACTAACAAAGGAAAAGAAGGAAAAAACACAATAATCCAAATAATAGATGAAATGGACAACGTCATAACAGAATCAACTAATACAAAAAGGCTAACATTGGAAGATTGTGAAAAATTATACTCAAACAAATATGAAAACCAAGAGGAAATGGACAAATACTTAGAAATTCACAACCTACCTAAACTGACACCAACCAAAATGGAACAGACACCTTACAAAAGAAGAAATTGAAATCGTAATAAAACAACTTCCAGCCAAAAAAAGTCCTAGATGAGATGGATTTGCAAGTAAGTTTCATCAAACATTCAGAGAACTCTCACCAATCCAATATAAACTATTTCAGAAATTAGGAAAAGATGGAATTCTCCCAGACTCATTCTCTGAAGCAAACATATCCTTGATAACAAAACCAGGTAAAGATACCACCAAAATAGAAAACCATAGGCCAATATCTCATGCAAAAATCCTGAATAAAATCCTGGCCAATAGAATGCAATGATACATCAAAAAACATAATTCACCACGACCAAGTGGGATTCATAACAGGTGTGCAAGGATGGCTCAACATAAAAAAAACAATCGATGTAATTCATCACATTAACAAAGCAAAGAACAAGAACTACACGATCCTATCAATTGATGCACAAAGGGCCTTAAACAAAAATACAGCACCTGATTAAAACACTCAACAAAATAAAATTAGAGGGAAATTTCTTGAACATGGTAAAAAGTATATATGCAAATCCAAGAGTCAATGTTGTTCTCAATGGAGAGAGATTAAAGGCATTCACTTTGAGAACAGGAACCAGGCAAGGATGCCCACTATTACCTCTCCTATTCAATACTGTGTTGGAAGTCCTTGTGATAGCAGTAAGACACGAGAATGAAATAAGAGGTTTCCAAATACGCAAAGAGTAGGTAAAATTATCTCTATATGCAGATGATATGACAGTATGCTTAGAAAAACCTAAAGACTCAGAAAGAAATCAACTGGACATAGTTGACCAATTCAGCAAAGTGGCAGGATACAAGATCAGCATACAAAAATCAATTGGATTTCTCTACAATGACAAAGAGAATGCAGAAGGGGATCTAGGAAAAACAGTACCCTGCACAATTGCTAACGACAAGATTAAATAGTTGGGAGTAAATCTAATTAGAATAGCGAAGGATCTATTCAAAGAAAATTACAAAACATTACTACAAGACAAAAAGAGACCCGGAGAAGTGGAAGAATATTCCTTGCTCATGAATAAAAAGACTCAATATTGTGAAAATAGCAATACTACCAAACGCAATTTACACATTAAATGCAATCTCAATACAAATACCAATTCCATTCTTCAACAAGATGGAAACACAATCTCCAATTTCATTTGGAATGGGAAGAGGCCCAGAAAAAGCAAAGCACTCTTTAAAAAGAGAACCAGGAGATTCAAGATGGCGGCAGAGGCAGAGACAGTGTGGTGAGCTGCAGGAGTAGCGAACCACTTAAAGCAGGGCCATTATGGCCTTCCACAGACTTCGGCTTATTGAACACTTAAACACTGAAACACTTAATTGAACACTTAAACAGTTGATGACTGGCCCTCAGTGAAGATCAAGGCTCAACAACAGGAATTCAAGGATTCCCAAGGAAAAAATGGGTGAGTCTCGTGGCTCCCAAACCCACCCACCCACCACCCACCCCCACAGAGCCCACGCTGCGCTGGACAGCTGCTGCAGCTCCATGAGGCTTCCACAGCCTGAACGAATGGATTCCCTCACCCAGGATGGATGCTGAGCACTGGCCCTCCTCAAGACTGGTAAAGTGAAGCCACCACACTGCCGCAAGGTGGTCTTGTACTGGAGAGAATTCTTGGAGCCAGGATGGCGACTGTGGGGGAAGCGGGCACCCTCCGGCTGCCTGCACAAGAGGGGCCGCGCACACGCAGAGCATGCCCCCAACAGCCGCCAGCACTGGGGAGGCTGCGTGCTTCCCACAGGCCTCCCGCGCTGGGGGTGGGGCGCACACCCCCACTGGCCGCCTGCATAGGAGGTGGGGGATGGGATGCATGCCCGTCATCTGCAGGTTTGGGTTTCCTTGGACAGGCCAAAGAAGACAATTACCTATACATTGGAAAGGCCAAAGAGGATGATTACCTAGGCATTGGAAAGGCCAAAGAGGACGATTACCTATGCAATGGATTGCTGAAAGTCACTGTGAGTCTGATGACCTTAA
>NW_006400100.1:890929-898283 GCF_000299155.1 Elephantulus edwardii | reverse complement strand
CCTTCACCTGCTCCCCCCACCGACCAAACTGTGCAGCTCTGCAACTGCATCCTGGCCCATCCTCACCCTTCTGCCCCAACCCTCACCTCCTTGTACCCCCAATATGTTTTTCCCAATAAAAGAAATTTTTTTAAAGAGAACCAAGGAAGAAGGCATCTCACTTCCTGATTTCAAATCCTACTATATTGCAGAGGTAGTTAAGATAGCGTGGTACTAGTACAATGACAGACACATAGATAAATCGATTAGGATTGAGAATCCTGAAATCAGCCCATCTACCTACGCTCAACTGATTTTTGACAAGGAGGTGAAATCATAAGTGGGGAAATGACAGGCTTTTCAACAAATGGTGCTGGCAAAATTCGAAAACTATCTACAGGGGGGGAAAAAAGCAAGATCCACACCTCACTCCATACATAAAACCAACTCAAAGTGGATCATGGACCTAGGACTAAAGCCTAGGACTATAAACTTTACGAAAAGCTTGGAAGAACTCTAGAAGTCCTTATCCACAACGTAAATGGTCTTTCAAGCATCTGGAAAAATCTACGATCAGGATAGGAAAAAATAGATGAATGGGACTTTCTAATAATCAAATCCCTATGCAAATCCAAAAACTTCTCCAACAGGGTAAAAAGGGAAGCCACAGATTGGGGGGAAAATATTTGGTAACGAGATGTCAGATAAGGGACTTATATCTAGAATTTATAAAATACTCTAGCACCACAACAACATAAAGGTAAACAACCCAATTCAAAAATGGGCACAGATATGAACAGACACTTCACCAAAGAAGACATACAGATGATGAGCAAACACATGAAGAAATGTTCAAAATCCCTAACTCTAAGGGAGATGCAAATCAAAACAACTATGAGATATCATGTCACCCCAGTAAGAATAGTAAAATTTAATGGAACGGCAAAGATCAAATGCTGGCGAGGTTGTAGAGAAACTGGAAATCTTATTCACTGTTGATGGGAGTGTAAGATGGTGCAACCGCTATGGAAGGCTGTATGGTGCTTTCTCAAAAAGTTGCAAATAGAAGTACCATTTGACCCAGCAATTCCACTGCTGGGAATATACCCTAACGAACTCATTACTGCCACCTAAACATGCACACCCATGTTTATTTCGGCTTTGTTCACAATAGCAAAGAATTGTAGACAGCCCAAGTGCCCATCAACAAACAAATGGATAGAGAAGCACTGGTATATTCTCACAATGGAATACTATGCTGCATTAAAAAAACAAGGAACTCGTGAAATATTTCACAGAATGAGTGACCCTGGGGGACATTATGCTGAATGAAATATCTCAGTCACAAAAAGACAAATACGCCATAATTCCACTGTTATAAAAGACTGACATAGGAGTTGGGGGTACACTGAGAAATATGGGATAAATAATGTATAATGCATTGAAAACATGAGGGAGAGAACTGTTTAAGAGAGATATATGATTAGATATTATTGTTATGATAGGAGTTCAGAACGAAGGTAACACTGCAGTGGATTTGGGGTGAGGGATTGAATAACAATGAAAGAATTTTTTTTCTTTTATTTTAAATTAAAAAGTGAATTGGGTGTGATGGATGGGCAAGGAGAAAAGTGCAACAATGAATGAATGGAAATCCAAAGTCTCTGTAAACTTTCACTAAAATCAATTAAATTAAAATTGAAAAAAAAAATTTAAAAATCAAGGGAGCTCTGATGGCCTAGAGGCAAGAAGCTGCAATCCCAGAAGTCGCAGTTCAAATCCACCAGATGCTCTGCTGGGGAAGGAGGGACAATCTCCTCCTGTTCCAGTCAGATCTGATTTGACAGTACACACACACACACACACACACACACACACACACACACACACAAAATAGTAAAATAAAATTTTAAAAAAATTTTAAAATCATAATATCACACAATTTGATGAGTGGAAGGAGGGGTAGGTAAGGGAAAGTGGAAAGATCTGGTGTGAAAAACAAAAATTGCTCTGTGAACTCTGTACTTGTGTATGGCAAGTTCATTGAGTTACAGGATATGTTATCGTTGTTGTGGTTACGTGCTATTCAATCATATCCACAAGAGAGGAGATTGCCTATCCTTCTCCTGAGGAGCAGCTGGTGGATTTGAACCACTTGCCTTTGGTATTGCAGTGCTGCTTTTTACCAATACGTCAGCATTGCAAACGATATTGTGTTTTACGGTTAATGCAGTCATGGACTCTAATAGCCTGCTTTTGAGTTAGTAGTGCAACTCCTTACTACAGTGGCACGAAAGCTCCATATACTAGCAATTTTCAAATTATATATTGCCATGTATGTTAAGTATTTAATTTAAGTTTGCTGGACTGTATATGTTGTATGTAATTATTGGACAAATGAGACTTACTTTTTTTTTGAGACTTACTTTTATAATACCTAGTCTCTAGATAATAAAGACCTAGCCAACATTAAAAAAAACAAAAACAAAAATAATTCTTTCCATAACTAGGTGAATGCGTCCAGGACCGCATCCGTTGGCTGAAATATGTCAATTGGAATTCCATCAATTTCTGGCACCTTGGTTTTTTTGCCAGTTCCTTCAGAGCATCTTGAACTTCCTCCTTCATCACCATAGGGTCTTGATCATACATTGTTTCATTAAATTCTTCTGTGTTAGCCAGTTCTTTTGGTTTGCTGCCTCTGTATACTCCTTCCATCTTCTTTTGATGCTTCCTGGGTCATTCATTCAACATTTTGACTTCGGCATCCTTAAGTATTGCAACTTGAGGTTTGAACTTGTTCTTCAGTACCTTCTGCTTAAGAAACGTTAAGAGAGTTTATCCTTTTTTTATTTTTCAACTCCCACTCCTTGCACATTTTATTATAATACATTGTTTTGTCTTCCCATGCTGCCTTTTGACATCTTCTCTTCAGCTCCTTAACAATGTGACTTAGCTATTACACTGCTAGGAATATACACCAAAGATATTAAAACTGAGACACAGATATTTGTACAGCATTATTCACAATAGGAAAAAAAAAATGTAAACAGCCCAAATGTCCAACAAATTAATGGATTGAGAAATTATGGTAAATTCACACAATAGAATACTATGCAGCACACAGGATCAATGATGTTGTGAAATACTGTATAAGATGGAAGAATTTAGAGAGTATTATGCTGAGTGAACTAATTCAATCTCATAGGAACCATTACTGCATAAGACCACTAGTGTAAAGATAACTAGTAAGATGTGAACATAAGTTCAAAAGGGTAAGAGGAAGATGACAGGAGGGCAGAGGGTGTGGATGGGAAAAAATCATTGGAGTATCATGAGAAGAAGGGGTGTGAGAGGGAAGCAATTAGGGGCAATAAATAATGCAGTCAAATGAAGAGAAGAACTTCTTCTCTGGGAAATGGTGCACAGACAGCTGGCCCTGGAGACTGCTATAGGATGATCCTGGAATGTAAATAGCCATTGATGGACAGGCACAGAAGACCAGTTCCCACAGGCTAACACCATACAGTCCACACGAAGAAGTGTAATATTTTTAATAAGCATCGAAAGAAAAACCAAGCCATTTTTAAAACCCAACATTGTGGAGACTTGCCAGGAGTCAGTATTCTGTCAAATGCAGTGTGTAGGTAATACGGCAAAGTTAATATGAACCCCCTAACCCAGGTTGAGGATCTGGCTACTGGGAAGACAGATTCCTGGATATGGTAGATGCCAGGCTTAGGGTGAGATCCTGGTCATCAAACCCTGACAGAGGGGGTCAGAAAGGGCCCCAGCAGAAGGACAGGGCTAGGATGTTACGGAACCTTATCCACAGAATTTAAGAGAGCACCAAAAATTCGATGACCCAGGCAAATTATTTCACAAGAACATAATATTTTATAAGGCATTGTTGGCGGTATTATTGTTAAATGCCTTTGAGTGGACAAGGACTCAGCAACCCTGTGAACAATAAACTTTGCACTATCCTGCATCATTCTCACTATCTCCACCAAACTCCAGCCCGTTCCTGCAGTCTCTATGTCAATTCATTTCATTAAGGGTATTCTTACCTTTCACAGAAACTCCACTTTTCCCAGGATTATCTTTTTTCCAAGTGCTAGCACCTCCTGATATTAAAGAATGATTTTACTAACATGTTCATTCAATCCTTTCAATCCTTTTTTTTTTTTTGCTTCAGTTCAATGAAAGAGACTTTATTGACGGTTCAGGGTCATGGGGATCAGAAGAAGGCCACCTGCAAGAGGCAAGGGAGCCAGTGAAGAGGGGGCTCTTATTTGACCTTATTCTTGGGGCGCAGGTTGTTGGTGTGCCCACACTTCTTCTTGCGGCAATTGACAGCACAGGGATGCAGGCGAGCATAACACTTGCGGCAGATCACCTTGTTGCAGTTGTATTTCTGGGCGAGCTGGCGCAAGGAAGGCTCAATAATGCCACCACGGAGACGCAGCACCAGATGCAGGGTGGACTCTTTCTGGATGTTGTAGTCTGAGAGTGTATGGCCGTCCTCTAGTTGTTTGCCTGCAAATATCAGACGCTGCTGGTCAGGAGGGATGCCCTCCTTGTCTTGGATTATGGCTTTGACATTCTCGATGGTGTCACTGGGCTCGACCTCAAGCGTGATGGTCTTGCCAGTCAGGGTCTTCACAAAGATCTGCATTTTTGTGTCTGCCACTCGGCCGCCTCGCTGTCTCATTCAATCCTTTTATCACTCATAATTAACAGGTTACCAGCAATTTTATTTCATTTCCTTTTAAAGAACACAGAAATTTATTATCTCACAGTAGAAGAGTTGCCATCATCATGTCCCCCCCAAAAAAAAATGTGACTCAAAGAGACCCTATGAAGAAAAGATATGAAACCTGCGCCCTCCTTACAATCTCAAGCACGTCGCAGTCCATTGTTATAGTCACACGTGTCAATCCAACTGGCTGTAGAGCTTCATCTCTTTCTCTGACTCACCTCCTTTCCTAGCATAATGTCTTTTTTCCTCAAGAACTAAATTCTCCTTACCACATGCCCAGAGTCTGTGAGATAAAGTTGCACTTTATGCTTCTAAGGAGTACCGTGGTTGAACTTCCTCAATGACAGACATACTTGTTTGTTCTTTTGGTGGTTCAAGGAATACGCACACTCTTCTCCAATACCACAACTCAAAGACTTTAATTCTTCTCTTATTTATTTGATTCTTATAGATTCTTCTCTATTAATTCTATACCACAATTCAAAGACATTGATTCTTCTCTTATTTATTCTTATCCTTGTTTATGGTTCAACTTTCAGATTCATACAAAGCAATTGAATAGACTGTGGCATTAAACTGACCATCTTTCCTCTTTAACACTTTGGAGAAATTTCCCCCAATACAGCATGTCTTTTGATTTCTTACCTTGTTGCTGCCATGCATACTGAATGAGGATCCAGGTAAAATGAAACTGTTGACAACGTCGATCTTTTCTGCACCTGTCGTGATTCAGTGATGAAAAATTTTGTTTCCTTGATGTTGAGATGTAATCCACATTGAAGGCTGTATCCTTCGATATTCCTCAGTAAATTCTTCAGGACTTCATTTTCTATAAGGGTAAAAGCCTAAATTAAGGGTATTGAAATTACTGAGTGACTTTTCACTTCTTTTCAATTAGATATTACTCTGTTTTCAACATCTGGTTTATTTTAGCTTAATTTGATAAGGAACTTCAGGTATCCATTCATATTTACTGACTCCTGATGGATCCACATATCTTCTCTTGTTGACCCCCTTCTGCATATGTCCCATGTTTGTTCTTTCCTGTTATATGACACCACAGAAGACTTTCTAATTAGAACTTCAAAGAAACACTCTATTTCTCCAAACAAAGTTGTATTCCCAGGTCTAGTCATTAGGACTTCATCATATCTTTTAAGGGACAGTTCAAGTCATAATAGTAACAACAAAATATCATATCCAGCATGGTTCTGTGATTGCAGCTACTGGTTAAATTAATAGTTACTTACTATCATCATCTTATTGTATCTTGTTTTAAAAAAGAAACCTGGCAAGTAAATTTTATGCATATACCTTTCACACACCTGTCCAGAATCCTTTATTTTTTGTAATGCTCACTATTGAATTACTCTCAAAGTGTGACAATCTCTAACACGTCCACTTATCTCTATCATAAAGACCTTTCTTTACTGAACAGAGGACTAGTACTTAGATTCTCCCAAGTGTTAAGTACATATATCTCAATTATAGACTCAGGAATGATAAAATTTAATGTCATGTTATGACTGAGGTTGGGCCATATATTATAACTTTATAGATTACATTTTTTATGTGTTCACAATGTGTTTTCTTCTCAGAAGATATCAAACCAATGGCCTGATAAATGATGACTAAAAACACAATGTACTAATACTGAAAAAAAATGTTCGTTTCATCAATTACATTGAATATTTATAGGATGATGTCCTTTAAGTCACTACAAAAACATGATGGATATTATAATTGTTCTTAGGTTCATTGATCTAAAGAAGTTGCAATATTCATTTCACTCTCAGGAATACAGGTTACACAAGGCTTTTCTTATGGGTCAAGAGTTTTACCTCTGAATAAATATGTGTTCACTCTAAGTGAAAATTACTGACATTCATTAAGTCACTTTCCAGAGATTCAACTCTTACTCAAGTTTGTTATGTTTATAAGAAACAAACTATGCTCCATAGTTTAAATCACTTATGATTTAATTGAAAATTTACAAATTGATTTTAAATTAAAGCATTTATTTTTTATATTTTTTACATTAAAACATTTATATACATTTTAATTAATGTTCATTATTGCAATTCATTTTAATTAATACAAAATGTAGTTTTCATAAAAGCATAGGCTTCCAGATAGAGCTGTGGTGGGAGGTGGTGAGTGAAGAGCAGGAGCAGAGACCAATACTATTCATAAATGGTTAAATGATGCAGAATTAGGAAATAAAAGTGTCAGATGATATCAAGCTAGTCAACAGCAACAACACATTGCAAGTGGACAGTGCTATCATAATTTGAAGAACAAAATAACTGAGAACTTAAAACATTTTCTCCATGGGGTATGCTTTGAAAAACAAGGACAACATCAATATATTCTCAGGTATATCACCATGTAGGTAAAGCTCTTAAAGCATGAAAGGCAAATTCAGAAAATGTTCCAAGGGAAAGATTCAATAAAGATCAGTGATGAAGGTGAAGGCCTCGAAGAGGAGATAACACCCAAAAAGAGAACAAAGGTATCCACACTGACCAAAACTTAGCAGTCTCAGGGATAACATGATATATAGAGGAAAGAAGATACCAGGATATGTAAGAGGCTGATAAAGTTCTTATCTTA
>NW_006400100.1:889296-890717 GCF_000299155.1 Elephantulus edwardii | reverse complement strand
ACAAGTACTAGTACACTCTGATAAAACATACCATGAGAAGAAAAATACCCGAAATTAAAAACTTAGACTCTTCAGAAGACATATTGCATGCAGAGCCAGTAATACACAGAGACATGCTCAAGGCAAAGAAAATGCAATCCAGAGACAAGAAGAAAATACTTGCATAAAGTATGGAACTTGAAGAGTACTATTACACGGTGGGCATTGTAATCAATGTCACAAAACATATTATACATACATGGATAAATGGAAAACCAATTTACCCCACGTTCTCACTGGGAAAGTCACACATGGCTCACCAGTAGTCCTACTGATGAAAAAGGTCCATCTTTTCCCATTCCTTTCTGCATAGGAAGGTGGTTCCCCAGCCACATCCTCGACTGGATAAAAGAGCTCAAAGAGGGCATCAGGGCAGAGAACTCAGAACACTTTAAAGGTGAGGATGCTGCCTCTCTTCTCTAACCCACACTCAAGGGTAAGATGCTATCTTCCAATCCAGATTATCTCCATATTCTGGACATGGTGTAGCTGCTGTTACAGCCCTTCCTTTGTGGAGGTTTCCATGTCCATTAATTCAGTTGAGTCCTAAACCCATTCCTATAACTGGCATGGCCCTGAGTCTCTGTGCCTGGTATCCAGGAAGTAGCCAAGGATGCAGTAGAATGGAGTAGGGAGGACTTTTGAAAATGGTCTGGCTCATGTTTACATTTGGAGAGGATCTGACAGAGGAAGTCTCAGTTGACCTACATTCAGGAATGTCTGGGATGTAGGTTGATGACCCCTATCTCTGTTCTTCCCAACTTTTGAGTCCAGAGAATGAGCATTTGGCATCATGGGAGAACATGATGCCAACAAGGACACTGGTCATTGCAGGTCAGCCCGTGAAGATACTCAGCAAATCAACAATGCATGTTCTGATATCATTCCTCACGCAACTACAACTCTCTGCTGGAATAGCGAGGTTATAGAGATGTGGCCATTTTCAAAGAGAGGATGTCTGAGACAAAGCTATCTTTTCAACTAACGTTATCACTCTCCTTCCACTGGAATTCAGGATCCCAGCAGGATCAAGGTGCTGCAGATTGTCTTGCTGGGGTGACATATCAAATCATGGTAAAGTTCAGAATGATGAGGTCATATGAGTTGAGGAGAACTCCAGGTTGGTCACAGTGAGAAATAGGAAAAATGTCCACAAGATCTCAACGCATTTCCCTCTTAAGACCACCTGGAAATGTATTTGGTGTCTCCAAAGGACCGAGTGAAGACACTAAGACTAGACATGCTGAGCTAATAGTCTGCCTGACTCTGCATCAGGCCTTGCACTGACTTTCTAGGTACCCTATTGTCCTGTATCCCATTGGATACGATGAGAAATGAGCCTGAGAGGGATTAAGGGACATACTCATAATTGTACTGCTAAT
>NW_006400100.1:887288-887926 GCF_000299155.1 Elephantulus edwardii | reverse complement strand
GGATGGGTGTGTCAGAGGCAATGAGATTGGCACGGGATAAAGCACGGTTTAGGGCTGTTGTACATAGGGTCGCTATGAGTCGCAAACGACTCGACTGGCACATAACAACAATAATATCAACGACCCAAGTTCACACAGACCCCAAGGCCCTGTTTTGCTTTGTTCTGCGTTTTCACGGCAACATTTCCAAAGAGGTTAAGAATGTTCTATCTTGGCCAGAGATGGAGTTCCGCCGCCAGAGACGGAGTTCCACCGCCAGACGGGATGTGAAGAGACGCCAGAAGAGCAATAGTCAGCCATCCACCGCGGAACTACAGAGGAGCGAAGACTACCTGCCACTGTGCGACCCCCCTGCAGCCCGCACCTGTGTGACCCCTGACACACAGGGTGCTGCTGCATAAAAAACCAGCAGCACCCAAGCCCCGCCCCCACCTCTTGGTGGTAGTGTCCAAGCACTGCACTCCTTACCCCTCTAGTCCCTTGCTTTCCTCCCCTTCGCCCGCCCCCCCTTCCAGCTCCACAACCACGCACCTCAGCCCCCACCACAGCCCTGTGACCTCAGGGCACCACCTCGGACCCAGCCATCACCTGGAGCTATCAACTGAGCTGTTGTGGAACTAACCTGGCAGAAGAAAGGC
>NW_006400100.1:882805-883642 GCF_000299155.1 Elephantulus edwardii | reverse complement strand
GCCACAGCCAGAGCGGCTGGACCAGGTGTACGCTGCACTCAAGCGGGGCCTGACGTAAGGCCTACCTGTAAGTGCACCAGCAGGAGCAAGAGAAACTCCAGAGGCAGATAAAGGAGTCCAAGAGAAATTCCCGTCTGGGCTTCCTATACGATTTAGACAAGCAAGTCAAGTCCATTGAGCGCTTCCTTAGACGGCTGGAGTTCCATGCAAGCAAGATCGATGAGCTATACGAGCAATACTGTGTTCAGCGGTGTCTCCGGGATGGTGCCTCCAACATGGTTCGTGTTTACACCACTGGGTCCCTAGGGAGCCGAGAGGCCCGGGACGGTCTGGCTGAGGCCACTCGAGGGCATCGGGAGTACACAGAGAGCATGTGTGTGCTGGTGAGTGAGCTGGAAGCACAGCTGGGAGAGTTCCATCTCCGGATGAAAGGGCTGGCTGGCTTCGCCAGACTCTGTGTAGGCGATCAGTATGAGAGCTGCATGAAGTATGGGCGTCAACGCTGGAAATTACGGGGCCGCATCTGAGGGGAGCAGGAACGGAATTCCTGTCCATTAAGGTGACAGAACTGAAGGGCTTGGCCAATCATGTGGTTGTGGGCAGCGTGTCCTGCGAGACCAAGGCCCTGTTTGTTGCCCTGCCTCAAGTTGTGGCTGTGGACATCAATGACCTTGGCACCATTAAGCTCAGCCTGGAAGTCATATGGAGCCCCTTCGACAAGGATGATCAGCCATCAGCTGCGTCTAGTGTCAACAAGGCCTCCACAGTCACCAAACGCTTCTCCACCTATAGCCAGAGCCCACCAGACACACCCTCGCTGCGGGAGCAGGCTTTCTA
>NW_006400100.1:879699-881760 GCF_000299155.1 Elephantulus edwardii | reverse complement strand
GACCACAGGCCCTACCACCAAAACCCCCCTTAAAACTCTGAGCCTTTCCACCTCTCCAGATTTTGTTACTCTTCCCAGCTCCTCTGTGCACAAAGACTCCAACCTCCCAGGTACCAACACCCAACCTTGTGGCCAACCCGCCTCCCCGCCTTGCACTCAGGCAGACCTCACAGCCCCCATCACCTCCTCCTTGAGCCCCCCCTGTTCTGATCGGGAACCCCACACAAGCTCTGCCCCCGAGTCCAGCCTTCAGAGCTCAAGTCCTCCACCCTCCCCTCTAGCCCCCGCCCCCCAGCAATCAGACCTTAATGTGGCCACAACTACTCAGTCTCCAGTCCCAGAGGCGGCGGAAGGGGCTGGGGACAAAAGGCTGGAAGAGGCTCTAGGAGCTTTAATGTCGGCCTTGGATGACTATCGAGGCCAGTTCCCAGAGCTGCAGGGCCTGGAGCAGGAGGTGACCCGGCTAGAGAGTCTGCTCATGGTAAGTGTGCTGGCTAAGCTGGGGACATGGAAGCGCCCAGGCAGTAGCAGCAGCTCTGACTTCTTCCATAACCCCAGCAGAGGCAAGGCCTAACCCGAAGCCGGGCCTCCAGTCTTAGTATCACTGTGGAGCATGCTCTGGAGAGCTTCAGTTTTCTCAACGATGATGAAGATGAAGACAGTGGTGGTCCTGGGGACAGGCCCCTGACCAACTAGGAGCCCGCGACTGAGGACAGCCTAGACTCACCCCATGCCCAGCCCCTCAGCACAGGCTGTCTAGCTCTGGATGCTGCCCTCGTCCAGCACCTGTACCACTGCAGCCACTTCCTGCTGAAATTAGGCACATTTGGGCCCCTGCGCTGTCAGGAGGCGTGGGCTCTGGAGCGGCTGCTGCAGGAAGCCCGAGTCCTTGAAGCTGTGTGTGAGCTCAGTGGGCGATGGGAGACCCCTGCCACCTCTGCCCAGGAAGTGGTGCAGTTCTCAGTCTCTCGGCCCGGCTTCCTGACCTTCTGGGACCAGTGCACAGAGGGACTCGGCCCCTGCATCTGTCCCGTGGAGCGGGTGCTCCTCACCTTCTGCACACAGTACAGTGCCCGCCTCTCCCTGCGCAAGTCAGGTTTGGCGGAGGCTGTGTGTGTCAAGTTCTTAGAGGAAGTGCTGGCGCAGAAGCTGCCTAGGAGGCCCCAGCCAGGCCCTGGCAAGCAGCTCACTGTCTTCCAGTTTTGGAGTTATGTTGAAACTTTGGATGCCCCCTCCATGGAGTCTTATGTGACTGAGATGGCTGAGGAGGTATTACTGGTGCGGAATCTGAGCTCAGATGACCAAGCTGTTGTGCTGAAGGCTCTGAGGCTGGCGCCTGAGGGGCGGCTTTGTAAAGATGGGCTGTGGGCCCTCAGCTCCCTGCTAGTTCATGGCAACAACAAGGTCATGGCTGCAGTCAGCACCCAGCTCCGGAGCCTGTCACTGGGCCCTGCCTTCCGAGAGAGGGCCCTCTTGTGCTTCCTGGATCAGCTCGAGGATGAGGATGTACAGACCCGAGTGGCTGGCTGACTGGCCCTGGGCTGCATCAAGGCACCCGAGGGCATTGAACCCCTGGTATACCTCTGCCAAACAGACACAGAGGTCGTGCAGGAAGCTGCCCGGCAGAGCCTGCAGCAGTGTGGGGAAGAGGGACAGTCTGCCCACCGACGGCTGGAGGAGTCCCTGGATGCTCTGCCCCGAATTTTCGGGCCTGGCAGCATGGCCAGCACGGCATTCTAACTGCCCCTCAGGCTCTCAGTACCCCTGTCACCACCTTCGGGGATTACTAGGCATCGGCAGGGAGGGTGAGGGCTGGCTCTGGACACCCCTCCCCCCAGATTCCTTTCAATGAAAATCCAATATATTCTGCTCTCCTTGGGGTCTGTGGAGCCAGAGCCTGCAGTCAAGTGCCTCCCAGCCTGGGCTCAGCAAACCCCTTTGCCACAAACCACTGTCCAGAGCCTGCTCACCCTGCCTCTGCCCCTACATCCCTTGGTTTTGTATATTACTTACAGAGTTTTACATAAAATTAAAGCAAAATGCCTTTCTTTAAAAAAAAAA
>NW_006400100.1:871877-875254 GCF_000299155.1 Elephantulus edwardii | reverse complement strand
TTAAAAAAAAAAAAAAGACAGGGTTATGTGGGCATAGTCCAATGGTGGTGAATGTTATGGGAATAATTGTAGAAACATATGTCAATGAAGGGAAGGGGGGTAGAAATTTGCATAATAAAATTTTTAAAGAAATATCTTTACAGAAACTTCTAAATTGGAAAGAAGTAAAGGAGATTTCAAAGCAAACCCAAGTCCATCTTAGACTTGAGAATAAAATAGACACTTAGATGAGGACTTCCAAGAAAAGGAGTAAAACTTCTCATGAGAGTGGAAAATCATAGACATCTTGTTGTTATTGCTCTTGTTGGTGTTAGGTGCCATTGGATCGATTTTGACTCATCAAAATCCAATGAACAACAGACCTGTACTTTACACTATCATGCATCACAACCTTTCTGATGCTTGAGATCATTGTTACAGTCTCTGTATCAATCCACCTTGTTGAAGGTCTTCCTCTCCTTCTTCATCCCTTCTCTTTCCCCAGAATGATGTCCAGGATTGATCCCTAGAATCATAGCCAAATTATATGAGACAAATCAACATGGCCAATTTATGTGAGACAAAATTTTACCACCTTTTTCTCTAAGGAGAACCTTGGGTGTCCTTTTCCTATGACAGTCTTGTTCCTTTTATTGGTACTCCATGGGGTATTCAATATTCTTCTCCAGCACAAAAATTCAAAGTCTTTGGTTCTTTGTTGCTAATTTTTATTTTTATCCAACTTTCAGAAGCATAGCAAGTGTAAAGAGAGCAATGGCAGGGAGGGAAAGACTGAGTCTGATTTCTGAAAACTCTACAAACAGAGCTGTCCTCATCAATAACATCCACAGCACCAAAATTAGAGCTGCTCAGATATGGTCCCTAACTAACTAATCTAAAGAGATCTAATAGCCATTTTTCAAGATACTCTTTTGGAAGTAAATGTTCTGGATTTTTAGTTATTTTGTTCACTGTTTAAAATTATTATCTCAACCTGTAGGTTCTGTTGCTATTGACCAGCTTGAACAGTGTGTTGATAAGTCTGATTCTTTTGTTTCCAAATAATCTATGATTTCTTGAGTTGTGAAATAAGTAGAATCTAAACTGTTCACTGTCCAAGTCCCCTCACTGATCCCTTTAAACCAGTACTCCAGCTATGGGAGTTTGGGTTTTAGTAAAATAAAATTTGTGTTATTTAAAAATCACGGGAGAGCAAGACCCCAGATGCGGTTGATGGACACAGTAATAATGTGGGTGGGTGTGTTGAAGACAGTGAGACAAGACCGGCTGAGGATAAGGCAGAGTTCAGAGAGCTATGAGGCACATGTTTTCTGATTATACATAACGATAACAAAACAAAGTGTTGGAGACTCACTTGAAGAGTAGTCAGCATGTCCATAAATAATGGAGGCTGGATGTGAGTGTGCAATGTATACTCACCTAATTCATCTGCCAGTTCCTTGCCAAAACAAAAGACACATGAACGGGATGATGGTAAACAACCATTCTGTAACCAGTTGCTATGATGAATATTGCATTTACAGTCACTGTTACTACTTTAATTATCCCTCAAAAAATATGTGGAAGTCTTAACTGCCCACATAACTATGCGACCTTATGAGGGGAAACAGGATCATTATAGAAGGAAGGAAAAAATAAAAACCTACACATACACACAATATATGTTTTTAAAAATCTTCAACTCATCGCCATCAAACTGAAATCACCTTATAGGTGACCCTCCAGTGGATTTACAAAGGCTGTAAATCACACAAGAAGAGACTGCTCATCTATCTCCTCAGGAGGACCTGGTGAAGGATTATCATAGTTTATCTTTGTGTTGACAGTGCAACTCCTAATAAATTAGCCAGTCAGATCTCTGAAGATATTGTCCGTTAAACCACACCAGATAGTAATATGGGCTCTAGTCTGAAAGTCTTCTAAGTAGTATTATATAGGAGAGAATAGACAGAAAGATCAGAACCAGGGAAAGTTACACTACTTTACATTTTAAGATAAAACATATTAGGGAGCTCTGGTGGCCTAGTGGCAAGAAGCTGTGTTACAATCCCAAAGGCATGCTGTTCAAATTCAAGTTACTATGCTGGAGAAGGAGGGGCAGTCTCCTCCTGTGCCAGTCAGATCCAGCATAAGACACAACAACGACAAAAACAATTTTTTTTACAAAAAGTTAAAAAAATAAAGCATTTTAAAATGCACTGCACTTTATGAGCATTCTAACCACTCCACATTCTTCCCAGCATTTGTTGTTTGATGTCATATTAAGTGTTTCTTGTTTTACTGAAGTGGGATAATATCCAACCGTTTGATTTGCATGTCTCCAGTAACTACTGACTTTGAACATTTCCCATGTGCTTCTGGGCGTATGAATGTCTTCTTTGGTGAAATGTCACTTCCTGGCCTCTGATCATTTTGTAATTTTTTTTTCTTCTTGATGTGTTGGAGTTTTCTATGCATTTTAGAGAGGAATCCTTTTCTATATGTGAAATTACCAAATACTTTCACCCAATCTGCACATTGTGTTTTTAATTTTTTGGAAGATTCTTAGGGTGCACATGAAGATTTAATACTTAAGACAAACCATTCACTAATTTATCCTCTGTTGATTGTACATAAGTCATGTTTTATAGTTTTTTATGATATAGATTAGGGATCCTAAGTTTGCTCCTTTTTAATAATTTTTTTTTTTGCAGATATTGTTGGTGTTTTCAACTGTTGTCAAGTCATGTACAACTCAGAGTGACCCTGTGAATAATATACCTGAACCTTGTCCAATCTTGTGTCATCCTCATCATTTTTTATATACTTGTGCCCTTTGTTGGCCTCACTGTGCCAATCCAACTGATTTTGCCCAAAACATTTGTTAAAGAGGCTGTCTCTTTTCAGCTTACAAGATTTCTCTTTGTCAAGTTCAATTGTCTAAAAGAAAAAAAACTTTTTTATTCTTGTTGTTGTGGTGGTTATTGTTATTATGTACCATCAAGTCACAATCGACCCATAGCTGACCCTCAGCAGGTTTCCAGAAACAGTTAATAGCACAGGAGGAGACTGCCTATCCTTCCTCCATGGAGCAGCTGGTGGATTCAAACTGTGTGCCTTTGGTATTGCAGTGCATATTCTTACAACTAGGCCACAAGAGGTTATCAATTCTAAATTATTTTCCACTGGTCTATATATCTTTCCTTGTACCAATAGCAGGTGGTTTTGGTTACCTTTCTGTATACTAGATTCTCAGATAAGGATCTATTTATTTATTTATACAGGATCTCTTTTCTATTCAAAGTCGATGATCACTTTTTCCTTCTCTAAGAACAATGTTATATACTTGGATTTCTCCTGATGGTATGCATAGGAATCAGATCGATTACATCTGTGGA
>NW_006400100.1:864319-869728 GCF_000299155.1 Elephantulus edwardii | reverse complement strand
TGGCACAGGACAGGGCAGAGTTTAGGGCTGTTGTACATAGGGTCGTTATGAGTCACAAGCGACTCGACGGCACATAACAACAACAACAACAATGAACAATGACAGTAATATTTGGATGGCAATTGCATTCTACTTGAAGAATACTTTTGGTAATAACATTTTCACAATGTTTTCTGATTGATAAGTATGGTGTAGTTTTCTATTTATATAGGTCTATTTATGTTTCTTGTAATAGTCTTTTGTAGTTTTTTTTTGATAGGTCTTTTGTATCTCTCGTTATATTTATTTCAATGTATTTCATCTTTTCAATACCAGTGTCATAAGTTATAATGTTTTCCTTGTCTCCTTTTCCAGGGTCTCCTTGTTCTCCTAGAAGTATCTGACTGATTGTTGTATGTTAATCTTGTAACTTGCCACAATATTGAATTGGTGGGTTCAATCCAGTCATTTTCTTCAGGAATCTTTTGTATTTTCTGTAGACAGGATGATGCATTCTGCAATACAAATAGCTTCGTTTCCTTTGCTTGTCTTACTACTCAGGTAATGGCTTCTAAAACATTGAAAGGAGACGTGATAAAGACCTTCTCCTGCTCGTGTTTAAAAAGGGTAATGCCTTCAATCTCTATTGCCAGTAAATTGGCTATGTGAGGGTAGAGTGTGTGTATCTGTGTGTAAAAAGGATATCCATTATGTACATAATAATGATTGAATGACCATTAGAAAAACAATAAGTGCAGTGCTTGCTTCAGCAGTACAAATACTAAAACTGGAACAATACAGAGAAGATTAACAAGGCCCCTGTGCAACAACGACATGCAAATTCATGAAGCGTTACATATCTCTTTTTCCAGAATAAGAGCGTCATAGGAAAGTGGATTGGGGTGGGGGTGCTGTATAACAATGAAAGAATATTTTTTCCAAAGAAAAAAGTGAACTGGGGATGGGGGGCAGGGGTGAAAATGTGCAACAATGAATAAATGGTAATCCAAGTTCTCTATAAACTTTCATTAAAATCTCAATTTAAAAAAAGAAAAATATAAGTGCAATCCACTATACCAATAAAACAAAGATAAAAATCCAGACATGGATCTCAATTTTGTACAAACACCATAAGAGAAAATACAATACTCTTACCTGATGGGGAAAAAAGTAACCAAATACTAATGGAAGAGGACAGAAATACAGACTTCACGAGAGAAGACATTCAGATGGCCATCAAGAACAAGGAACTAGTTTAAGATCCCTAGTTCTTACAGAAATTTAAATCAAAACAAGGAGATGTAATCTACATCCAGCAAAAAATAACAATGTTTACTATGGCATCCAACACCGAAAGCAGGGGATGTTGTGAAGAGATTCAGACACTCATACACTCCTGAAACAAATCTACAATGGTGCAGTTTCCCTCTAGATATGATAGTCTCTTCTCTCTCTTTAATATACTGACACTTGTAAATTTTTAGAGCCTTGCCTATCCTACTCTGTATTGTTTTTATGTGCTGTCAAACAAAAAGTGACTCATGGTTGACCCTCCAGCACGTTTACAGAGGCAATTATTCACACAGGAGTAGATTTGTCCATCCTTCCCCACAGACCTGCTGGTGGATTTGAATCACATGCCTATGGGATTGCAGCATAGCTTCTTACCAGTAGGCCACCAAAGACCAAGTCATTCAAATCCACCAATTGCTCTGCAGAATAAGGTTGGTCTATCTCCACTTGTGTGATTTACAGACTCTGAAAACCCACTGGAGGGTCATCTATGAGTCAGTATTTACTCAACACCAACTATTCTTAGACATATTCATTGTTGGTGTGTGATAGTGTATGTGTTATCCTTTTTGTCAAAAAAGCCACAATGAGATCTCCACATAAAGTCATACCTCAGGAAAGGCAATTTGGACATCAGCATAACTTTTGGGAACAATTCAAGCCATAAAAGTAACAGAAAATGCAACAATTAAGACAACAGCTACAGGTTAACCAATGATTGTCAACCAGCTTACCCTGTCTTTTGTTTTGCAAGGAACTGGAAGGTGAATTAGACAAGTATACAATTCCTACCAAAAGGAAGCCTGCTTTGCTTTGGGGAAATGCTCAGCTTGTAGTTACTCTCAAAATAAGTGAATCTCACAAGAAGAAATGGTCAAAATCACTGCCCAGAAGAGAGATGCAAATCAAAACTGCAATGAGATGCCATCTGACCTCAGTAGCAGTGGCAAAGTTTAGCAGGGCAGCAAGCAACAAATGTTGGAGATGATGTGGAGAAGTGGAACTCCCACACACTGTTAGGGGCATGGTAAAATGGTACAACCACTCTGGAAGGCGGTCTGACATTTCCACAAAAAGTTGAACATAGAAACTAAATATGACCTAGCTAGTATGATTCCACTACTAAGAATATACTCCAAGGAATTTAGAACTGAGATACAAAGGAGATTTGTACACCAGTGTTCATAGCATCATTATTTACCATCACAAAAACATAAAACCATCCCAAGTGCCCAACTACAATTGAATTGATTGATAAATTGTGGTACATACACACACAATGGAATACTATGCAACGCTGAGAAGCAATGATTTTAAAAAATATTCTATAACTTGGGAGACACTGAAGAGCATTAAGTTGAGTCAACTAATTCAGTCTCATAAGGACAAATACTGCATAAGATCATTATGTAAAAATAGAAGGATGAGTAGTCAAACATATATGGGAGCCCAAGGAAAGAAAGGGTGGGAACAGAGGGGCAAGGATGGGTAGGGGCAAAAGCACAGGATTGCACAATTTGGAGGATGGTAGGAGAGGATAAAGGAAATGGGAAAGAAACACAAGAGCCAAAAAAGTCTAACGGTGATTAATTTTATAAAACATAAAGCATGAGAATGGTTATTTGAAGCACAATGTGAATGAAGAATAGTGTGAAATACAATGTATGCAAACTTTGTGAGCAAATCAATTAGAAGCAAAAAAGAAAAATTGTTTTCAGAAATGCATGGGAAGGATTGTATGAACCCAATGTGAGTGAAGAACAGTGTGAAACACTGGAAGAGTCATCAACAACCTGCATTATGCAAATGACACAACCCTGCTTGCTAAAACTGAGGAGGACCTGAAGTGCTTGCTGCAGAAGGTCAAGGACTGCAGCCTTCAATATGGATTGAAACTCAACTTCAAGAAGACAGAGATTCTCACCACTGGGCCAATTGGCAGCATCTCAATTAGTTAACAGTTTTAGTTTTCTTGGCTCCACAGTCAACACTCTTGGTAACAGCAGCCAGGATATCAGGAAATGAATTGTATTGGAAAAGTCAGTTGTGAGGGACCTCTCAAGAGTACTGAAGTGCAACAACATCAGGCTGGAGACTAAGGTGTGCCTGATCCAGGCCACAGTCTTTCCAATTACTAGCTATGCACCCGAGACCTGGACAGAAAAGGAATTGATGCCTTTGAGTTGTAGTGTTGGAGAAGAGCACTGAACATCCCATGGATGGGTGCAGCTGGAGTGCTCTTTTTAGGCAAGAGTGATAAGGCTTTGCCTCACAATACTTTGGACATATTGCTAAGAGCGGTTACTCCTTAGAGAGGAACATGATGTTGGTAAGGTTGGAGGGTTGGTAGAAGGAAGACCCCCAACCAGATGGATTGAAAAAGTGTGTGTGTCAGATAGTGTGAGGATGACACAGAACAGGACTGGTTTCAGATCTTTTCTTCCTAGGGTCTCTATGAGTCGTACTCAACTCGATGGCACCTAAAAACAACAAATCATATTGAAGGAGATTGCCCATCCCTCTTCTTTCATACATCTCCCCATAGAGACCTTACAATCTCTGTCATGCTCAAGCCATTGTTGCAGACCCTAAGTCAATCCACTTCATTGAGGGTCTTCCTCTCTTTCATAGAAACTCTTTTTCCTGTGTGGTCTGTTTTTCTGAGTACAGTCACTTCCTAATAACACACCTTTTGTGATATAATACTTACATGATCATTTTTATAGTACATCATGAATAAGTTAGCAGTATGTAAGTTGTATTTATTTATTTATTTATTTTGCTCAACAAGCTGTCGTTTATCCTCTCACAATGAAGAACGGCTGTTGTGGTTGGTGGTAGTGGTAGTGGTGGTGATGATGGTGATGGTGATGGTGGGGAGTGGGGCTGCTTATGTGTCATCCAGTGTCTGAAACACTTAGTGACATATGAACAATAGCCCTGAACTGTACCCTATCCAGAGCTAACAACACTGTCTCTGACATAGCCTGCCCTATTACCCAAGTCACTGCGTCAATCTATTTCATCCAGGGTCTTCCTCTCTTATGCAGACCCTCCACCCCTCCAATCATGATGTCCATTTCCAGTGACTAGTCCCTCCTGTCCATATACCCAAGTTATATGAGACACAACTTGTAAATCATTACCTCCAAGGAGCAACCTAGTTTCACCCTCTCCAGGACAGATATTTTTGTTCTTTTGGCTGTTTATAGTATAGTCAATACTCTTCTCCAGCACCATAACTCAAAGGTAGAAATTCTTTTTATGTCATCCTTATTCATTGTCCAGTTCTCTGTAAGTCATTCCAAAGACTTACAGGCAAACCTTAGTCTCTAGACTAATGTCATTGCTCATCAGTCTCTGAAGGGGTCCCTGACAGCAAACTTGTCCAATGCAATTCATCTTTTTATCTCCTGACTGTTGCTTACATGACAGTTGATTGTGGAGCCAAGAAAAATCAATTCGTTGGCACTCTAAATCTCTTCTCCATCTAATTGGTGAGACTCTTTATTCTCTTGATGTTGAGTTTCAAACCATATTGAGCACTGCAGCCCTTGACCTTCAGAAAATGCTTCAGGCCCTCCTCAGTTTCACCAAGTAAGGTTTGGTTTGTGCTACATATTGCAATTTTTAAAATCATACTTTTGTGGATTTCATAGTGTATTTTGTTCTTCATAGCAGATCTCAAACAGCTAGAAACTAAAAAGTGATGGTCAATGTACTAATACTCAACAAATGATGTACTTGTTTGTTTCACCAGTCACGCGATCTCTACAATGCCCTTGGTGTCATGTGAGTTCCTTTAATAGCAGGATAGCATTTTTTTAAGTGCACTCATCTAAATAAAATGTAATTACTGTCCAAAATGTTGTCCATATAAGTTTATCTTCTGGGTCTATTTTTTTCCTCTGGATAAATTTGTGTCCACTCTAAGAGTAAAGTTTTGAAAGTCATAAGTCATTTGCCAGATAAACAGTTTTGATTTCAGGTGATCTCATGCTTCTGAAAATGTGACTGTGTTGCATAGTTTTCTTCTCTCTCATTTGAGTAAAAATTTATAAAGCAATTTGTTTCGCTTTGAACCATTACATATATATTACACACACACACACACACACACACACACACACACACACA
>NW_006400100.1:863616-864219 GCF_000299155.1 Elephantulus edwardii | reverse complement strand
TGAGCACTGCAGCCCTTGACCTTCAGAAAATGCTTCAGGCCCTCCTCAGTTTCACCAAGTAAGGTTGTGTCATTTGCATAATGCAGCTTATTGATGAGTCTTCCTCTAATCAGGATGCCACATTCTTCCTCTTAAAGTCCAACACCGCTCCTACTCAGTGATTTGTGCAATATATATACTGACAATGTAAAGAGAAAGGAGGCATTGCTGTTATACTTCTTTTTTTAATACTTTTCATTGATTTCCTTTTTTTCCCTTTTTTATTTTCATATAACAATATCTTTACAGTGTTTCATTCATATGCATTGGGTTTTATACAATCTTTCATTTACATTGTGTTTCAAGCAGTCATTCATATACATTCTACTTTACATTTTTTTATACGAGTTTATTTACAAAACTGAAAAACATTGTTTTTCGCACTAGATCCTTTCCATTTCCCTCATGCCCCACCCATAAAATTGTGCAATCCCATGATTAATCCTCCCCCTCCCCACTCATCCTCATCCCTCTGCTTCCACCCTCCCCTCCTTTTTTTAATTTTTTTTTTATTTTATTATTTTTGTGGGCATGTACCGTCAAATCAGATCTGACTGGTACAGG
>NW_006400100.1:862547-863516 GCF_000299155.1 Elephantulus edwardii | reverse complement strand
CCCTCCTTCCCCGGCAAAGCATCTGGTGGATTCGAACCGTGCACCTCTGGGATTGTAGTTGCAGCTTCTTGCCACTAGGCCACCAGAGCTCCCCTACCCACCCTCCCCTCCTTGGATCTTCCTTCATATGCTTTCTACAATAATGGTTTATACAGTATTTGTCGTTGTGGGACTGAGTTAGTTCACTGAACATAATGCTCTCCAGTCCCTCCCAAATTAGGGAGTAATTTACAAAATCATTGTTCCTGCATGCTGCATAGTATTCCATTGTATGAATACAGTATAATTTCTCAATCCATTCTATTGTGGTGGTACATGTGTGCTGTTTTCCATGTTCTTGCAATGGTTAATAATGCTGCTATGAACATTGGTGTACAAGTCCCTACCTGTGCCTCAGTTTTCATTTTCTTGGTGTATATTCCAAGCAATGGAATAGCTGTGTCATATGGAATTTCTATGTTCAGCTTTGTAAGGAAGCATCAAACTGATTCCAGAGAGGTTATAACATTGTACAATCCCACGTTCCTATCTTGCCACATCCTCTCCAACATTTATTACTTGCTGTCCTGTTAAAACTTTGCCACTGTTACTGGAGTGAGGTGGTACCTCATTGTGGGTAGGGCAGGGTTCAGAGCTATTGTGCGTAGGATCTCAATGAGTCACAAGCAACTCTACAGCACATAACAACAACATTTGAATCACCTGCTAACATCCTCTTGGTAACATGGATCAAAGTCAGTAAGTCTCCAACACTTCCATTTGTCTCTTTCCATGATGGACATCATTCTTCACAGTTCAGAGGACCAGTCTGTAGGCTCTGTCAGATGTTAAGTACATTCACCCCAATTACTGATTCAGGAATGATACTGTCTACTTGGTGAGACTCTTTATTCTCTTGATGTTGAGTTTCAAACCATATTG
Source organism: Elephantulus edwardii (assembly GCF_000299155.1). Lineage (NCBI taxonomy): Eukaryota > Metazoa > Chordata > Mammalia > Macroscelidea > Macroscelididae > Elephantulus > Elephantulus edwardii. Next base: position 862,595 of record NW_006400100.1, on the reverse strand, counting down.
AGCACTGCAGCCCTTGACCTTCAGAAAATGCTTCAGGCCCTCCTCAGT
>NW_006400100.1:860158-861799 GCF_000299155.1 Elephantulus edwardii | reverse complement strand
TTTTAATCCCTAAAATTTTTTTCTAAAAACCAAATAAATATATGGCTGGAGTTGCACTTGTGAGGGCAAATGAAGGGGCTTGGGCAAAGATAGTATCAGATCCTAACGTTATTTTATAAATTGAGAAATCCTAGAATAATCCGATAAGGCCGAGTTTCCATCATCAACAGTATATGCAATGTGACAATGAAATAATATCTTTAAGCATTAACAAAATGATACATAATCTATAACATTTGACTCTGGGGGAGAGACTTGAAAGATGATGCGCATTGGATGTTAGATAGTCTAAGGGATGCCAAACCCATTAGATGAAACTTTTAAAGAACAGTAAAAAGAGATACTGGAGAAAGAGTCAATAATAAAAGAAAGTAATTGTCATGGTCGAGTTTACTATTGCATAAACATAGATTACATATGAGAACAGAAATATCGACAATAACCAGAATTAACAGTCACTGTGATATGAGTATGATAGATTTGAAGGGAAGGACAGACCAGTAGATAGAAGAGGCTGATAAAGTCCTTCTCTTATTAAGGTTACGTGAAGAAGATAATTTCAGAAGAGAGAAAGTACAAGAAATATATACAACTTTAGAATATTTAAAATAACAAATTAAACCGTTAAACCAGTCTGAGCGCAACTATGTGTTTTAAGTGCAGAAGAAATAGACTGACCAGTTCAAAACACATATAAAAGATGGACATAAAAGTCTAAAGTAATATTCTTTATCAGAGGGAAGTAAGTTAGAAGTAAGTGGGAGCTGTGTGAGGCCAGCACAATGCTCCTGCTGTTGCTCCAGCTGGTGTTCCTGCCCTGAGTAATAGCCATTAGTAGGCACAGCTCATGCTTCTTGAAAACCTAAACTGTGATTGACATAGTTCCTCAGGGATATGTGTAAAGGTTAACAACCAAGATGATGCATTCTGAAGTCTTTTGAGTAGGAATGAAGTTGTAAGTTTAGTTTTCCATTTGACAATATTTGGGGCAGTAACATAGTTTACTATCAAGTGAATGGTAGATGCAATTGACCCAACCATAAAACAAAAAGTAAATGCTCAAAAACAGGCAGAAAAACTAGCAAAGCAAATTGATATGATAAATGTGAAACTCTCAGAATGTGAAATGAGTATTGCTTCTCTTCTAGTAGAACCACTTAAGTATATTGTTGTTGTTGTTGTTGTTGTGTGCCATTGAGTCACTTGTGACTCATAGCGACCCTATGTACAAGAGCCCTAAACCCCACTCTATCTTTTGCCAACCTTGCTGTCTCCGACACACTCATTCTCACCACTCCAATCACAGAATTGATCCATCTCATTGAGGGTCTTCCTCTCCTGCGCCATCCCTCCACCCTCCCGAACATGATGTCACTCTCCAAGGACTAGTCCCTCCTTGCAACATGCCCAAAGTATGTCAAACAAAGATTCAGAATCCAAGCATTCTGGTTTCACCCTCTCCAAGACAAACCTGTTTGTTCTCCTCGCAGTCCATGGTATATTCAACACTCTTCTCCAGCACCACAGCTCAAAAGCATCAATTCAGGGCTACATGGTGGAGGGGACCTGGGGGAGGGTTTGTAAAACAATGAAAGAATCTTTTCTTTTACTTTTCCATAATTTTTGGACTCATGTACTTAT
>NW_006400100.1:854734-856319 GCF_000299155.1 Elephantulus edwardii | reverse complement strand
CCCCTATTCATATCCCTCACCCCAACCTATGATAAAAACACCTATCCTCACTACGTCAAAATAACTATCCAATATGCATTCATTACAAGCATGTTACCACTTATAATTTTTCTATTTACTGATCAAGAAACCATAATCTCCAACTGACACTGAATAACTATTCAATCCATCAAATTATCCCTAAGCTTTAAAATAGATTTCTTCTCATTAATATTTATCCCTATTGCTCTTTACGTGACATGATCCATCATAGAATTCTCATTATGATATATACATTCAGACCCTAATATTAACCAATTCTTAAAGTATCTTCTACTTTTTCTTATTACCATAATAATTCTAGTAACAGCCAACAATCTATTCCAACTATTCATTGGCTGAGAAGGAGTAGGAATCATATCATTCCTATTACTCGGATGATGACACGGACGAACCGACGCCAATACCGCAGCCCTTCAAGCCGTACTATATAATCGTATCGGAGATATTGGTTTCGTCCTACCAATAGCCTGACTAATAACTAACCTTAACTCATGAGAACTACAACAAATCTTTTCGTATGACAATTATAACATTATCCCTCTTTTAAGCCTTCTACTAGCAGCCACAGGAAAATCAGCTCAATTTGGCCTTCACCCTTGACTTCCTTCCGCCATAGAAGGACCAACCCCAGTATCTGCCCTACTTCATTCTAGCACTATAGTAGTAGGCGGAATCTTTCTACTTATCCGATTCTACCCTGTAATACAAACTAATCATACAATTCAAACACTTACATTATGCCTTGGGGCTATTACTACACTTTTTACTGCCCTTTGCGCACTTACTCAAAACGATATTAAAAAATCAACGCATTCTCAACCTCTAGTCAACTAGGTTTAATAATAGTAACTATCGGTATTAATCAACCACATCTGGCTTTTCTACACATCTGCACCCATGCATTTTTCAAAGCAATATTATTCCTATGCTCAGGCTCAATCATTCATTCCCTAAACGATGAACAAGATATTCGCAAAATAGGAGGCCTATATAAACCTCTATCATTCACTACATCAGCCCTAATCATCGGTAGCTTAGCCCTTACAGGCATGCCTTTCCTTACAGGATTCTACTCAAAAGACCTAATCATCGAAACTGCTAACATATCTTATACTCCTAACAACCTTATTAGCTACTTCAATAACAGCAATCTACAGCACTCGTATTATCTTCTTTGTATTCTTAGGCCAACCACGATTTCAATCAATAGTTACACCAAATGAAAACAACCCTAACTTAATTAACCCTATTAAGCATTTAGCAATTGGAAGCTTCTTCGCAGGCTTTCTCATAACAAGCTTTATCCCTCCTACATCATCTCCCGAACTCACATTACCCTTCTCCCTAAAAATAGCAGCAATAACAGTAACTGTACTTGGATTCATTCTAGCCATAGAACTAAATACATTGGCTACTAAACTTAAAATCAACCAACCCTCCCCTTTACATAACTTTTCTAACCTACTAGGATTCTACCCCACTACAACCCACCGACTTCCCACTTATAAAAGCTTAAACTCTAGCCTTAACCTAGCATCAACCA
>NW_006400100.1:837502-853634 GCF_000299155.1 Elephantulus edwardii | reverse complement strand
ATTACAAAGACAGAAGAGGAAGAAAAGACCAAAATGGATGTCAGAAGAAACTCTGAAGATTGCACTGGAGCGTAGAGAAGCCAGAGCACAAGGAAGAATTCAAGATACTAAAGAGCTGAACAGAAGATTATCTATACTACAAATCTTTTTTCCATCTTTAGCATTTTCTTCTATAGCTGTTCAAGTTGTTCCTCATTAATATGTTTCTTCTGGATTGTAATCTCTGAGGTATCTGCTCTCTTATTGGCTTTCATTTTTTTTCTTCCAACATTTGTATCTTTTTCTGTAGCTGTTCTAATATCTCCACATCAACATATTTCTTTTCTTTCTATCTGGGGTATTCATTGGTTCTGCTTTTTTAGGGGGAGGCTTATTTTTCCTTTTCATGATTATTGAGGTGGATTGCTGCTTTCTTGACATTATATGAGTCTTTTTTTAGTAGATGTTAGTTGTTGTAATATATAATAACCCAGATGACAGCAACATTTTGTGAAAGATTTATATATCTGTGTTCCCTCCTTGGCCCAAAACCACCAGGGCCAAGGGCATGACAGCATTGTTTCCTCCAAAGTACCTGAATGTGAAACCAGGAAGCCTTTTGTTCCCTTCCAGAACTGGCATGCACGTCCAGTTCGAGCTGTACTGTACCATTCTGCTTGAGTTTAAGGGCTCCCACCTGGTGCATCTAGGCAGCAGTATTTCTCCCAAAGTACCAGTTTTCTCTACTCTAGGTGACAGTTTAATGGCAGGTCCTTGACTTTGCTCTTGACTAGGAATGTCTTGACAGGATTTTATATATTGGTGATCTGTCTTCTTACCCCCCCCATTCCAAAAGAGATTGGCTGGTCCAACAGACAGGCCTCCTCTGTTTGGTGGGGTTGGCTGGGAAGTGAGCCCCTCACAAACAAACCGACCAACCTGGAAGGCAAAGCAGCAGAAATGGCAGACAGGAGGCAGAGGGAAGACATGAATGTAGCTCTGTCTAAGGGAGCCAGGCTGGTCTCACAGGCAGGCCTCCCCCATTCACTGGGGTTGGCTGGGAGGTGTGCCACTCACAAACAAATCCACCAACATAGAAGGTAAAGCTGTAACTTTTTTGTTATTTTTCTTAGCTTTTTATAAATTGTGCTAACATTAAAAATACATGAATACCCATCAAAATTCTCAAAATATTGTAATAGTCATTGAAAGGTCACCTTGGGGCCTGGGCAAGATCTGTGCTGACCATACCTTCTAAGAGACATCCCAATCTACTTGGCGTAAGACGACTGGCCGATCAGAAGGAAATCCGGCCATCAACCACATCTTGCATGACTGAGCAGCTCCATCATTAGAAGCTAACAAAGGGCATCCAATCAACTTTCTCCACGAGATCTGACCATCAGTTTGACTTCCCTACCCCCAACCCCTACCTATAGAGCTTCACCTGTAACTCCTCCTCACTGGTAACTTTACTTACTGCCTGACCCTGCTTTTCTTTGACCTCAGACAGTAAATTTGCCCCAAGACCCACTAATAAACTTTTGTTTCACTTCGCCTGGTTCTCTGCACCTTTTTTTACCTTACATCTTGGTGCCACAAGTCCAGGAGGAGTAGGTGCCTCTTAGAGGCCACTCCTCTACCACGAACCAAACCTTGAATGGAACCCCTCCGGACCTCGCCTACCAGCAGCCGTTCATAGTAAGCAATCTGCAGCCCTTTTCTCGCCTCTTTTTCCTCTCCAGGAACCCTGCCTGTGGTGCACCCCAGGGCTTCCTCCTTCCGGCTGAACCAGGTTCAGCCCCTAAGCTCTATAGGTCTGAGTGGACGCCCCAGGTCTCCAGCAGCTAACCTCCTTGCTTTGTGTGGACTAAGTGCTGGGACACCAAACTTTCTCCAAACTTTGCCCCTGGACAAGGCAAAAATGGGTTCGCAATCCTCCAAATTTGACCCCAAGACACCACTTGGGTGCTTACTTTCTCATTGGCCTAAGGTCCGAGACCAGTTAAATATATGGAAGAAGCCTCTCAACTTCTTTTGTGCTGTTTCCTGGCCCCAATGCCAAATGGATGATGGGCTTCGTTGGCCATCAAGTGGCACTTTAGACTATGCTTTGCTTACAGCACTTGACAATTATTGCCACCGTCTTGGTAAAAACTCAGAGATACCGTATGTTCAAGCCTTCTGGTTTCTTCACTCTCGCCCAGAACTGTGCTGGAACTATTCCACTGCTCAAATTCTTCTAGCTCGAAAAAGCCCTCCTTTTCTGCCTTCTACTGAACCTCCCTCAGGTCCCTCTTACTCCTCTTCCTCTTTTGACTTAACTAAAGATCTAAGTTCTCCACCTCGACCCGCTCCTACCCCTCTGCCTCTCTACAACACCGCCTCCCTATCCCCAACCAAAAGTTACTTGCTCCTCAGCCCTACCCCCTCCCTCTCCAGTTAGCTCTCACACTCGCTCCCATAACACCTCCTCTGCTTGGCTCTAATGCTCCCAAGCCCCCCCCCTTGCCTGATAAGGCCACCAACCTCCTTTGTCCTCTCGTGAAGTGGCCCGAGCAGAAGGCATGGTTCGGGTTCATGTTCCTTTTCCCTTGTCTGATCTTTCTGCTATAGAAAAGCGCCTCGGTTCTTTTTCTGATAATCCCATTCAGTACCATAAAGAATTTCGCTATCTTACTCAAGCTTATGATCTAACCTGGCATGATCGTCATGTCATTCTCACTTCTACTTTCACTCCTGATGAAAAAAAGACCGCATTTTAACTGCTGCTCATGCACATGTGGATGGAAACTATGCCAAACTATGCCAGTAGGTGCTGTTGCTGTCCCAGACATTGAGCCAAACTGGAATTATCAACAGAGCCAGGACGGTATACACTGGCGAGACCGCATGGTCCAGTGTCTTTTAATGAGCATACAAATCGCCACTCAAAAAGTTATTAATTACAATAAGCTTCAAGAAATTACCCAAGGCCCTGATGAAAATCCAGCTGTATTTTTAAACCGTCTAACTGAAACCCTTACACAATACTCTCGCTTAGACCCTGCTGCCACTCCTGGCTCTACAGTCCTAGCTACTCATTTTATCACTCAATCAGCTCCAGATATTCGGGGAGGAAACTCAAAAAGGCTGAAAATGGCCCTCAAACCCCAATCGGCGAACTGGTAAATATGGCTTTTAGAGTTTTTAATTCCAGGGAGGACAGAGCTGAGGCTGCTAAGCAAACTCGCATGCACCAGCAGGTGGCGCTCCAAACCCAAGCCATAGTTGGCAGCACTTTGGCCAGTACAACAGGGTAAGAGGGGTCCCGGGTGCAATACTGCTCCGCCAGGAGCCTGCTTTAAGTGTGGCCTGGATGGCCACTGGGCCAGAGTGTACCCACAGCTGCGACAGCCAACCAAGCCATGCCCAGCCTGCAAAAAGCCAGGTCATTGGTGGAGCAACTGCCCAACTGTGGCTCAGTCAACCGCTGTGCATAGCCACAGTGAGCTACCGTCCACCTATGAGGCAGTCCACCCCTGGAACTCCTGAGTCTCACAGATGAAGATTGATGATGCCCAGTCTCAGGGACCCCCATTACCCTCACTGAGATTCGGGTGCCAATTTTTGTAGTGGGTAGGTCTGTATCTTTTTTTTTCACATTAAAAACAGCATATATTTTATTTTTCAAACACACAATTAACACCAGACTTCTGCAATACAGTACCCTCCTAGCAATTCTTCTCATACAGAACTGGACATACTGGAAGGAAATTGTCCCTGGTGGGGTTTCTGACGACCATGAACTAAAATACAGAAGCCCCAAAGGTGAGAGAGTTTCATATCCAACAATGTGCCATGTCCAGAAAGCCTTTTACTGTGGAACGATGCAGGCTGACTCCACGTAATTCTTCTTGAACACAACTGGCTATGAGTGGGGCTAACTATAAAACATGCAGTTTTAAATGTACTTTGCAATAATTGGAGAATCTGAGGATGAAAAGTAGAACTCTACAATTTATCTTAAAAGAAAGAGCAAGTTTCAGGAGTTTTTATTGTGTGAATAACAGAACACATAAACCCAGGCTGAGAAGTCCCGAAGGAAACGGTGGTCACGTTCACTGCTAGTTGTCCTTTTGTCCTTCATCTTCTAAGCACTTGTCATATTTTTAAGATACTAGACATTTATTCTGATCACAAATCCAACCCAAGTGTGAATAAATAAATGTATTCTCTTAATACTTTCTCCTCATGTTCCTTTAAATAGGTGGGGGGAAAAGTACTAAATGTCTTCCCACAGCCTATTTGGCCAGAATTGTCCCACCTATGATTTTAAAAACAGACTGCAACTTGGTCTTCCAAAATCATTCTTCAACTACAGCTTGTTTGTTAACTCCAGGACATGAGTCTTAATCCTACTGGTACTGACGATAGTCTCCAAACGGTGAGGAAGGTAACTGGGTTGAAGGCAATTGGGAGGGATCTTCAGCAAACTGAGGACCATTGGGAAACTGTGCAGAAGCAAATCTTGTCAATAAGATACCAGCTCCTTCAATTAAAACTAGAAGAATGCCACCCATCGCAGCTGACCCAACCATAACCACCGGTCCATTTCTTGTGGCCAGTATGGCTCCTGTTAAGGCACCACTTGTGCTAGAGTTTCAGGGATCTTCTTTTCCTCTGATCTGAACCATACTGCAGTCAATCATGGAAAACAGACCTCCCCAAACAGCAAAGCTGCTTCCTGACTGTGGAGCCCTGGTTTAAATAGCTGTCAAACTCCCTCGTAGTCTGTGGCTGACACCCACAGGAGAATTACGGAAACCTTTGATTTCTTGAAAGATGCCACCACCTATGGTGCCCATCGTAAAGGCACCACCACAGTCATCCACGATTCGCCAGGGGCAAGGCTCTCATGCGTACTCCTCCATCTTGATTCCAGCCATGTGAGCGATGCCGGGGAAACTTTATCTTTTTTACTAGACACGGGGGCTACCTACTCCGTCCTCCATACCTTTTCAGGTGCTACTATTCCTTCCCAGGTCACAGTCATGGGGATTTATGGCAAACCCACTTTTGCACGTTTAACTCCTCCCTTGCCCTGTACACTTGACAACACACCTTTCACACACTCTTTCCTAGTAATACCTTCCTGTCCTGTCCCTCTGTTAGGTCAAGACATCTTACAGACACTCCAAGCAACCATTTCTATACCTCTTATGTTGCCTCCTTCTACAAATGTCTCCCGTCTGCTTCCTCTCATCTCTCATCTGTCTACTTCCCCAAAGAGCAAGCCGCCTCTTTCCCCTTCTGAAGTGGACCCAATTGTATGGGACATTTCAAAACCTGTAATTGTCTCTCACCTATACACATTTCTCTGAAAAACGCTACACTATTCCCTTCTTGTCCTCAGTTTCCAATCTCTGCTACCCATAGATGTGGCCTGCTTCCTATCATTTCCCGGCTTCTTAGCCAAGGCTTCTTAATTCCCACTAGTTCTCCTTGCAACACTCCTATACTCCCGGTCCGTAAGCCATTGGGAGCCTATCGGCTTGTTCAAGACCTGTGCCTCATTAATGAAGCAGTTGTCCCCACTTACCCAGTAGTCCCTAATCCATATACACTCCTATCACATATCCCACCAAACACCACTCATTTCACTGTTTTAGATCTAAAAGATGCTTTCTTTACAGTTCCCTTACACCCTGACTCCTATTTCCTGTTTACTTTTACATGGACTGACCCTGACACCCACGTGTAGTGACAACTCACATGGAGTGTGCTCCCCCAAGGGTTCTGCGACAGTCCCCACCTCTTCGGTCAGGTTCTTAGCCAGGATTTGTCCTCACTTTCCCTCTCTCCCAGTATTTTGTTACAATATGTTGATGATCTCCTTCTGTGAAGTCCCTCCTATGATTTTTCTCACTGTCACACTGCTCTACTCCTTAATTTCCTAGGCTCCAAGGGCTATCGTGTCTCCCCAAACAAAGCCCAGCTTTCTTTACCCTCTGACACATACCTGAGGGTAATCCTCACCCCCACCACAAAATCTTTCACCGTTGACCGCATTTCAGCCATTCAATCTCTACAACTGCCTGAAAATGCAGACCAAATACTGTCTTTTCTTGGGCTTCTGGGGTTCTTCCAGCACTGGGTCTCAAACTTCGCTACTTTGGCAAAACCCTTATATAATGCTGCCTGTGAAACCCCTATAGGCCCACTCACTTCTTCCACCACGGTTCACAAAGCTTTCTTCACACTCCGTGATACCTTTATTTCTGCCCCTCCTCATCTTCCCAACCCCAGAAAACCTTTCTGCTTATTCACAGACAAGCACCAAGGCCAGGCATTAGGAGTTCTTACACAGCCTGTAGGACCAATATACCAACGAGTTGCTTACTTAATCTAAGCAGCTCACCACTACTGTTAAAGGTTGGTTACCCTGCTTGTGTGCCCTTGGAGCTGCAGCTGAACTAGCCAAAGAAGCTCTCAAACTCACTCTCACAGCCTATTACTGTTTACTCCCCACATCGTCTTATAGACTTTTTCACCCACAAAGCCTTAACCCTCCTTAGTCCATCATGCTTACAGACCTTCCGTCTTCTGTTTATTGAAAACCTTTCTGTAACTCTGCAGGTGTCACCACCTCTTAACCCGGCCTCTCTTCTTCCTTCCAACCTTCCTCTCAATACACACTCCTGTCCAGAAGTACTTGATAATCTGTCCTCTCCTAGGTCTGGCCTAACATACATTCCTCTATCAGATCCTGATTTTACTCTGTTTGTTGATGGTAGTTCAGCACTAGACCCAAAAGGCCACCGCAAAGCCGCCTATGCAGTAGTCACTAACCATGAACTGTGGAAGCTAACTGTCTACCTGAAGGCACTTCCTCACAAAAAGCTGAATTAATTGCTCTCACCAGATCCCTAATTCTAGCCAAAGGAAAGCGAGTCACTGTCTATCCTGACTCCAAGTATGCCTTTCTTATTGTTCATTACCATGCTGCTTTGTGGAGAGAATGGGGGGATTCCTTACTACTAACGGCTCTCCAGTCATTAACGCTACTCTCATTTCTAAACTACTAAAAGCTCTCCTCCTACCTCCTTTTTTTTCTCTTACCTTCTGAAGTAGCCATTGTACACTGCAAAGGGCATCAGTCAGCCCAAACCCCTGTTGCTCAAGGAAATGCTAAAGCTGACACTGTCGCCTGTAGCCTAACTTGCGCTCCTCCTGCTCCTGTCCTTTTCCTCATTACTGAAATTAATCCTATCTATTCCTGTGATGAAGTTAACGATTTGAAAGCAAAAGGAAGACACATTACACCCAAAGGTTGGATTTTTCTTGGCAATAAAATTGCTCTGCCCAATTCTCAAACTATCGAAATCCTCACAAATATCCATAATTCTCTCCACATTGGACCTAGAGGACTTTTCCATTTTGTCTATCCTTTGTTCTATACACCCTCTCTAGCTAGCAAACTACACCAAATTCATTCTCAGTGCTCTATCTGCACTAAGGTCTCACCCCAAGGGGGCATGCACCCCAACCTTCCCACTCACCAAATGAGGGGACATTTACCAGGACTAAACTGGCAAATTGACTTCACCCATATGCCAAAACACAAGAAATGGTGTTACTTACTAACCTTAGTTGACACCTTTTTAGGCTGGGTTGAAGCATTCCCTACAGGACATCAAACAGCAGCTGTAGTTTCTTCCACATTAATAGAACGGATCATACCTCATTTTGGCCTACCACTCATATCCAGTCAGACAATGGGCCTGCCTTTGTATCCCAAATTGTTCAACAGGTATCGACCACTCTAAACATCACCTGGAAGCTACATGTACCTTATCATCCCCAGTCATCTGGAAAGGTAGAACGAGCCAATGGTCTTCTAAAAGACCACCTAACCAAACTCTCCATCGAAGTAAAACTTTCTTGGCCCACTCTACTTCCTCTAGCTCTAACCAGGTAACGTGCAGCTCCACGTTCCCCTTCTGGACTTAGCCCATTTGAACACCTCTATGGGTGTCCTTTCCTTTTCATGCATAATTTTCCATATGAGCCTCCCCCGCTAGCCTCCTACCTACCCTATTTATCTCTATTAAGGCATCTTCTATGAGAACATGCTGATAGGACCCATCTGTGAGCTCTCTGTACACCTACCTCAGAGAAACACCCTCTCCTCCATCCAGGTGACTCTGTTCTTCTTAAAAATTTGCACCCAGATCCCCTCCAGTCCAATCCTCATGTTGTTATTCTAACTACCCCTACAGCTGTCAAACTTCTTGGCCATTCAACCTGGTACCATGTTTCTTGCATCAAACGGGCTCCTGCACCATCTGAAACCCAAGCCCCCTGAACGTCTAAGCCAACTGGACCCACCAACCTGCGTCTCACCAGGTCATGCCTTCCATATGAAGGCCCACTTTCTCCCTTCCTCCTGTCTCTCTTTCTAATTTTCCTCCTGGCCTTACCAATTAAAGCTCAAGACTCTGTACAGAGATTTTGTGTCCAAGAAACCTACACTCAAAACTCCACCATTTACCTGGTTAGCCCCAGTTCTTGGTCCTCTCTTAATAGTTTGCTCAGTATTAATGGTTGCTCCTTGTTTTTCTAAGTTTTTACAGAACCACATCCAAGAAATCTCTCGAGTTTCAGTAAACCAAATGTTGCTCCATCCATATTCCCAGCTCCCAAGTGAACTTCCTTCCAACCCACCAGCCAGCCCCATTTGCCGCCCCCATCCAACAGGAAGTAGCCAGAGAGACTACATCACCCCTACATAACCAAAAAGGCTGGAATGAAAGGTCACCTTGGTGCTTGGGCAACATCTTGTGCTGAGCACACCTTCTAAGAGACATCCCAATCTACCTGCCATTAAGACGACTGGTCAACCAGAAAGAAACCCAGCCATCAAGCACATCTTGCATGGCTGAGCAGCTTCATCATCAGAAGCTAACAAATGGTATCAAATCAACTTTCTCCACCAGATCTGACCACCAGTTTGACCTCCCTACCCCCAACCCCTACCTATAAAGCGTAACCTGTAACTCTTCCTCACTGGTAACTTTACCGCCTGACCCTACCTTTCTCTGGCCTCAGACAGTAAATCTGCCCCGAGAGCCACTAATAAACTCTTTTGTTTCACCTCGCCCGGTTCTCTGAGCCTTTTTTACCTTACAGTCATTTGATCCTATGTAAACTACATAGAAACACTTTTTGTCTGAAATTGTGTTAACCAGAATTCTCTTATAGACACAACAGCAAGAAAAAAGAGTAAACACAATCATGAGGTGCTATCAGAAATATTCAGCTTTGCTTCATAAATTATTACTGTATTTTTTGAAAATTCAGACTATATCTAAGAATTATTAAATTCATTTCCCCTCACATTTTTCTGGATAGTTTATTATTTGATTATACAGAGGTGTGGGTAAAGATTGAAGGAGAATACTTTGGATAACAAAAAAAGTGGTTATAAAAAATTGTGAAAATGATGGAAAATCCTAATACAGAACATACTAAGGTACAAAAAAGTGTGTGTTCATTTTTAATAACTGTGCTATACTATTACTTTATATCTGTATTATAAAGGGATCTCGCTTTCTTGATCTTTTTCTCCACTTTAAAAAAAAGTGAATGGATTCCAAGATGGCGGCAGCATCAGAGACAATGTGGTGAGCTGCAGGAGCAGCAGACCACATGGAGGAGGGCCACCATGGCCTTCTACAGGCCTCTGTTTATTGATAATTGAACAGTTAAACAGCTGATCACTGGTCCTTGGTGCGGATCAAGGCTCATCATCAGGAGACCAAGGATTACAAGGGAGGAATGGGTGAGTCCTGTGGCTCCCAGCCCCCTGGCACCAAGCACGGTCACCACAGCTCCATGAGGTTCCCACCACCGAACCCCAGAGATGGATGGTAGGCACCGTCCCCTACCACCACCACCATTACCAAGGCTGGTGCAGTGGAGCTGCCACACCACCGCAGAATGGACTTGTTCTGGGGGAAATTCTTGAAGCCAAGATTGTAGTGGCGAGAGATGGGGTGGCAGAATGGGGTCTCCCTAAGCAGGCCAGAGAGGAAGCTGGAGAGAATTCTTGGAGCCAAGATGGCAGCGGCAAGAGACAGGGTGGCAGGATGTGGTCTCCCTGAGCAGACCAGAGAGGAAAATTACCAGAACAGTGGATTGATGAGAGTCTCTGTGAGCTGTCTACAACTCAATGACATATAACTGTGGCAGCACGTCCAAGGTGGCAGATATCCTCAATGCACTGCTTCTATTGATCTGCTGTCTGCCTTTGCCAGGAACTGTTTAGACCTGGGGGGGGGGTGATCTGTTCACCACTCTCAGGTCCCCTTACCCATCTATAAAGGGGAACGGCAGTGACACCTACTTCAAATTACAGTATAACCCCTTATGGGGGGTGGGGGATAATGGTGGCAATACCGGAATTGGGGATGCTGTCCCTGGCCACATAGTCTTCAGTGAGGCGTGGGGTCCGGACTTGGGAGGAGAGGGGACTTTGGTGGGGGATTGTGCCAGACAGCCCCTGGGGTGGGTTGCTTGGCCCACAAGGGTTGCCATCTGGCCCTCGGGGCAGGCAGTGCATTCGGCCCCGGGGTGCACTCCTCAGCCCTCTGGTCCTGACATCCTACCCCTGGGTAGGGAAAACTGCTTAGGGTATACAGAGAATTGTATCCAGGCTGCTTTCCTCCAACCCCTCCCCCAGTACACCCCAAAAGCCCTTCTACTTGTAACTCACAAGTTTGTTCTCTCTAGATTTGCTCCATTTTCTATAGGTAACCTGAGTTTTACTCCAGACCTGACCCTGAACCTAATTCCAGAGGCAAAAAGGAAATACAATGGCCAGTTAAGGAAGCAAAGTAGGCTGGAGCCTCAGGGTTCAATCAGACATCTCCACTGGACCCACCTGGGAAAACACTTTGCAGTCCAGAGGGGAATAAATTTCAGAAAAATATCTAACAGACCAAGAAGGCAAGCCCCTGTTCAGCATGAAGAAATTAGAGAGTCTGTGCCCAATTCCCAAATGAGAAACCCACAAAGGAGAAAGACCGCTTGTTTGATCACCATTGGACTATGCTTACCATTGCCCTATACCATCTAGTCCCCACTGGATCCTTTTCATTTCCTTCACCTGCTGCCCCCACCAACCAAATTGTGCAGCCTTGCAACTGCATCCCTGCAATTTTTATCCCTGCCCATCCTCACCCTTCTGCTTCCAACCCTCACCTCTGTGTATCCCCAACATATTTTTCCCAATAAAATAAAATTTTTAAAAAAGAGTAAATGGGAAAGTTGTTAAGACATACTATCTCATAGAGTAGTACAATCTAGTAAATATATATTTAAAAATAAAATTTCTTCAAATATACACAGATTTTTCAAAAGACATTCTATACAAAAATAAATGTAAACAGAGATGAGAAAATTCAATCCATAATGTTGTTGTTGGTAGGTGTTGTCAAGACAACTCATAGCAAACAAAAGTATAGAAATCTGTTCTATCCTGCCTAATCCTCACACTTCCTGGCACACAAGAGCCCATTGCAGCAGTCACAGCAACAATCCACCTAGTTGAGGATCTTACTCTCCTTCGCTGACACTCCACACTTTCCAGATCATGTCCTTCTCTATGGAATAGCACCTCCTAGCAACATGTTCAAAGTATTTGAGGTGAAGTATCATCAATCCTACTTCCAAAGAATGCTCTTGCTGCACCCTCTCCAAGACATATCTGCTGAGTCTCTTAGCCATCCATGGTATGTTCAGTGCTCTTCTCCAACACCACCGCTCAAAGGTATCAATTCTTTTTCTGTCATCCTTATTCATTGTTCAGCTCTCAGATGCATAGCAAGTAATCAGAAAGACAGTGGACTGAATCAGACACATCTTAGCCCTCAAACTGACATCATTACTCCTCAATAATTTGGAGAAGTCCCTACAGGCCGATTTTTCCCAGTATAATACATCTCCACATTTCCTAACTGCTGGCACCAACAGTATTAACTGCAATCCATAATAAGAAGGAACTCTTTGCCAAAATACAATACCTGAAGAGTGCCTTTACATAGTGAAAGTTGTAATCAATGTAACAAAATACATGGTTTATGAATGGTAAAAAGGATACACTATTTGCTTCATGATATCACACATAGGTCACCATTGACCACACACAGGTTTATCATAAGTGGAGGGTAAAGATGCTATGGGCAAGTTCTACCCATAGGGCAGCATATTATAATGAAATATACTTTGATAAATCAAACCTCCTAAAAATTAAAAACTTAAGCTCTTGTCATATGTGAAAAGTTACACATGGGTCATCACTGATCTCCTGCCCACTTCCTGAGTCAAAATATCAAGGAGAGACCCAGGGCAGAGAGCTCAGAACTCTGTGGAGGTAAGGATGCTGCTCACTCACATGTGCCCTCTCCATTCCAGGCCTCTGTGTGCGTTCTGTCTCCTCAACCCAGAACCTCTCCTTCTCTAGATGCTGTTGCTACTGTGTTGACCCTCCCCTGCCTGGGGGATTCGATGCCTGTGAGCCCAGGTGAGTGCTGATCCCTACAATGCTGGACTTGTCCTTAAATCTCTGTCCCAGGTCCCAAGGTTGTAGCCTGGATTGTGATGGGATGGGGGATGGGTACTCATTATGCATATAGTCTGGCTCACTCCTGCACTTGGACAGGGTATAACGGGGAGGTTGAGTGAAGTTATGGGCAGGGAAGCCTTAGTCATCATAGTGAAACTTCACTCTGTTTTCCCAGCCCCTAATCCAGAGAATGGGCATGTGGGTATCAGAGGTGGGCATGATGCTCCTCCTGGGCAGTGGCTATGGCAGGTTAGCATCTGGACATACTGCTCAACAGATCAACAATGGAGGTTCCTGTGTGGAGGCTTCCTCATACACAACCAGTGGGTTCTGACAGCACAATATGTTGAACTGTAAGTCACTGCACAGACATATATTCCTGGTTTGTGAACAACATTGGGGTACTGTGATGAGTAATGTGGAGCTTCCTACATGGCTGACTGCAGCCCTGGGTTTCAGGAGGATTCCAACTTTTGGAATCTCCCTCTCTCTGTCCGGAGGGAAGATTCTGCACTCCCAGAGGCTGGACGACCTCTTGCTCTTGAGATGTGTGTGGCTTTGCCAGCCTCTGAGAAGCTTCTGGTCTTATCTCCAACAGACAAAGAACAGAATCTCATCATTTGAGAGTCCAAGTGGGACAAGTGACACTCTCTGCTAATGGTACTCTTCTGAAGGTGGCAAAAGTCATTCTTCACCCCAAATGCAACCCTGAAGATTTTCTTGAAGGAGGAGATATAGCCCTCCTCAAGCTGGAAGACCCTGTGACACTATCTGATAACATCAAACTGATCATCCTCTGTCCACCACAGTTCAAGATCCAAGCTGGCACTAACTGCTGGGTGACTGCCTGTGGGAACATTGCAGATAATGGTAAGATTCAGGATGATGGGGTCACTTGGGATGGAGAGAACTCTGGGGTGGTTGCAGTGGGTGCAATATTATCGACAAGGTCCCCATCCATGTCCCTGTTAGGACCACCTGGGAGTAGAACTTAATGTTTACAAAGGCCTGTATAAGACACAAAAAGCAGACATGGTGGGACATTAACTCTTCCCTGATTCTCCATCTTGCCCTCAAGTGACCTGCCAAATCCCCTCTTCTCCTATATCTTGAAAGTGAGGAGGAGAAATGAGACTGAGAGGAGTTAAGGGGTATGTTCAGAGTGTCTGTTTTTCATTGGTACAAAACTCCTCTGACCTCAAGGCCCTGACTCTCCACTCTTCTCATTTTTCCTAGTAACAACTCCACAAGGGTTAAGAAAGCTCTACCTTGCCTCTATCTTTTCTCCTGAAACTTTTACCCCCATTATCAGTCTAGAGGTGTGAGCCTGTTGGCACTGACAGAACGAATGGAGTGGGTGGTGTGTAACCCTAGTAAACAAATAGGTAAATTGATGTTTAAGGTTGGTTTTAGAAACTGACACCTGGAGCTCCCAGTTGCAAGCTCAATCTGTGGATTTGGAAGTCAGAGGAGAAACATCACTGATTGACCGGGGTGATGGGGGAGGAGGAAGAACCCCCTCTCGAGGCTCACCAGCTTCTCCCCACAGAAACATTACCTGCAGGAGGTGGAAATACCCATATTGGATTATGAGGTATGCAGGAAACAATATGGCAACATCATCAAGGAGAACATGCTATGTGCTGGGAGCCCAGGCCAGAACTTCTGCATGGTGAGACCCCTGTCCCCTAGAATCTGTCCATGGCCCCCGCTTTCTGCCTTTTATCCAAACCCTCAGGGGTTTGAAACTCACTGCTTGTTCTTTCTCTCTACAGGGAGATGGAGATAGTCCCCTGGTCTGTCAGTGGCAGGACATCTGGCTCCAGATAGGGATAGTGAGTTAGGATCAACCCTGTAGTCTTTCAGAGTTGCCTGGTATCTATATTAAAGTGGCATACTACTACAAATGGATCCTTGATACACTTTTCATCTTCTTGAGTTCTGGCTAGAAATAAAGATGCTACTGACATGAGCGGACACTCCAGGATCTTTGCAGATGCCATTAGTATGCTCTCTCTCTAGTATCAATTCCTCACAGACTCTAACACCCTCCTCAATCCTTGCTCTATCCTCCTTCTGAGAACCTTCTACCACTGATACCCTCCCAGAGACCCTGACTTTCAACACCTGAAAGGGACAGCAGAAATTATGTTCTGCAAACAAACATGATGGCCTCCTAGAAGCGAGGCAAGTGTGAAGCTTCCCTGGACCATGGCCTCTTCCTGCTACTCTCTGTATCTCAATAAAATACATTAGTAGAAAGCTCCAGATTGAGCGTTCTCATCTGTGTGTGCAGACAACAGAGTCACAGGGTGAGAGTTTCCAGGAAGGAGCTCAGGAAAGTGGAGGGCGGTTAGACAGTTGCATCTATCTATGGGACGGACTAGGACCAGGGTCTGCTTTTCCCTGGTGAGAGAAGAAGAGTTTCCTGCATGGGACCAGGAAGACAAAACTCTCCCAGGAATGGTCTCTTTGGTCTTACTACTCCTTCTCTATGTCTGGAACAGACTCAGTCCATGTGCTTGAGACACTCATTACAGGGTTGGGAGGCAGAAAGCTGAGCCTACAATTCAAGAGAGCATATAATTGATGTTTCCAGTGATCAGACTGTTGAATTGGAAAGAAGCACATTTCTTCTCTCCATTGCCTTCACCTACCCTTATTCCCAACCTAGTCAACGTCTGAGGTAAAAAGACAATCCAGACTTATTTTTTTCTGGAATCAATAATCCTTCTAATCCACCCTCCAATTCCAGTATTTCAGTCTATTTATAATTTCTTTTCACCCAAGTAAACCTGTATGAGGCTGTGGGAGGCCAGTCTCCCTGCTTCAATTCCCACTTTATGGAAAATTCAGCTGCTCTGGATTGTGTGTGTGTGTGTGTGTGTGTGTGTGTAAAAATAATATTTTATTGTGCTTTTGGTAAAGGTTTACACAGCAGCGTAGGTTCCCATTCAACAATTTATATAAATACTATTGAGTGACATTGATTACATCTTCACAAAGCATGAACATCCTCCTAATTTCTATTCTGGTTGTTTCATCAATCAAATTTCCCTGCCCCCTTACAGTTCCATTTTTGGTCTGTTGGGGGTTTTTTTAATTGATATTTTAATAAATGTTTATAAAGAACTTGGGTTTCCAATCTTTCATTGCTACATATTTTCCTCCCTGCACCTAGTCCCCCCTAGATCACTTTTTTCTTGGGGGAAAAAGGTTATTTCATTGTTACACAGTCCCCCACCCAGACCACTCTACTATACAGCTCTTATTGTGGACTCATGTCATGCTCTGGATTCTTATTTACTGTAGGTAGTCAGAGAGGAGACATGAAGGGGCAGAAGCACTTCCTGTCTGTGCCCTCTGTAACTGAGTGTTGACACCCTCTGCTGGGGGAGGATTAATGCTGCATCTCTTTCCCTTTTTCAATCTTCAATACTTTTTCAATCTATCTAGCGGGAGAAAGCCCTTGAAAGCTCTGACAGGCGTGGTCTTGGAAGGAAGTGAGGATTGAGGACAGGCATTTCTCACAGGCATCTCTCAAAG
>NW_006400100.1:822602-830589 GCF_000299155.1 Elephantulus edwardii | reverse complement strand
TCTTTTTGGAGGCTGGATTTTATGAGGAGGTATATGGCATCAGGATTGGAGGAAAACACATCTACAACCTGTGCTATGCAAATGACACAACCTTGCTTACCAAAACTGAAGGTCTGAAGCGTTTTCTTAAGACAATCAAGTACTGAAGTCTTCCATACGGATTGAAGCTCAACATCACAAAAAAGATTCTCACCACTGCATTAATTGGCAGCACCATGATAGATGGAAAAAAGATTGAATTTGCCTACAATTACAGCTTGCTCAGTTCCACAGTCAACACTCTTGGCACCAGTAGTCAGGAAATGAAAAGACAAATTACATAAGGAAAATCCACTGCCAGGGACCTCTCCAAAGTGCTGAAAAACAATGGTATCAGACTAGGGACTAAAATATGCCTGATCCAGGCCATGGCCTTCGCAATTACTTGCTTTGCAGCAGAGAGCTGGACAATGATTAAGGATGATAGAATAATTTATGGTTTTGAATTGTGGTGCTGGAGAAAAGTATTGAACATTATTACATGGACTGTCAAGAGAACAGACAGATCTGTTGTAGAGAAAATGAAATCAGTTTGCTCTTTAGAGGTAAGGATTTTGAAGCTCTATCTGACATATTTTGGGCATATTTCCAGTAAGAGCCAGTGCTTGGTAAATTATATCATGTTTGGAAAGGTGGGGAGACAGCACAGGAGAAAAAGACCCCAGATGAGATGGATTGACACAGTAACTTGGATAATGGAGTAGGTGTGTCTAAGACAGTGAGATTAACTCATGATAGGACAGGGTTCAGGGCTATTGTGCATAGGATCACTGAGTCACGAGTGACTCAATGGCATAATAACAACAAGAGCAACATGGCAAAATATGTGAGATGAAGCTTTATCATCTTTGTCTCAAATGGACACTCTGGCTGTACCTTCTCCAAGACATACCTGTTTGTTCTTGTGGCAGTCCATGGGATATTTCATACTGTTTTCTGACACCACAGTTCAAAAACAGTAATTCTTCTTCTGTCATTTTTATTTATTGTCCAGCTCTAGGGAGCGTAGCAAGTGATTGAAAAGACCATGGCCTGAATCGAGCCCATCTTAGTCTTCAAACAGACATCATAGCTCCTCAATAATTTGGAGAGGTCCCTGACGGCAGACTTTCATAGTGTAATATGTCTCATGATCTCCTGGTATTGCTGGTACCAGGTCCAATGATTGTGGATACAAGCAAGATGAAGTTTTTTACAGTGGCAATCTTTTTTCCATCCGTCATGATGTTGCCTATCAGTCCAGTGGTGAGAATTTTTGTTTTCTTGAGATTAATTTGCAATCTATATTAAAGGTTGTAGTCTTTGATCTTCTCCAGCAAATACTTCAAGTCCTCCTCAGTTTCAGCAAGCAAGATTATGTCATCTACATAACGGAGGTTATTGATAAGTCTTCCTCTAATCCTGATGTCACATTGTTTACTTCAGAGTCCAGCTTCTCATATGATTTGCTCAGCATATAGATTGAATAGATATGGAGAAAGAGTACAACTCTGACACACACCTTTCTTAATTTTAAACCATGTAGTTTCCCCTTCCTTTGTTGAGTACAATTAAGTATTATTGGGGGTCTTATTCTTCTCAAAGTTAACCATAATTTGTTATAATCCACACAGCCAAGTGCCTTTGCATAGTCAATAAACCACAAATAGAGATTGTTCTGGAATTTTTTTTCTCTCAGTCAAAATCTATCTGGCACCAACAATGATATGCCTGATACCACAGTGTCGTCTAAATCCAGCTTGAACTTCTGGCAGTTCTCTATGTACTATTCTAGCCATTTTTTAAATGGTCTTCAGCAGTATTTTGCTCGCATGTGAAATTATTTGAAAATTTCCACTTTCTGTTGAATCACCTTTCTTGAGAAAGGCAACAAATATGGATCTCTTCCAGTCAGTCAGCCAAGCAGTTGTCTTCCAAATTTCCTAGCATAGACTTATGAGCACTGGCTGCATCTGTTAGTTGAAGCATGTCCTGGGGCCTTATTTTTTAAGATCTATTCATGAGTTGTCATCTCTCTGGTTATTTGCTCAGCACTCGGCTCTCTGTTAATTATAGAACAGTCACTGCATGGTTGTTTGGGTTTTCTTAACCCATGCTCTGGCATTGTCTTTACTAAAGACATGAGTTTTATAACTCAAGGAGCCACTGGGGCAGAGGGAGCCCCAGGTATATATTCACCTTGTGTTTGTCTTTCTAAATCAGGAGAAAAGCCTGACCTTGGAGGGTCCACAGAGCTGGAAGAGTCAGAAACAGGTAGTACTTCCCTCTGGAGCTCACTTGTCAGGCAGATCCCTTGACAATCAGGAAAATTGAAAATCTAGGGAGCATTAATGCATCCACCCCAGGTAGTCCTGTGAAGGTTTACCTGCAAATGACATAGCATCTCTGATAAGAGAAGCTGACCATGAGATGATCACGGCTCAGTTCCCAGTGGTTCTGCTCTGAAGTCAGTTGCTCCAAATTAGGGATAAAAAGATTCTGCACATAAGGCTGGTGAAACATAGCTGGCTGTGTGTAAGGTGAGGAGATGACCAGAACTTTTGTATCTCATGTGTTTTAAGTCTTCACACACTAACTCAGACTGACAGCAGCAGCAGCGGAGGACAGAATCTTTTCTTCTTTTATACCAGTGGGTACTAGCCCCATCCGGTAAGTTAGTAAACAGTAGCTCTCTAATAACAACACATTCTCTGAATGATAGGTTGGGAAAAGGATAGAAAAAGAAACCAAACATAATCATTGAAGGTCCCTTCGAAGGTCTGTGAACTCAAGAACAAGTTCAGTGGTAAGTGGGAAAATTGGTACCCAGGCCCATAGCTGTATCACCATAATCCCCAAGAAGGGAACTGCTTCAGACTGGGGGAGCCAATATTGTATAGGAACTGGACACTTTCAGATATTACAGTAAAGCCTTCTTTCCGAGCATGAAAGATTTCATTCAGACGGGAAGGAGAATTTGACTCAGACAGTGAAATGTCTCTATTCAGGTAAAATGTACACACCAAAAAGACTGAGAGTTAAAGGAAGGAGTCAAAGCTATCCCTCCATCTGCTACCACTCTCCATAAAGGCTGCTCCCAGATACCTCCCTCCATGTTCTTATTGGACAAGTCGCACGTGAGTCACCATTTGTCTCACTGAAGCAGAGACCCTGTCTCCTCCCACATCCCACACCATTGGAGGCTGACTCCTCCACCTGTTTCCTAGACTGTAGAATAAAGGAGCTCAGAGAGGGGTCCAGGCCAGAGAGCACAGAGTCCTGTGGAGGTGAGAATGCTGCCCATCAGACTGTCTCCATCCCAGACCCAAGAATGTGACTCAACCACACCCCACCTTTTCTCCCCCTGCAGATGCTGTGGCTGCTTTTACTGATCTTTCTCTGTCTGGAGGGTTCTGAGCCCATGAACTCAGGTAAGTCCTGAACCCTTCTACTGCCTACCCTGTCCCTGATCTCTAGGGAATATTTCTGGTCTTGGATGAGGACTCCATATTAGGATTACCTGGTTCACTGCTGCACGCAAGGAGGATATGAGCAGGAGAGGTTATATGTGCAGTGAGACCCATGCGGGAATCCTGGATTCCCCAAGACCTATTTCTCTTCTTTCTCAGCTCTCAGCCTGGAAAATGAGCTTGTGGGCATTACCGGAGGACATGATGCCTTGCCTGGGAAGTGGCCATGGCAGGTCAGCCTGTGGTACAACGATTCACAAAAAGGCCAGGAGACATTTTTTTGTGGGGGCTCTCTCATCCACCACCAGTGGGTGTTGACTGCTGCCCACTGTGTCTCACGGTGAGTGACTTCCACTGACTCCTGGTTTGTTCACTTTACTGGGCTGTATGATGAGTCCTGTGGAGGGTGATGAGCTGTTTTACCTCAGTTTTTAAAAAACTTATGATCTTCTTCCTCTTACACCATGGCACAGTCGAGGGCCAGGGAAAATTCTGGTCCAAGTAGGACACTTTCATCTCTCAAAAAGTACCCATCTAAGAGTGAGTGAGGTCATGGTCCATGAAAACTACAATCTTCAGGAGAACGCAAAAGGTGGAGGTGACATCGCGCTGCTGAAACTGATGGCCCCTGTAAATGTCTCCAAGCTCGTCGGTCTGGTCTCCCTCCCACCAAAGGAGTTCAAGCACCTGTCAGACATGAGATGTGTGGTTACAGGCTGGGGTAACGTTGCATTTAAAGATAATGACCAGGATGCCTGGAGTCAGAGGGGATGGGAAGATCCATAGCAGAACACTGTGGGTAATTAGCACAGTGTTATCAAGAAGACTTATACCCAGATAGAAGTAGATTGGTGTTAAGAGTAGTAGAGGATGTTGTGAAATGATTCAAGAAGACTCAGTAAAAAGCACATAGACTAAATATGGTGGGAGGGGAGCCCTGACGAGTCTTCACCAGATGTGAGGAAACCTTCTAGAGTTCCTTCACCTTGAAGATGAGGCTGGAAAATGAGACCAAGAAGGACTAACAGACACTCTGGTGGCCCAAGACCCTCTGATCCAACAGCCCTGACCTTACATTTCAGGGGGAAGACTTTCTTCTAATCTCCCAGTAACAACGCCACAGGAGTCAAGGAAGTTTCACCTTGGTTTCCCTTCTGAGTCTAGTATCCATGATATCAGCCTAGAGAGTATTAGTTTATTGGCACAGGGACAACTTGTGGAGTGGATGGTGTGAGGTCTCACTGCTCATGAAGGGCAGTAGTGTGAAGCTTAGTATTTGTTTTCATACCATGCACTCAGTATTCCCAGTTACAAGATCAGATACCAGGGGAGACACTGCTAGGGATCATTGCTTGACTGCTGTAGGGAACGGGGGGTGGTGAGTGCCTTCATCCTGTTCCCTTCCTGCTCCATAACTCACTCAACCTTTCTTCACAGAGTCACTCCCCAAACCCAAGTGCCTACAGGAAATTGAAGTGCCCCTGGTGGGTCAGCAGAAGTGCAAGAAGATATACAAGAAATTACTTAGGCCCAAGAATATCAAGGAGGACATGATCTGTGCTAGGGCCTCAGGCAAGGACTCCTGCCAGGTAAGACTCCCAGTCTTGACCTCAATCTATGTCCCTTCCCACTGCCCAAAGTGCTCACCCTCTGTGTCTTCTTCTTCCTCAGGGTGACTCAGGAGGGCCCCTGGTTTGTAACTGGAATGGCACCTGGGTCCAGGTAGGAGTAGTGAGTTGGGGTGAATACTGTGGTTGTCCAGGAATCCCTGGAGTCTACGCTCAAGTGACATACTACTTGTCCTGGATCCTCTGCCATATATCTTCACTTTGAGCCCTGGACAGGGACAAGGATGCTACTGACACAGCAGACACTCCAGGATCTTTGGAAACCTCCTCATTGGACCCTTCCCTATGCTAACTACTCATCAACCTCAAGCTCTCCTCCATCTGTGCTTAAGGTCCTCCTGCACCTGCTACCTCCTCTAAGTCCTGCCCACTGTTTGATTACTCAAAATGACAGCAAGAATGATACTGTGCAGACTCTAATGACCTCGAAGAGGTGGTACAAAGAAACTATGGACCTTATCTTCCTCCTCTCTCTGTCTCAATAAAGCTCACGAAAGCAAGCTCTGGGCTGAGTGTCTTCCCTTAAGTGTGTGGCCAAAGGAGTTAGTGGTGATGTCTTCCTGATTAGAACACAAGGGATGGAATATGAACGTGGATGCTAGGTGAGCAGCTGAGCCAAAAAGTGAGAGTGATGGAGGGGAGGTAGAACAATTATGGAAATGGAGGGATGGACTGTTATGAGGATGGATTGACTCAACATCCTATCTTCTAGTCTTACCAATATCATCTCCTTCCCCATGAGTTCATTCAGTGCAGCACTGTGAAGGAACAACTAGGCTTGATGCCCCCCATTCTTCTTGGGTTTGGGGCTGTGATCATGCCCCATTTCTTGATGGTGATGCACCTGGTCTTTGACACCTGGGTTTAGAGATAAACTGTGAGCAGTAGGCAGGAAGCACACTTTGGAAGGGAAGAGGGAACAGGAGGTGTCAGTTCTCAATATTGTTTTCTGGTTTAGAGTTTCCCAAAACATCTCACTTGCAGAGATGCTCAGGTACCTCCATGGCCACAAGGGAGCCTGCAATGGTGGTGTCTTTGGTTATCAAATTGTGGAGGGAGGGTGGTGGATGTGGTCACACTGATTCATTGATTGATCTCCCCCAGAAGATTAAGTTCACCCTCTGGTCTTCAGGAGAAAGATCAAACAGTCTGCTTTTATAAAGATTGAGATCCTTGGAAAACTAAACGAGCCAGTCCTAAGCTGTTCGAGGTCAGAAGAGCAGATTTGGAAACTAGACACACTATTGTGGGGGAATGCACACACACACAGTACTCAGGCACCTTTCCCAAACTTCTTTTTCTATTCTCAATTTCTATCCCTGTTCCCTCATGCCTGAGGAAGAAATGGCCAGATCTCTGCCTAGACATCCTATGTCCCTTTCCCACTGTACACAAGACACTATCCAATGAAATGGCTTTAACAGTACTCTTGACTCTGACAAGTCTGGAGTAATAGCAAGTATCCAGAGTTTGGTGCATTTGGTGAAGGAAAAAGAAGATCCCTTCCTTCATTTCCGAGAACTCTCTCATCCACTCTGACCCTCAAGATTCCTAATTGCTCCCCCAGGGGTCCCAGACCACAGAGTCTCCCAGAGTGCTAGGACAGAGGCAGAAGCCCAAACAAGCCTCAACTTAACATCCCCCAAGTGACCCCCTACACATGTAAACATTAACTAGGGCATGGGATTTAAAAGAATGCCAGAAATCCAATGATGAAGTAATGTTGTTGTTGTTGTTGTTGTTGTTGTTGTTGCTGCTGCTGCTGCCCCTGCTGCTGCTGCTGCTGCTGTTGCTGTTGTTGTTAAGTGTCATCAAGTCAAGTACATCCATAGACCCAATTAACAATAGATCTGAACCTTGTCCTATCCTGTGTCATTCTCATCAGCTCTGCTATACTAGAGCCCATTGTTACAGTCACTGTGTCAATCCACTCATTGAAGATCTTCCTGTCTTGAGCTGACCCTTCACCTTTCCAAGCATGACCTCCTTTTCCAAGGACTTGCCCCCTCCTAACAACATACTCAAAATACGTAAGAGGATGCTTTGACATCTGCACTTCTAAGGAGCATCCTGGTTGCACTTTCTCCAAGATATTTTTGTTTCATTTTGTTTTGTTCTTCTGGAAGTGCATGGGATATTCAATTATTATAAAGTAAAGCATATTTTATTCAAATACTTTTATATTCAAATTAATCTTAAGACATATGATAGCAGAAATAGCAACATTGTCAATGAATACCGGTGGTCACATAAGGCACACACCAGCCCACACAGGTGCTAATGCTGGTCAGTGGAGCCTTGAGAGAGGAGACCTGCAGCAGATGGCAGTGGCTACATGACTGGCAGTGAGTGGAGACTATTCAAGAGACCAGAACTGCAGCAGGCAGCAGCTGCAAGAGGGAGCAGTGGAGCAGTTGTGGCTACAGTCTCAAGACAGAGTGGAGCAGTGGCAGCAGGACAAACCAGCATCACAGATGTGACTGGACAGAAACGGAGGTATGGGAGGGTTAGAAGTGGATGCCAGCAAAGCAGGGCAAAGGTGGAACCAAATCACAGGCGCCAAAGGGCAAATGAGGACAAGGAACCAGCACTTATGGGTAAAATGCTTGCCTGCCAGATATTGCTCTAAGTTGAACATGTAAATTAACCCAGACAGTGGCTGACTCTGAGAAGAATGGGAATCCCAGAACACCTGATTCTTTTAATATGAAACCTATACTTGGACCAGGAGGCAGTCATCAGAACAGAGCAAGGGAATACTGCATGGTTCAAAATTGGGAAGGGTATACGCCAGGGATGCATCCTGTCTCCATACCTTTTCAACCTGCATGCAGAGCAGATTATCCAGGAGGCTGGGCTCTATGAGGAGAA
>NW_006400100.1:820904-822502 GCF_000299155.1 Elephantulus edwardii | reverse complement strand
CAAGCCCTTGAAAGCTCTGACAGGCGTGGTCTTGGACGGAAGTGAGGATTGAGGACAGGCGTTTCTCACAGGCATCTCTCAAAGGCATCTCTCAAAGTCATTTCTCAAGGGCTTTCCAGCGGGAGCAAGCCCTTGAAAGCTCTGACAGGCGTGGTCTTGGACGGAAGTGAGGCTTGAGGACAGGCGTTTCTCACAGGCATCTTTCAAAGGCATCTCTCAAAGGCATCTCTCAAAGGGATCTCTCAAAGGCTTTCCAGCAGGAACAAGCCCTTAAAAGCTCTGACAGGCGTGGTCTTGGACAGAAGTGAGACTTGAGGACAGGCGTTTCTCACGGGCACCTCTCAAAGGCATCTCTCAAAGGCGTCTCTCAAAGGTAACAGGCTTTCCAGCGGGAGCAAGCCCTTGAAACCTCTGACAGGCGTGGTCTTGGACGGAACTGAGGATTGAGGACAGGCGTTTCTCACAGGCATCTCTCAAAGGCATCTCTCAAAGGCATGTCTCAAAGGCTTTCCAGCTGGAACAAGCCCTTTAAAGCTCTGACAGGCGTGGTCGTGGACGGAAGTGAGGATTGAGGACAGGCGTTTCTCACAGGCATCTCTCAATGGCATCTCTCAAAGGCATCTCTCAAAGGTAACAGGCTTTCCAGCGGGAGCAAGCCCTTGAAAGCTCTGACAGGCGTGGTCTTGGATGGAAGTGAGGATTGAGGACAGGCGTTTCTCACAGGCATCTCTCAAAGGCATCTCTCAAAGGCATGTCTCAAAGGCTTCCCAGCGGGAACAAGCCCTTTAAAGCTCTGACAGCCGTGGTCTTGGACGGAAGTGAGGATTGAGGACAGGCGTTTCTCACAGGGATCTCACAAAGGCATCTCTCAAAGGCATCTCTCAAAGGCTTTCCAGCGGGAACAAGTCCTTAAAAGCTCTGAGAGGCGTGGTCTTGACGGAAGTGAGGATTGAGGACAGGCGTTTCTCACAGGCATCTCTCAAAGGTAACAGGATTTCCAGCGGGAGCAAGCCCTTGAAACCTCTGACAGGGGTGGTCTTGGACGGAAGTGAGGATTGAGGACAGGCGTTTCTCACAGGCATCTCTCAAAGGCATCTCTCAAAGGTAACAGGATTTCCAGCGGGAGCAAGCCCTTGAAACCTCTGACAGGCGTGGTCTTGTACGGAAGTGAAGATTGAGGACAGGCGTTTCTCACAGGCATCTCTCAAAGGCATCTCTCAAAGGCTTTCCAGCGGGAGCAAGCCCTTCAAAGCTCTGACAGTGGTGGTCTTGGATGGAAGTGAGGATTGAGAACAGGCGTTTCTCACAGGCATCTCTCAAAGGCATCCCTCAAAGGCATCTATCAAAGGCTTTCCAGCCGGAGCAAGCCCTTGAAAGCTCTGAGAGGCGTGGTCTTGGACGGAAGTGAGGATTGAGGACAGGCGTTTCTCAAAGGCATCTCTCAAAGGCATCTCTCAAAGGCTTTCCAGCGGGAGCAAGCCCTTGAAAGCTCTGACAGGCGTGGTCTTGGACGGAAGTGAAGATTGAGGACAGGCGTTTCTCACAGGCATCTCTCAAAGGCATCTCTCAAAGCATCTCTCAAAGGCTTTCCAGAGGGA
>NW_006400100.1:813189-819438 GCF_000299155.1 Elephantulus edwardii | reverse complement strand
CGGGTGGCTCCTTGGAGGCAAGGATTCTGAGGCTCCGTCTAACATACTTTGGACATGTTCTGAGGAGAGACCGGTCCTTGGAGAAGGACATCATGTTTGGTAGGGTGGAGGGACAGCACAGGAGGGGAAGACCCTCTATAAGGTGGATTGATTCAGTGACTGGGATAATCGCAAAGGGAGTGTCAGAGATGGTGCGATGGGCACAGGACAGAGCAGAGTTTAGGGCTGTTGTACATAGGGTCACTATGAGTCACAAGAGACTCGATGGCACATAACAACAACAACAGGAAGAAGTACTGGTCATGCACAAATAGAGCATACTTAAATTAAACTAGCAGAAATGGCACCTGAGCATGAGCCCTCTGATTGTCAAACACAAAAAAAGAAGGAATAGTTGCAAACAGACACTAGTTATTGGAATGTGGAATGTGAGAAGCATGAACGTAGGTAAACTGAATAGTGAGAAGAGAGAATTGTTGTTGTTTGTTGTTGTTGTTGCTGTTGTTATGTGCCATCGAGTCATCCGCGACTCATAGCTACCCTATGTACAACAGCCCTAAACCCTGCTCTATCCTGTGCCAATCGCACTGCCTCTGACACACCCATCCCGATTACCCCAGTCACTGACTCAATCCACGTCATAGAGGGTCTTCCCCTCTTGCGCCGTCCCTCCACCCTCCCAAGCATGATGTCCCTCTCCAAAGACCTGTCCCTCCTTGCAGCATGCCCAAAGTATGTCAGACAAAGCCCCAGAATCCTTTCCTCCAAGGAGTTGCTTGGTTTAACCCTCTCCAGGATAAATCTGTTTTAGCAGTCGGTACTCTCAATACTCTTCTCCAGCACCACAGCTCAAAGGCATCAATTGACATACTAGGCGTTGGCAAAATGAGATGGATTGGCATGGGACATATAGAATCAGACAATCATATGATCTACAATGCCACAAATGGAAAGGTGAAGAAAAGCAGGGTCACATTCATAGTTTAAAAGGCCATTTCCAGATACAGCTTGAAATACGATTCTGTGAGGGAAAGGATAATACCCATATGCATACAAAGAACACCTGTCAATACCACTATCGTTCAAATATATGTGCCCGTTACCATTCTAAGCCTGTTCCCAGTTTGTCTCTGATGAACTTTATGGATTTGGGCTTTACTCCCAGGTTTCTGATCTAAGTTGAGTTGATTTTTGTGTATGATATAAAATGTGGCTCCTGTTTCAGCTTTCTGCAGGTAGCAGTCTGATTTTGACAGCACCATTTCTTGAAGAGGTTGCCATTTCCCCATTCCATAGGTTTTAGTTCCTTGTTGGATATCAGTTGACCATAGTTAGATGGGCCCATTTCTGGGTTCTCAATTCTGTTCCATTGGTTTATGTGTCTGTCATTGTACCAGTACAGTGCTCTTTTGATTACTACCACTGTGTAGTAGATTTTGAGGTCAGAAAGTGCTATGCCTCCTACTTTATTTTTGTTTTTCAGAAATGGTTTGCTTATTTGGGGTCCTTTTTCCTCTCCAAATAAAATTGACAATTTTCTTTTCAATCCCCTTGAAAAATGAATTTGGTATCTTTATTGGGATTACATTGAACATAGAAGTATAACTAGTAAAACATATATGAGGACCAAAGGAGGGGTAGGGGTGGGAGCAGAGGGGTGAGGATGGGTAGGGGCAAAACCACAGGGTTGTACAGTTTGGAAGGAGGAGGTGAAGGAAGTGAGAAGGATCCAGCAGTGACCTGAAAATATTGAGTAACGATGGGCAAGGTCCATTGATGATTGATTTTATAAAACATAATGTATGAGAATTACTGTATGAAACAAAATATGAATAAAGAATGATGTGAAACACAATGTATACAAAGTTTGTGAGCAAACCAGTATAAAATAAAAACAAATAAACACATATGCACCAACAACAAGAGCCAAAAATGAGGAAATAAATTATTTCTATAAACTTTTGCAATCAGAAATCAATTGAACATGCAACCAAGATGCACTAGTAATAACGCGTGACTGGAATGCAAACTTGGGAATATAGAGGGAGGGTCAGTAGTAGGAAAACATGGACTTGGTGACAGAAACAAGGCTCGAGATAAAATTAAGAATTTTGTACAGTCAATAATTTATTCATTGCAAATACATTTAATAAGAAACAAAAATGGTGACTACATAAATGGACTTCACCTGATGGTCTGCACAGGAATCAGACTGGCTACCTCTGTGGAAAGAATCACTGGGGAAACTCAATATCAGCTGTAAAAACTAGGTGAGGGGCTGATTGATCAATAGACCATCAAGTGCTCATATGAAAGTTGAAACTGAAATAAAATAAAATTAAATCAAATCCACAAAATTGACCTTGAATCTATCTCATATGAATTAAAAAACCATCGCAGGAACAAGTATTAGGCCTTGAACATTAATGAGCAAGAAGCCCAGATGAGCTGTGGGAGTAAATCAAGAATATTATCCATGCAAAATGCAAAAAGTCATTGCAGAGGAGGAAGAAAAGAACAAAATGAATATTGGAAGAGACTTTGAATGTTGCCGAAGCAAAAGGGAATAAATCACTAGAAAGCCAAAGCAAAGGGAAGAAATCAAGAAGTTAAGGAGCTGGACAGAAAATTTCAAAGGGCTGCAAAGGAAGATAAAGTAAAGTATTATGATAAAATGTGCAAAGAGCTGGAGTCAGAAAATTAAAAAGATAGAGTATTTCAGCATTTCTTAAGCTGAAAGAACTGAAGAATAAATTCAGGACTTGAGTTGGATATTTAAGGATGCTGTTGGCAGAATAATGAATAATCCAGGAAATAGCAAAAGAAAATGGAAGGAGTAGAGTCTCTATACCAAAAAGAACTGGCTGATACAGAAATATTTCATGAAACAACTTATGTTCAAGAGGCAATGTGATGAATGAGGAAGTTCAAACTGCTCTGAAGAAACTGGCAACAAACAAAGCACCAGGAATTGACCAAATACCAATTTACATATTTCAACAAATAGATGTAGCCCTGGAAGTGCTCTCCAGGTTGTGCCAAGAAATCTGGAGAACTACTACCTGGCCAACTCACTGGAAAAGATCCATATTAATTTCCTTTCAAAAAAAAAAACAGGTGTTTCAACAGAGTGTGGAAACCATCGAACTGTATCACTAATATCACACGCAAGCAAAATCCTGCTGAAGATTATCCAAAAGCGACTGGAAACTGAAAACTGTCAGAAATACAAGCTGGGTTTAAAAGAAGTCACTGCACTAGGGACATCATTGTCAATGTCAGGTGGACCTTGGCTGGAAGCAGAGAGAACCAGAGTAATGTCTACCTGTATTTCATTGCCTATGGGAAGTCATATGACAATGTGGATCACAACAAATTATGGCTATCAAATTATTATGAGAAGAATGGGAATCCCAGAACACCTCTTTGTGCTCATGCAAAACCTATACTTGGACAAGGAGACAATTGCCAAAACAGAGCAAGGAAATATTGCACGGTTCAAAATCAGAAAAAGAGTGTGTCAGGGATGTATCATGTCTCCATACCTTTTTAATCTGTATATAGAATGTATCATTCAAGAAGCTGGACTTTTATGAGGATGAATATGACATCAGAATTGGAGGAAGACTCATCAACAATCTACGTTATGCAGATGGCACAACCTTACTTGCTGAAACTGAGGATGGCCTGAAACATCTGCTGCAGAAAGTCAAGGACTGTATCTTGAAATGTGGATTGAAGCTAAACATCAAGGGAACAAAGATTCTAACCATTGAGTCAATTGGCAGCATTGTGATAGATGGAGAAGAAATTGAGATTGTTAACAACTTCCACTTGCTCAGTTCCACAATCAACATTCTTGGCACCAGCAGTCAGGAAATCAAAAGATGGATTGCATTAGGAAAATCTGCTGTCGGGGACCTCTTCAGAGTGCTGAAGAGCAAGGATGTCAGTCTAGAGGCTAAGGTATGCCTGATCCAGGCCATGGTCTTCACAATTACTTGCCATGCATCAAAGAGCTGTACAATAGCCAAGGATGACAGAAGAAATGATGCCTTTGAGTAGTGGTGCTGGAGAAGAGTTTTGAACATACTAGGGACTGCCAAGAGAACTAACAGGTCTATCCTCAAGAGGGTGAAACCAAGCTGCTCCTTGGAGGCAAGAATTTTGAGACTCCATCTCACATATTTTAGACATGTAACCAGGAGGATATCATGCTTGAAAGGACAAAGGACAGTGCAGGAGAGGAAGAGCCTGGATGAGATGGATTGACATAATAATTGGTATAATAAGAGTAGGTGTGTCAGAGACAGTGAGATTGGCTCAGGATAGAGCAGGGTTCAGAGCTGGTGTGCATAGGGTTGCTATGAGTCATAATCTACTCAACAACAACTCAACTCAACTGCAACAACAATGACAGTGGGATTCAACAGGGATGAGCCAAGAAGGAGAAGGAAAAGAAGGGTAAGAAGGTAAGCCAGGCTGGAACAGAAGCATAGCCTGTCACGATTTAAAGTTTGGAGAAGTCATAAAGGAATATATGATTAGGTATTATCTGCATGACAACAATCCAGAATAAAAGCTGCATAGTAAAGTGGACTGAGGTGCGGGGAAATTGCAGGGGAATGAAAGAACTTTTTTTTCAAAGAAAAAAGCAAATTGTAGGGGTAGACAGGGAGGAAAATGTGTGACAATGAATGAATGGAAATCTAAGTTCTTTATAAACTTTCATTAAAATCTCAATAATAAAAAAAAGTTTGGAGAAATCATGGATCTTGGATAAAACATAAATCCGATTCTATCAAGACTTTCCAGCAGAAATAGTATATGCCAATTTATAGGGAATATTTCTCAATATTCCTTGAAGAAATAAACTCAGAACATAGAACGATCTCACTAAGAGAAGTGACATTCAAGAATTGCTGTTGTTATCAGGTGTTATTTAGTCTTCACTCATAATGACCCAAGACAACAGAAGAAAGCATTTTGCAGTCCAACATCAACTTCCGTTGTGCTTGAACTCATTCTTGCAACTACTGGGTCAATCCATCTCATTGAGACAGTCTTCATTTTCACTGATCTTCAACTTTACCAAATATGATAGCTTTTTCTCTAGGCACTGGGTCCTTCTCAAAACATGTCTAAGTAAGTGAGGAAAAAATCTCACCATCTTCCCTTCTAAGAAATATTCTGGCTATACTTCTTTCAAGATAGATTCACTTGTTCTTTTGGCGCTCCATATTCAGACATTCTTCACCAACACCACAATTCAAAGAAAGCAACTCCTCTACTCTTCTGTATTCACTGTCCAATTTTCACATGTATATGAGGTGAGTGAAAGTATCATGACGTGGGCCAAATGCAACTCAAAGTTATATACTATATCGCAGATAAAAAAAGTGTACATTTTGGTTGTATCCTTTCACAAGGATCAATCTCTTTATTCTGCCTCTTTACTGAGCAAATAATCTGAGAAGCTGGACTATATGAAGAAGAACCTAGTATCAGAACTCAAAGAAGATTCATCAACAATCTGCAGTATGCAATGTCATACTTTGCTTGCTGAAAGCAAAAGAGAGTTGAAACATTTACTGGTGAAGACTCCAGATATCAGTATAGATTAGACCTCAATATAAAGAAAACTAAATTCTCTCAATAATACCAAAAAACAGCATAATGCTAAAAGGGAAAAAGGATTGAAGTGATCAAAGATTTTGCTTTCCTTGGATCTACAATCAACACCCATGGAAGTAGCAGTCAAGAAGTCAATGTATTCAAGGATTAGCCTACTGCCATCAAGTCAGTGCCATCAAGACTCACAGAAATCCTCCATCTGGTTTTCAATGTGTAAATATCTACAGAAAAAGACTATCTTCTCTCAAGGAGCAACTGATAAATTCAAACTGCACCCTTTTTGAACAGTAGTCCAACAAAGTATACACTACCTTAACAGATATCCTTATTCATGGATTAGGGTATTGTAAGGATATTCTCAAGCACACAGTATCTCTTACTTTGAAAACCTTTGATACACATTAGGTCTTACAGAGAAGGAAAAGTAAATGAGAAGAATTTTGCAAGAGAAAGATTCAAAAAAGGAACCATGACAAATGGTCAAGATTACTGCTACCTTTAAAAACAGATAACACGCAAGAAGAGAGAAGAAATACCCACAAAAACCCAGAATTAACAGTCTTAATTGGCAGCACGAGGGCGACGCAGTGCCAGCCCGGGGGAACGCACGCCGCC
>NW_006400100.1:792883-806972 GCF_000299155.1 Elephantulus edwardii | reverse complement strand
TGGCATTTGGACAAGAACAAACTGGGAGGAGGGTAGAGAGAATGGTGCAGCGGTGAATGAATGGAAACCCAAAATCTCTGTAAATGTTTACGAAAGTTAATAAAATATAATTATAGAAAAAAACAGTCTTAATTATATCAGCACAGTTAATTTGGGTAAAAGGAAAGACCAGGAAAGGTGAGAGGCAGATAAAATTTTTATCTTATTGAGGTTACATAAATACATCATTCTAGAAGAAAGTTAAGAAAACAAGGAAAATACACACAACAATACTTGAACTATAAATTTAAAATACTAAAATTAAGAAGATAGAGGCCAGTCTGAGTACAATTTGTCATTGTAATAAAGACCCTCACCAGTTAAAAGAAAAACATTGAGGTAAATATTAAAAAACAAGTCCAGGTAGATGCTTTACCACAGAAAAGCAAAACTTGAAAGTAAACAAATGGGCAAAGTACTGTAGGAAGGCACTAGCCCCCCCAAAAACATCATTTATAATAAAATTCATCTACATTAAAAACTTATTCACTGCATATGACCATTATTATAAAAACAGAAGGATAACTAGTAAGATGTATATGGCAATTCAAAGAGGGAAGGGGAGGGGGCAGGTGGTCGGAGAGTAAGGGTGGGGGCCACACAGGATCACAGAACTCTTCGTTGTTGTTGTTGTGGGTTGTTTTGGTTTTTTGTTGTTGTTGTTGTGTTGGTGGTGGTGGTGGTGAGTTTTTTTTAAATAATTTCATTCTCTATTAAAAGTTATTTTTTTACACCCTGAAACCCACAGCGTCCCTTTTCAGCAGGAAGTAGCTAAGAGAATACGCCATCCCCTTTTCCTTATGAATCAGGGTGAAGTCTCTCTCAGGGAGGAGTGATAGGGAATGGCAAAGGACACACCGACAAAGGAGATGAATCAGAACTGACTTTGACAAGCACTGTGGCAATTGGACAATTAAAACAGACATTCGGATGCCGGGGGAAGAAGAACAAACTGGGGAGAAGGGTAGAGAGAATGGTGCAGCAATGAAGGAAAGAAAACCCAAAATCCCTGTAAATGTTCATTAAAACTAATAAAATTTAATTAAAAAAAAGAACCGTGTAAAAAAAATTTCTTTTTTTAAATAAAAATTTTATTTTATACTGGTTTACTTAGCTAGTTCGTATACATTTTTTATCACACCAAATCTTTCCCCTTTCCTCTACCCACCCCTCCCTCCACCCATCAAATTATGGGTCTCAGAGTTTTAAACCATCTGCTCAGCTCTATCATCATTTTTTTTCCTTTCCCTTTAGTTTCTCTCTGTTCAGGAGCAATTTTCAGAGTATCTTCTGATATCTATTTTGGACTTTTCTTTCTTTTCTATGGTTTTAATGATTTTTTTTTCTTTTCTGATGTCCATGATGTCACCTTTAGCCTTCTGCCATTAGTGTTCAATATATCACATCTATTCTTATATATTGTGTTGTTTGTTTTTGTTGATTGTCTTCGAGTCAAGCACTCCTCATAGTGACCCTATGAACAAAAGGCCTAAAGCCTCTCAACAACTATCAACATTTATCAAAGTTCATAGAGCTTCCGGAGGCATGTTGTTTAGGAAGTAGAAGCCACTCCTGCAAATATATAAGTAGTATATACTCAGTATCAGTCTACAGACTAAGGCATGCCTGATTGAGGCCATGGTCTTCACAATTACTTGCTATGCATCAAAGAGCTGGATAATGACTAAGGGTGACAGAAGAATAATCTATGCCTTTGAGCTGTGGTACTAGAGAAGAGTACTCAATATACCATGGACTTCCAAAGGAACAAACAGGTCTGTCCTAGAGAGAGTGAAACTAAATTTCTCCTTGGAATCAAAGATTTTGATACTCTGTGTTTGGGCATGTTGTCAGGAAGAAACAGTCCTTGGAAAGGACATCATGCTTGGAAGAGTGAAAGGACAGTGCTAGAGAGGAAAATGTCAGACGAGATGGATTGATTCAGTGACTGATGTAATGTGATTGATGTGTCAGAGACAATTAAATTGGCTCAGGATAGAGCAGGGTTCAGAGCTATTGTACACAGGGATCACTATAAGTCACAAGTGACTTGACAGCATATAACAACAACAACAACGTTTGGGAATGATCTTAAGAAACACAACGGAAAGAAAATAAATACATTTTTTTAAAAAAATACATTTCAGACGAGCATTTTTTGTCACGTAAATATTTTCTTTTTTCATTAATTTTAATGAAAGTTTACAGAGACTTAGGGTTTCCAGTCATTCATTGTTGCATTTTTCTCCCTATCCACCCCCTCCTCCCAATTCACACCTCTCCTTAAAAAGAAAGAAAAACTCTTTCATTATTATGCAATCCCTCCCCACCAAGTCCACTCCACTATGCAGCCTTCAGTCTGGACTTCAGTAATGACAAGAATACCCATTCATATGTCCCTTTTAAACAGTTCTCTCCCTCATTTCCTGCATTTTAAGGAAAGGCGTAGAGGTTATTTGTTGTTGTTGTTGTTGTTGTTGTTGTTGTTGTTGTTGTTGTTAATGTTGTTGTTATTTACCTTAGGAAAATCTGCTATCAGGGACCTCTCCAGAATGCTGAAGGGGGGCAGTGATGCCAAGCTGTAACCTAAGGTGCACCTCACCCAGGCCATGGTCTTTGCAATTACTTGCTATGCATCAGAGAGCTGGACAATGACTAAGGATAACAGAAAAATCAATGCCTTTGAGTTGTGTTGGAGAAGAGTATTGAACATACCATTAACTGCCAAGAGAACAAACAGATCTGTCTTGGAGAAGGTGAAACTAAGTTGCTCCTTGGAGACAAGGATTTTGAAGCTCCTTCTCACACTCTTTGGGCATTTTCCCAGGAAGAACTCATTCTTGGAGGACATCATCCTAGGAAGGGTAGAGGGACAGTGCAGGAGAGGAAGACCCTGGATAAGATTAACTGACTCAGTAACCAGGGTAATGGAGTTTGTTGTGTTGGAGACAATGAGATTGACTCAGCATAGGGCAGGGTTCAGAACTATTGTGCATAAGGTCACTACGAGTCACAGTTGATTAGATGGCACATGACAACAACAGCAATATATTTATAAGACTTAAGTTATTTGTATGTTGTTGTTAGTGACTACAACAATGGCCTTGAGCATGGTCGAGATCATTAGGATGGCAAAGAATAGGTCAAGGTTTCAATCCATTGTTCATAGAGTCACTATGAGTCATAGTCAATGTAATAGCACCTAAGAACAACATACTGTTAGGTACAAGTTGGCTGAAATCACAGAGATATCATATAAAGCAACATGAAGTCTACCCAGACTTCCACCACCCTTACAATGATTGTTATATTTGAGACCAATTCTGCATTCATTGTGTTAATTCGTCTTGTTGAGAGTTTTCCTCTCTTTCGCTTTCTATTTTTCCAATCAGGGGACTGAATCAAAACCAAAAACCAAATCCACTGCCACTAAGTCAAAATCTACTCTTAGTGATGACCTCTATTGGGTTTCCAAGGCTGTAGATCATTAAAGGTCATTAGCAGATTGAGACAGCAATGCACCACACCATCAGCTCTTTGAGGACTCAACAGGTAAGGGTAATTTAAATTTCTGTCTCCACCATGGCCTCTCTGAGCAGTTGGTGTTGGATTAGAACTTGAGTAGTTGATTATAGACTCTATATTTTGTTCTCAAACCAGAGGTCTGGTGGCCTAGTGGTAAGGAGTTGTACTGCCAGCCCAAAGACACCCAAATCCACTAGCTATTCCATGGAAGGAATATGATCAGTCTCCTCCTGTGCTATTTACTGCCTCTGAAAACCTGCTGAAGGATCAGCTATTAGATGATTCTGACTCCACAGAATATATATAACAACAACTCTTCTTAAGGAAACAGAACACACTTTCTAGGATAGGAGCCTCTTACCTGGGGAAGTGAGGACACCTATCTTCCCCCCAAAGACCAGGTCAAGGTGAAGGAACTTCACCCTAAGGAATATTCTTACACTATCAGGATAAAAATCAAATGTTGAAGTCACTGAACTTTGGATACTCACATGGGCTTTAGACAGGAAGATCGTCCACTTAGCTGACTTGATAGCATCAAGTTACTTTATCTGACCCAAAATTCACTCAGCATGCCCTGGTGGTGTACATGAGCTTCCAAAACCACTGGGATTGAATTATCCTCCAGTTTACACTCCCACTAGATGTGCTAGGAGCATGTCATGTGACTGATCTCACCCCTTCCGGAGAGGTGAGGAAGTGGATAGATATGGCCCTTCCCAAACCACGGGCCCTTGAGCCTTACAAGGAGAGTCCTATCCCTCTACTGAGCCCATACTCCCTGCTGTCATCCCCTCTTGATGTCCTATCCTATCCACTGTGGACTCTGTGCTGCCAGAAAAATATTAATCATAAAAAGCTAATGGTGGATATTATCCAACTGACCCCCAAGCTATCTATGTCTTAGCAGAACCCAGGGTGCATTACAGCTAGCCTGGGAACACCACCACTCTAGGGTGAGATGCAGCCTCTAGAGGTACCACAGATTGTCCTGTTCTTTCTTTACCAATTGACTCTGTGGAGGAACTGGCTTTTTTGACGCTGTTTGTGCTCTTGATAGCTGCTAGCTGCTTATGCTTTCTATATGTAACTTATGCTTACTCTACGTAATATCTGCTAGGTGGCCTTGGAGGCCCAAAGCCTTTTCCAGAACCATAAAAATTCCTGCCTTCCACTTGGGGATAGTGTTCAGAGAAGCAAGTCACACACACGCGCGCGCGCGCACACACACACACACACACACACACACACACACACACATCCAAAGCTTTACCCTATAAGTCCATAAACTTGATATTGTAATTCAGGATAGATCAGCCTTTTTCTTCATTCTCTCAACAACTTTAATATTTGGAGACAAATTTAAAGTTACTGGTCAGGTCACAATCTTCAAACTTCTAAGGCATAGTCTCCTCAGGACATCAGGCTTCCAGGTAATGATAATGTAAAAGGCCTGAGCCAAACCCGGTTGACACAGCCAGGAAATTCAGCTTAGGGACGCAGCCCAAGGGGATATGTTGTTTGTTGTTATGTGGCCTTCAGTCGCCTCCAACTCATAGCAACCAGGTGTACAACAGCTCTGAAGACTGCCCTGTCCTGAGACAGTCTCACTGACTCCAACACACCTACCTCTATTGCCCTAGTTACTGGATCAATCCATCTCATCCAAGGTCTTCCTCTCCTGCACTGTCCCTCCACTCCAAGGACCAGTCCCACTTGGCCACATGCCCAAAGTATGTGAGACAGAGCTTCAGAATCTTAGCCTCTAGGTAGAAGCTTGGTTTCACCCTCTCCATGACAGAACTGTTTGATTTCTTGGTGTTCCTTGACACTATCCCTTGACAGAGGAAGAGCAGGACTCATGGAGATCTCAAAGGAATGCCAAATTCAACAGACACTGTAGGAAAAAAGGACCTTCTTCTGCAATCAGGAGAGAGAGTTGGCTTTCCCCTAGAGCTAGTACATTAAATTTGGACTTCTAGCATCATAAATTCTAAGAAAATAAATTTCTGTTTACCAAAGCCACCACTTCTGGTATCTCTGTTATAGCAGCACTAGAAAATTACAGTGGAAGGCATAAACAAATATATCTTGGAAGGATTAGAGTTAAAATACTCCATGAGGGTAAGGATAGGAAGACTTCTCATATACTTTGAGCATGTTACCAGGAGAGATCAGTCTCTGGAAAAATCCATCATGCTTTGAAAAGTAAAGGGCCATCAAAAAAGGAAAATCTCCAAATGTGTGAGATAGATTAACATGGTGACTGCAAAAAAGACTCAGTCATAGTAATGATTCTGAGGATGGCATGGGCTCAGGTGGTATAGCACTGCTCTGTCGATTTGCTGTACAGAGGTAACTCGTGGTGGCTGTGACCCTGATGTGCCAAATGTCTGTCAGCATGGTGGAGGTTTATAGCTTCAATGGGACTATATCTGTACCACGCGCGGCAGACAGTTTGACACTGGACTTGGGATGTTGGATGATCTCAGTCATGTTGTCAACTGTTGGTGATCATAGCGCTTCAGCTGTCCTATCTGAACTTGATAGGTACTTGGCTCCAACTCTATTCTAGGGAGAAAGAGAGGGAGCACCGAGCTCAAAAGCTTGAAGCAGGAGTCATTACGGGGCTAGCTCCTCTGACTGGTCTTCCAGAGACCTAGACCACTGCCCCCAACCCTTGCTGAGATGTCACCACACCCTTGCCACATCCTATCGAGGTCCTGCCCCAATATATCGATATATCAAAACAGTTCCACTGAGAGAAGGGACGAGGATTAAATGAAGACGCAGAGAGCCTCCTTGTTGATCACGAGTCCCTCTCTTTATTATCTCTGAAAAGGCTTATATAGGTTTCAAAAAAAACACACCTGCAGGGGTAATCACATTATCTCATTTAGGTTTCTGAAACACACCTGCAGGGGTAATCACATTATCTCATTTAGGTTTCCGTTTGAGATGGTTCTAGCCAAGATGGAATCCATTCTGCTGGTTTTACAAATGTAGTGCTAGTCTTGCCTTGCAAGTTAGCCAGGCCTCTGACAACATCCCTCTACATGTTACTCACCTATCCAAACAAACACTTGACAGCCACTCATGGGATGAAACAGTGAGCTGCTGTCAGCACCCACTGGGGGTGGATGAGGGAACCCACACACACGTGCTGCCACACTCCAAGATCCTGGTTGTGCACTCAGAGGCTGACCTGCCAGACCCACCTCCTAGACGGAGCATCATGACCTCCCCCCATGATGCCCACAAACTTGGTCCCTGAGTTAAGAGCGGAGGATACAGAGCAGGGAGTCATCAGGGATCCAGATTTCCCTGCCGCAGGATCACTAAACACCACTCAACCCTTTCCCAATTCTTCATTTTAGGAACATCCAAACCAATACTCTGGTACCAGGATGGTCCTAAGGCTAGCACACACCTGGAGGAGGGAGGGATGGGGACCTAGGACAAAGCAGCCACTGGAAGGGCTCAGAACTCACTGAAGGTCATAGGCATGGAGGCTCCCAGGCAAGCAAGGGTCTGTAGGCATCCATAGGCAAAAGGGAAGATCTGGGTGAGGAATTTGGTCCAGAAGGCAGGGTGTAAACAGGCACTCACCTTGATAAAACCCTCATCTCCTGGCTCATCTCTCTGAGTCTCATTTAACTTGAGCACAAGAGTGAAAAGGAGTAAGCCCCCCATGAGGTGGAGAATGGACAGGAACCGTGGCTTCCCTTAGGGGCCTTGGTGGCCCGAGGTCAGAGGGCCCATCAGTGGGCACTGCAGAACTCTCACTACATTCCCAATTGCACCTGACCTCTACCAGTCCCTCACCAGACAATCTCATACCTTCTACTGCCCCATCTCAGCTGCAGCCACACAGTCCACCCCAAAATATGAAGGACACAAGCAGGAGGGGGATGCCAAGGAGCTCTGAAATCCCAGACCTTGAGTCCAGGCTGGCAGCACAGGGAACGAGTTGGTCATCAAATTCACAGTAACTCCAACAGAGAGCCACCACAAGAGCAAATTCACCAAAACGGAACCTTCAGTGAGACAGCATGGAGCACTATCCAACCGGACAGAGCAGGTTGCCACCATCTGACTGAAACAAGCACATTATTGCATCTGATCGAAAGAGAGAGCTTCGTGAGGTGTTTTCTCCATAGGGAACCTTGAGTGGTGTCAGTGTGGTTTATGTTTAGTGCACTGGAACGTCTCAAGGGTTTATTTGCCTTTGTTTATTTTGAAAGAATAGAGGACTCAGAAAAGGCTATGGGAAGGGCAAATGGCACAGAACTAGATGGTAGAAGAATTCATGTTGATTATTCTGTTACCGAGAGAGCACACACACCTACACCAGGCACACTCATGGGCAGGCCAGCTTACGGTGGAGGTGGTGGCAGACGGCGACATTCCTGCTATGACAGAGAATATGATCGTGGGCATGACAGATACGAAGGTGATCTTCTTCTCTACGGATAATCATGGCCTTCTCTCTCTGTTGTGTACAAACTGAGGCCAAACACTCCAAGACAAGTGTTGGGATCTGGATTTGCTATGTCTTCTCCGGTTAGACTTCGGAAAGTAACTCTGGCTCCTCCTACGTCGATATTCTGGGGTGTGGGATCTACTTCGAGACCGTCTCCTATGAAAGTGAGAGTGGGATCTGGATCGAGTGTAATGTCTATAAGAAAGTCTCCTAAATCTCGATCTGGATTTTGATCTTGACCCAAAATGGGATTCAGAGTGTTTGGTTCCTGACCTGCTCTCCGATTTTACACGAGCAGGAGTTCCTGTTTGAGATTTCAGCTGAGAGCGAGACTCTCTGCCCTCGAAGTTCTTCTCCTCCACATCACTCATGTAGGCCAGGCGTTTCCCAGACATAAATAAAAGACAAGTCTCAGCTTAACGGCCAATGGCCTAATCAACTCGCTAATCGGACCCTGGGGAGGAGGAAAGAGTCTGCAACAACGCCGCTCTGCTCCACTCCCACTCGATCACAAGCCCCGTCAAAGTCCAGTTCTTTACTTCTTGATTCCTTCCCTTTGATTTGGCTTTTCTGCGTTTTTGTGCAATATTCAGAGTCTTTTCTGACATCATTCCTGGTTTTGTCTT
Organism: Elephantulus edwardii; assembly: GCF_000299155.1. Classification (NCBI taxonomy): domain Eukaryota; kingdom Metazoa; phylum Chordata; class Mammalia; order Macroscelidea; family Macroscelididae; genus Elephantulus; species Elephantulus edwardii. The sequence continues at coordinate 798,299 of NW_006400100.1, read as the reverse complement.
TCTCCTCTGTCTTTGCAGTGACTTTTTGTCTTTTTCATGAACGATATTCTTTATATCCTCCCATATCTGATCTGGCCTTAACTCACTAGTGATCAAGGCTTCAAACCTGTCCCTGTTCTACAACCAGGAGAAGATAAAATAGATGAATGGGACATTCTAAGAATCAAATTCCTATGTATATCCAAAAACTTCTCCAACAGGGTAAAAAGGGAAGCTACAGACTGGGAAAAAGTGCTTGGTAATGACATGCCAGATAAGGGACTAATATCCAGAATTTATAAAATACTTGAGCACCATAACAAGATAAAGGTAAACAATGCAGAAATGTTCAAAATCCCTAGCTCTAAGAGAGATGCAAATTAAAACAACTATGAGATATCATCTCACCCCAGTCAGAATAGCAAAATTTAACAGAACAGCAAACAACAAATGCTGGCGAGGTTGTGGAGAAACTGGAACCCTGATTCACTGTTGGTGGGAGTGTAAAATGGTGCAACCCCTGTGGAAAGCAGTATGGCGCTTTCTCAAAAAGTTGCAAATAGAGATACCATTTGACCCAGCAATTCCACTACTGAGAATATACCCCAAAGAGACCATAACTGATATCCAAGCAGATATATGCACACCCATGTTTATTTCAGCTTTGTTCACAATAGCAAAGAGTTGGAAACAACCTAAGTGCCCATCAACAAACAAATGGATAGAGAAGCTGTGGTATATTCACACAATGGAATACTATGCTGCATTGAAAAACAAGGAACTCATGCAATATTATTCAAGATGGAGTGACCCTGGAGGACATTATGCTGAGAGAAATATCTCAGTCACACAGGGACAAACACTGCATAATACCACTGTTGTAAAACAGGACTGACATCAGGGTTGAGGGGAGACTGAGAAAGATGGAATAAATAATGTATACTGCATTGAAACAGATGAGGGAGAAACCTGTTTAAAGGGGATATGTGAGTAGGTGTTATTGTCATGACAGGAGTCCAGAACAAAGACTGCATAGTAGAGTGGACCTGGGGGCAGGGATTGTAAAACAATGAAAGAATTTTTCTTTTACTTTTCAAAGAGAAGAGTGTACTGGGGGTGGGGCAGGGTGAAAAGTGCAACAATGAATGAATGGAAATCCAAAGTCTCTGCAAATTTTCATTAAAATTAATAATAATAAAATTAAAAAAAAAATGTGTGTCCCTGAGATGGTCTTTAACTTCTGGTGGGATAGACTCGAAGTCAAACTTTGGTCCTGTGGATTTGATTTATCATTTATTTAGCTTCAGTTTGAACTTGATGGTCTGTTGTTCAGTCAGCACATTACTTAGTTTCACAGTTGCTATTGAGCTTCTCCAATGATTTTTTTTTCCCACAAATGTAGTCAATCTGATCATCTGTACACCATCAGGTGAAGTCCGTATTGTAAGGTCACTGAGGAAGGACAGAACCTAGTGCTGGGCAAGAAAGTTTATTGAGGAGAAACTTCCAGGTTGGCTCTCAAGCAGAAGACCAGTCCCAACTAAGAGTTAGAGGGGGATTTTATATTTTCTTACAAGAGTCTTTGGGAAGGGGATGCTTACAGATGTTTCCTTCAAGATAGGGAAGTGGGCTAGGGTCTCAGATAACTGTACCTGGGGAAAAGTGCTGCGGGCTGCTCCAGTCGGGAGGGGCTTATAAGCCTCAGGTCTAGGGTCTCGAAGAGGGAACACGAAGGTGGGTAGAAGTTCGGCGAAGGGACGATGAAAGAACACAAGACAAACCGTCAAGTGATCTTGATGATTTTAACTCTGAGTCATTCTAATTCCCCTTCTTCTTTCTTCCCTTGCTTATTGCATTTAACATGATACATTTATATTACATTTATATTGCATTTAACATGATACATTAATATTCTAATTAGAGGCTTAATCAACAGCCAGAAAAACAACAAGAGTAAGAATAAAGTTTACATTATTTTCTTACACACAGCTATTTTTTATGGTCATGGTTCCTTGGAGAGCATGAAAGGCTATTCTTAATCATCATGGTTCCTTGGTAATTGGAGAGCCTGGTAGACAATGGCTTTTTGCTTAAACATTTTCTTTTTAAACCTGTTTTTAAACCTGTTCTTCGGGCAGCGGCGGTGGTGAGTGCAGGCGGCGCGGGCTTGGGTCGTCCACGGGGCCGCCGGGACCGTCCCCGCGCGCCTGTCCGCGCCTCTGGCCCCGAGGCAGGCTACATGACCCGTGAGGGGGCGCTGGGTCCCGGGAGGTATGGTCGGGTCGTGCCGATGAAGTGGAAGCGGGAGCGCTCGTGGTCCACTGTAGGTGTGCCAAGTGCTTCTATTACCCTACGAAGAGGAGAATAAGAAAGAGACCCCGAAACCTAACCATCTTGAGTCTCCCTGAAGATGTGCTCTTCCACATCCTGAAGCGGCTTCCTGTTGGGACATCCTCTCAGTCAGAGCTGTACATTCTCACCTGAAGTACCTGATAGACAATCACGCAAGTGTGTGGGCCTGTGCCAGCTTCCAAGAGCTGTGGCCTTCTCCAGAGAACCTCGAGCTGTTTGAAAGGGCTGCTGAGAAGGGGAACTTTGAAGCTGCTGTGAAGCTGGGCATAGCCTACCTCTACAACGAAGGCCTGTCCATGTCCGATGAGGCCCGAGCGGAAGTGAATGGGCTGAAGGCCTCCTACTACTTCAGCTTGGCCGAGCGCCTCAACACGGGTGCCGCTCCCTTCATCTGGCTCTTCATCCGCCCGCCCTGGTCAGCCTCCGGGAGCTGCTGTAAGGCTGTGGTTCACGGCAGCCTCCATGCTGAGTGCCAGCTGCAGAGGGCTCACCAAGCTTCCATCCTGCACTGTCTGGGGAGAGTGCTGAGTCTTTTCAAGGATGAAGAGAAGCAGCAGCAGGCCATCGCCCTATTCCAGGAATCTGCCCGCCAAGGCTGTTTGCCCAGCCCCTACCTGCTCTGGGAGCGAGACCAGAGAATGGAGGTGTCTGACCCTGGAAGGTTCCTGCACAGCTTCCGGACACTCAGGGACTACGCTGCCAAAGGCTGCTGGGAAGCACAGTTGTCCTTGGCCAAAGCCTGTGCCCACGGGAACCAGCTTGGCCTGGATGAGAAAGCTAGCAATGAGATTGTCTGCCAGCTCTTCCAGTCTAGGAAGCTGCTCAGCAGTGTCTCCTCCTGGCTGGAGAGCTCGGCCGTGGGGGTGGTCACCATGAAGGACTTTACCAGCTTGTGCCTGCACCTGACCGTGGAGTGTGTGGACCGCTACCTGCGCCAGCGGCCTGTACCCAGGCACCAGCTGCAGCTGCTAGGCATCGCCTGCATGGTCATCTGCACCCGCTTCATCAGCAGAGAAATCCTGACCATCCGCGAGGCCGTGTGGCTCACAGACAACACGTACAAGTACGAGGACCTGGTGCGGATGATGGGGGAGATCGTGTCTGCCCTGGAGGGCAAGATCCGAATACCCACCGTGGTTGACTACAAGGAGGTTCTGATGGAGCTGGTCCCAGTGGCTTGGAGAACACAGCACCTGTGCAGCCTGCTCTGTGAGCTCTCCCTGCTCCACACCAGCCTCTCAGCCTACTCCCCGGCCCTCCTGGCTGCTGCTGCCCTCCTCCTGGCCCAGCTGATGCATGGACAGACACAAGCCTGGACCCCTCGACTTTGGGACCTCACCGGCTTCTCCCACAAGGACCTGGTACCTTGTGCCCTGAGCCTTCACAAAAAGTGCTTCCATGATGACGCCCCCAAAGACTACAGGCAGGTCTCACTGACAGCCGTGAAGCAACGATTCAAGGACAAGCGCTACGAGAGCATCAGCCATGATGAGGTGATTAGCTACAGCCAGCTGTGCACTTTGCTGGGTGTGAAGCAGGAGGACCCAGAACCCACACCTTTTCTCAGCACAGGGGAGATCCACACCTTCCTCAGCTCTCCCTCAGGAAGGAGGACCAAACGGAAAGGAGAGAACAGTGTGCAGGAGGATCGTGGCAGCTTTGTGACCACCCCCACGGCCGAGCTCTCCAGCCAGGAGGAGACACTGCTGAGCAGCTTCCTAGACTGGAGCCTGAACTACTGCTCTGGCTATGAGGGTGACCAGGAGAGCAAGGGTGAGAAGGAGGGCGATGTGACAGCCCCCAGCGGCATACTCAACGTTACCGTGGTGTACCTGAACCCAGAGGAGCACTGCTGCCAGGAATCCAGTGACGAGGAGCCCTGCCCAGAGGAGGTGACATCTCAGCACCTGCTCACAGCCTTGCCTAGCTCCCAGACCCCACAGATGCCAGGCCCTGAGCCCCCTGCCTACAGCAAGCAGGGGCCAGCCAGGGACACTACCACCACTGGCTACTCCTCCATAAACAGCAGTACCAGTCCCACCAGCTCAGGTGGGACTGGTGGCCCACTGCGACCTACCTCAGCACCATGCCCAGGCAGTGACTGGAAGCCAAACCGCCATCAAACAACAGAGTCATGTTTACAGGGCTGCACCCCAGTGCCCCCAGAGAACAGTTGGCCCCACCGACAGGCCAAGAGGAAGCACACGGACGAGCACAACAGCGGGGCTGGGGCCCTGGCCTTCCTGGCGCTGTGAGCACGTGCGATGCCTGTGATGAGTGTTCTCCAGCTGCTGTTTCACCAGGGGGCGTTGAGATGGAGGCTGGCTGCCAGCTTCCTGCTATAGTCAACAGACAGCTAACTTATTGGTGCCAAGTCCCTTTTCCAAGAGGGCTCCAGTTGTGTGTCCACATGTCCCCATGAGGGGACGCTCAGGCCCTTGCTCCTGGCTTATGCTGCTGCCCATGTTCGCACACTGTCCCTTGGACTGCATCTCAGCAGCCCACAACCTCACCTTCCTAGTCCCCACCAAGCCCTCCTGCAGGTGCCACACACCTGTGCACAGGTACCGCGCCACCCAGGTGCGTTTGGCCTGCATAGTGAATGGCCTCTTGGCAAGGCCCACCTCTGCAGCACCTCCCTTCCTCATGCAGCTGTGGTCTCAGCAGGATTGATGCCACAGGGACTGTGACAAGGGCCTGGCGAGATGCTGGTTCAGGCGCCCCTCAGCTGTGGCCTTCTCACTCATCTTGGGGATGTGATCCTTCTTCACAGAGCTGCTGGCCCCCAAGTCCCCACTGGCAATGGCCACTGGAACTCTGCACTGAATTCTCTCACCCCTCTTCACTGCCTTAATATCTACACGCCTTTCCCTCCAGGATAAGCAAGGTGTCAGGTCCTCCTAAGGCCCAGCTGCAGGGGGAGCCCATGCCCAAGCTACTGGACAATTATGCAGAGAGAATTGCCCCACATCTAGCTAGAAAGCCACTTAAAGTCACTTGTGACAACTGAGGGGACTGAGACAGAAGAGCATGGGGAGACTGCCACCATGTCACTGTGTCCCAAGGGGTTGATCACTTCACTGTC
>NW_006400100.1:786511-791423 GCF_000299155.1 Elephantulus edwardii | reverse complement strand
CTTCCTTGAAGTTTTCGCCTCAGTCGGGTGATTTTGTCACGCAGACTCCCTTGGAGTTGGTGTGGCATTTCTCCCTTTTTTATTTTTTAATTGAAGCTCAAAGATATCTTGGCATGGAGGAGAGACAGCTTTAAAGATTAAACTGAAAAGAACTGGAAAAATAAAGACAACAATTAATCTAATCCCTCCTACTACAGCTATTACAACGACTGCGTGTAACTAATTAAAAGGATCCATACGCTGAAGTCTATTTTGTAAAGATTTAGCTAATTGTTGTATATCAGGGATATCTAAATGAGCTTGACTGACAGCACTTATCTCATCTTGCAAATTCTTTAAATTATGGGTTATGTCATTATCTCTCCAAATTCTCAATAAATGATTTTTTGTGATATTCTAATTTATACTTTTATTGTACTTTAATGGAGTTACACAAATAAATTTAAATTTAGTATGGTATTTGGTGGATAACTGAATTTTTAAATTACTTCTTATCTAATTGCTAAAACTACATCTTCAAGAACATTTAATTTTTATTCTAATTTCTTATTTGTTGTTCAATTAAAGCTAAAGAAACATTCTTACTTAAATCATTTACATAATTAGCAGTATTTACTTCAGAAACTAATGCAACAGTAGATACAGTCAAAGAAGTTAAAATAGCTATTAAAGCACTTATTCTTAATATTAAAGCAGCAACGAAACGTTTAGGCTTAATTAATTCATTTAAATTTTCCAATAATTGCATTGCAGAATTATTATACTAAGGCTTATCTTTTAATTCTACAGGTAGCATTACATAAGCAGGTCTTTGCAATACTATAATAACTGAATAACTTTTATTAAATCCAGAATTTAAACAATTCGTCAAGAGACATGATACACATTTAATATGATAAGAATTTCCATGCTTTGTAATGATCCGTTTTTGTGGTGAGCTAGCTAGTATTCCATAAGGATATCTTACACAGGCTTTTATAGAGATTGGATTTGGTGTCTTTTCCTTGGGTTTTTTTAGCCACAACATATTAGTTGCTGCAAGAAGTCTAAATAAATCTGGATGTATTGCAGTAATATTATGAATAGGAGAATGACTCACATAGATGGGAGACACCCATCTAGGGGTAAACCATCTTCTTAGAGGTTCCCCATCAATATTTGGTGTATAATTATTAAATTTTTGTGTCTTGTTCAAGAAATATTCTGTATAATCAAAATCTGGACGACTAACTGAAGGTAATTAGCAGCGCCCACTGGCGTATATTTTGATACTTGTTTATTTCCAAATCCACAATCAAGCCATTTAGGAGACTTAATTAAAGAATCTCAAAGGCGGTCCTTATCATGATATTTTTGAATGCAATCTGGCAATGGCATGTTTTCACTTGGCTCTACAAAACTTTCATTATAATTGTGATATCTAAGAGTCATCATTGCGAGCTTGCACACAAGTCTATTATTAGACTTGGGTTTATTAGATGGATCTGGAGCATCAGTAAGAAAAGTCCTGTAATTAGCAGGTAGACAGCTTTGAGGCACTTTTCTTGTGAGCACAAAGCACAAAGGAGAATTATCTACCATTCCTTCATAATTAAAATTAGTAGAAATTGCATGTTGAATTTCATAATCAGCTAAACTACCCATCAGGAAACTATCATTTGTCATTACTTTGATGTGAGCTTCATCCTCTTAGCTAACAGGATGTAACACCAGAGGTTGAGGAACAGAGGCCCAATATTGGTAACAACTTACAGCTTGTACCTGAAGTGTCAACACAGCTAAGATAGTTAGAAATAAATTCTCTATTGTCGGCGGTTTGCCTGCTAACCTGACTGAAGACTCGGCGGCACTTGTCAGCTTCTTAATCTGACTCTAGGTTGGAATCTTAGCTATTCTTGTGGTTTTCGCCTGTCGAGGAGAGAGCAGAAAATTTTTCATCTTGTATATGAGCCCTTGCATCCGGTGACGGTGCTGACGCGACTGTCTCATTCGACACTTTATTTCTTAAGTTGACAGGTTCGCTGTAAGGTCAGATACAGCGGCCAGGAACCCAAATTGGAGATTCAGAATTCTGTGGAAAAACACATGCATACCCTCTCCCCGAGGTTAAAAATACATCTGGTCCTTTCCATTCTCCTGTTAATAAATCTTTCCATTTTACTTTAGGTAGAGGATCTGCATTTTGACTTCCCCAATGTTTGTCTATAGCAGTTTGACCTTTAGAGTCTGAATTCAAATAATTTAATACAAAAATTGGATGCATGAGCATATGATAAGGCGAATAATAAGAATTTGACTGCTTTAACTTCTGCAATTGATTCTTTAAATTTTGATACGTTCTTTCAATGATTGCCTGTCCTTGGAGATTATAAGGAATCCCAGTTGTATGCTCTATTTTCCACTTTAAACAAAAGTTTTTAAATGACTTGGAAACATAAGCTGGAGCATTGTCAGTTTTAATTCTTTTTGCAATACTCAAATAACTAAAGCAATATATCAGATGCTGAATCACATCTTTAACTGCTTCTCCAGTTCTAGCAGAAGCTGCAATAGCATGAGAAAAGGTGTCTACACATACATGTACAAAAGATAATTTTCCAAATTCTGGAGTATGTGTAACATCTATTTGCCAAAGCACATTACGTTTTAGTCCTCTAGGATTAACTCCTTGTGGAGGAGGGTGGTATAAATCTGGACATGATTGCAGTTTTTTACAATTTGCTTTGCTTGTTCTCTAGATAATTTATACATATATCTTAAAGCATTAGCATTTTGATAATGTATTTCATGATTAGTAATTGTTCTTCTAATAAATTTCTAATTACCAATTGTGTTAATATATCTGCTTTCTGATTTCCTTCCACTAAAGGACTTGGGAGAGCAGAATGACTCCTAATATGTTGTACACTGTACTTATGATCTTGATCATGAATTAATGTTTGTAAATATTTTAATAGAAGAATAATAGTAGATTCTTCTGAGATGATAGCAGTTTCAATATAAGGAAAAAGACCAACCACATACTTCAAATCAGTGTAAAGGTTAAAAGGTTCTTTGTAATGTTCAAAAGCCATAATCACAGCCTTGATCTCTGCCTTTTGTGCAGAAATTCCCAGATTCATTCTAACAATGGGTGTTTTCTCTATAGCATAAACAACAGATTTGCCATTGGATGAGCCATCAGTAAATACTGCAATAACCCCCTCCAAAGGCTCTGCTGCATATTTAGTAGGGAAAATAATTTCTGTCTCTTCTACAAATTTTAAAATAGGGTACTGTGGGAGGTGATATTTAACTTGACCTGAATAATTAGCCAATGCAATTCTCCAATCTTCATCATTTTGTAACAGATAGTCAATTTGATGTCTCTTGTAAGGTACTATTATTAAAGACATTTCTTTGCCAAATAATTCTTTTGACCTAATTCTTCCTTTCATAATCAAATGACTACACAAAGTAACATAAGATGACACTATTTTTGTCTGAGTATGAGGTAAATGTATCCATTCTAGAATCCTATTTTGCCATAAGCATGCTGTTGGTATAAATTTAGACTTTAATATTATTAAAGCCCACTCTTTGGTATAGTCTAATTGTATTACTTTAGCAGTCTGTATCTTATCCTCAATTATCTTTAATTTTTCTAATGCTTCTAATGTTAAACTTCTTTTAGATTTAGGAGAAGCATCTCCTTTTAATATATTGAACAAAGGATCAAGCTCTCCAGTGGTAATTTTTAAATATGGCCCGATCCAATTAATATTCCTTAATAATTTCTGAAAATCATTAAGAGTCTTTAAGTTATCTGTCTTTATCTGCATTTTTGGGACATAATATATTCATCATGTATAACTTTTCCTAAATAGTTAATTGGTTTATTATGTTGAATTTTATCAGGAGCTATAACTAGCCTATGTTTTTAGTTGTTAACTTTTTTCTAGTCTTATTATTTTTCGGCACATTCCCATAGCTAGGTGGCGGTAGTGCATTTAGGGCCTTTTTAGAAGAGGTCTGGAATATTTGAAAAGGCCCATATCCATCATCTTCTTAATGATACTTAGCTGCTGCTTCTTCTAAATCTGCCTCATCCTGGGAGTCTAACTATTCATCATCAGGACCTTCCTGAGCCGCAGCCTGCGCTAAAACTTCTTCAGAAGAAGAATATTTTTTTTTTTACTGTCTGAAATTAAGGGAGCAGCTTCCTGATCCTCAGCTATCGAAGGAGCTTCTTCCATGAAGATCTCCATTTCACTCTTATCCATTAACATGTCTCTAATTTGTACTCACACAGCAAATGCTTGTACCTGGACTTCTCCAGTACTTTTTTGTTTCATAAAAATGTCTCATATCAGCACCTACCTTTTTCTAGTTGCCAAGAGAAAGACTGCTTTCCTCTGGAAACCAAGGACTTACTTTTAACACAAAATCATAGAATTCATTTAAACTCTTTCGGGGACTTTTACCCCGCGAGCAGCTAACATATGACTCAAAACTGAAACAAAAAGATTTTTACCTTTTGAGTGTCCCATGATTAATATCTGCACTTACTCGTCTTAACCTAGCGAATATGCTTCAGGCGAACCTGCAGCGTTCTGCGACGAGAGCCGACTTCTGACTTGAAAAATATTTAAAGAAACAAAGAGGAGAGATAGCTTACCTGGGTGTTCCTTACTTTCGAGCCCCACGTTGGGTGCCAACTGCCAAGGGCTGCTCCAGTCGGGAGGTGCTTATAAGCCTCAGGTCTAGGGTCTCGAAGAGGGAACACGAAGGTGGGTAGAAGTTCGGCGAAGGGACGATGAAAGAACACAAGACAAACCGTCAAGTGATCTTGATGATTTTAACTCTGAGTCATTCTAATTCCCCTTCTTCTTTCTTCCCTTGCTTATTGCATTTAACATGATACATTTATATT
>NW_006400100.1:770801-785486 GCF_000299155.1 Elephantulus edwardii | reverse complement strand
CACATAGAAAACACAAAGAGACAATAGAAGAGAAATTACAGAAAGGCCAAGAACAATCATGGAGAAAGCACACGTTGCGAGAGGCTGACTTCCTTGAAGTTTTCTCCTCAATCGGGTGATTTTGTCACGCAGACTCCCTTGGAGTTGGTGTGGCAGAAAGGGGGATAGGGTAGGTTCACAGAAAGAAAAAGCATATCTGCTGCTTCCTGTGATTGAATTCTCTCAGTAGCCATTCTGGGAGAAGAAGGAAAGGGCTCTGCAGTCCTAATACATATGTATAGTCACCAGCTATGTTTCTTATAAAAGGTGTTACAATGAATAGGTCATTGATTGTACAGAATTCTGTCATTCTGTATCCAGCCTCATTTCTGTTACCAAGTCCATGTTTTCTGACTACTGATCCTTCTTCCCTGCCTAAAACTTTTGGATTCCAGTCTCCCATTATTATCAAAGTATCTTGATTCCATGTGTGATCTATTTCCAACAGAAAGAGTTGGTAGAAGTCATCTATTTCCTCTCCTTTGGCCCTGGTTGTTGATGCATATATTTGAATGCTAGTGGTGTTAAGGTCTTCCATGTATGCATATGGATATTATCCTGCCGCTAACAACATTGTATTTCAAGATGGATCTAGAAATGATCTTTTTAACTATGACAGTGACTCCATTTTCCCTCATCTTTTCATCTCCAGCATAGTAGATCATATTACTATCTGATTCAAAATGTCCTATGCCAACGCATTTCATTTTACCAATGTCTTGTATGCCAATATTTATGTGTTCCATTTCTTCCTTAACAACCTCCAACTTTCCTACATTGATACTCCTCGTATTTCGTGTTCCAGTTTCAATTTGATATCATATGTATGATCCCTCCTACTGGAAGGAAAACACTTCTTCAATCACTAAAGTACAGATGTGAACACTCTTTTGGGCACAATCATTAGGCATGAAATAGAGCCTTTTTATTGAAGCAATGTCCTTCTACCACCCATCCATCTTCACTGGTCTCCTCTAAGCCTTGGCTGCCTATCTGTTCTGCCTTAGAGACTTTAAAAATGTATGCCACCATTTCCATGACCGTATGTTCAGGATTCATTTCCTTGACTTCTTATCAGTTCTATAGTAGGGATTTCCTGAATCTTTCTATCACTATCTCATTACTCTCTCATTAGCTAGTGTTCTCACTCAACTATTCATATAATCATTGAGTTATTTTGCTTCAAGAGATTAAGTGCCAACACACAGCCTCTCTTTTTATTTTGTCTTGGTTTGCTTGCAAAGTTTGTATACATTGTGCTTCACACTATTTTCCATTCATATCGTGTTTCATAAAATCATTCCCATGCATTGTACTTTATTAAAATAATCATCATTGGACTGTGACTATCAGTACCTTGTCTTTTCAGGTCTCCCCTGGATCTTTCCCATTTCCTTTACACTCTCCTTCTACCCTCCAACTTGTGCAACCCTGTGATTTCACCTCTACTCATCATCACCCCTCTGCTCCTACCCCTTCCCTTCCTGGGTCCCCATACATGTTTTACTAGTTATCCTTCTATTTTCACGAGAATGGTCTTGTTCAGTATTTGCCCTTATTAGATTGAGTTGTTTCACTCAGCAATTTCCAGTCTCTCCAAAAATATGCAGTATTTTTCAAAATCATTTCTCCTGACTGCTGCATACTATTCCATTATGTGAATATACTACAATCTCTCAACTCATTCAGTTGCGGCTGTACATGTGGGCTGTTTCTATGTTCTTGAGATGGTGAATTACAAAATGGACAAAAGATATGGAAAGACTTTTCACAGAGGAAGCCATTCAGATAGCAAATAGACACATGAAGAAATGCTCAAAATCACTGGCAATAAAAGAGATGGGAAAAAAAAGTCACAATGAGATACTATCTCACCCCAGTAGCAGTGGCAAAGTTTAGCGAGGCAGCAAACAATAAATGTTAAAGAAGATCTAGAGAGGTTGAAACTCTCATTCATCGTTGGTGGAATTGTAAAAGAATATGACCACTCTAGAAGGCAGTTTGGCATTTCCTCAAAAAGTTGAACATAGAAACTCCACATGATTGGGGAGCTCTGGTGGCCTAGAGGCAAGAAGCTGCACTGCAATCCCATACGTGCATGGTTCAAATCCACCAGATGCTCTGCCGAGGAAGGAGGGACAATCTCCTCCTGTACCAGTCAGATCTGATTTGACAGTACACGCAAAATAAATAATAAAATTTAAAAATTTTTTTAAAAAAAGAAACTCCACATGACCCAGATATTTCACTACTATGAATATACCCCAAGGAAACTAGAACAGAGACACAAATGGAGATTTGTACACACAACCTCTCTTGTTCCAAATTTCCATTTTTCCGATCTTGAACCTAGTTCTATGATGATCTCTCCTGCCCAATTATGTAATGACCTCTCCTAATCTATCCTAGTTCTGTGATAACCTTTCTTGCTTCTGTTCCAGTTCTATTATGACCTCTTCTGATCCAGCTTCATTCTGTGATGATCTTACCTGCCTCCATCCAATTCTATGATGACTTGTCCTGCCTCCATCCCAGTCCTGGGACAATTTCTATAAGAATACCCCTGCTTAAAAAAATTTTAAAAAAATAAAATAAATAAAAAAGAATACCCCTGCTTCATCAGGACATTCGTATAATGGAGAGGCGTTGGGGCTTTTAATGGAACTTTATCCTGTAGTAGGTTATCTATAGTAAATAGTCCATCTATCCTATATGGGAAAATTGAAAGCTTTTGCCCCTTTTCTCTTTGCCTCCCTATGCATAGACCTTGAATTTCCAGGTCTCTAAATTTCTAGGCAAAATTCAGGAAGTACCATATGAGCAGGAGTCAATGGTAATGAAAAAGAAAGTAGAAGCTGCATTAAAGGCTTTGGTAAAATAATAATAATAATAAGGTCCCAGGAATCAATGAGATACCAATTGATTTATTTCAATTAACCAGTGCAGCTTTGGATGCACTCACCAGTCTATGCCAGGAAATTTGGAGGATGGCTGTCTGGCCAATGTATTGCAGAGGTCCATATTTCTTCCCACCTAAGAAAGGTGATCCAACAGAATGCAGAAACTATTGAACAATATCATTGATATCACATGCAAGGGAAATACTGCTGGAGCTCATTCAAAATTGGCTAGAACAGTACATAGATTGGGAACTACCAGAAATTAAAGAACTATTTAGAAGAGGCTGTGGCACCAGAGATATCATTGCTGATGTCAGATGGATCCTGGCTGACACTGGAGAATACCAGAAGAATGTCCATTTGTGCTTTATTGACTATGCAAAGATGTTTGACTGTGTGGATCATATCAAGTTGTGGCTGACATGGAAAAGAATGGGAATCCCAGAGCACTTAATTGTGTTCATGCAAAACCTATTCCTGGACCAGGAGGCTGTTGTGTGAACAGAGCAGGGAACACTGCATGGTTTAAAATTAAGATGGGAATGTGTCAGGCTTTGTATTCTCTCTCCATACCTATTTCATCTGTATGCTGAGCAAATTATTCAAAAAGCTGGACTCTATTAAGAGGATTGTGGTATCAGGATTGGAAGGAGATTTATCAATAACTTGATAAGTTATACAGATAACACAACATTACTCTTTGAAAGTGAGGAGGACTTGAAGCACTTGTTGCGGACAATCAAGGAATGTAGCCTTCAATATAGATTTTTCTCTTGTATCTTAATGTCAAGAAAACAAAGATTCTTACCACAGGCCAGTAGGCAACATCATGGTGGATGGAAAGAAATTAAAACTGTCAACAACTTCATCTTACTTGCATTCACAATCAACATGCTTGGTACCAGAAGTCAGGAAATCAGGAGATGTTACATTGGAAAAGTCTGCACTTAGGAACCTCTCCAAATTATGGAGAAATAAAGATGACAGTTTAAGGACTAAAGTGTGTCTGATTCAGACCATTGTCTTTCCAATCACTTGCTGTGTATCTTAGAGTTGGACAATGAATAGGTATCACAGAAGAAGAACTGGTGTCTTTGAGTTGTGGTGTTGGAGAAAAGCACTGAACATCCCATGGACTTCCAAAAGAAAAAATAAATATGTCTTGGAGAGGGTACAGCCAGAGTGCTCTTTGGAGGCAAGACTGATGAGGCTTTGTCTCACATACTTCAGGCATGTTGCTAGGAGGGGCTATTCCTTGAAGAGGGACATGATGCTTAGAAGGATGAAGGATCAGAGAAGGAAAAGAAGACCCTCCACCAGGCGGACTGACAGAGTGACTGCTGCAATGGGCACTAATGTGTCAGGAAGTGTGAAGATGACACAGGATAAGATGAGGTTCAGGTTTACTGTTCATAAGGTTGCTGTGAGTTGTATTTGACTTGAAGGCACCTAATAATAGCAACAACAGGACTGTCCAGGGGACCTCTGGTGGCCTAATGGTAAGAAGCTGAACTGCAGTCTCAAAGGCATGAAATTCAAATCCACCAGATGCTCCAAAGGAGAAGGATGGAAAATCTCCTCCCATGTGATTAACTGCCTCTGAAAACCAACGGGAGGGTCAGCTATGAGCTGGTTCTGATTCAGTGGCACACAGTAATAATAACAGGGCCATCTTTGTGGATGACATTATCTGCTAGGTCCCTGCTGCTTGTTAGGTTCTAATCTATAAAAGAGCTCTGCAGGTCTTTACATATTCTTTCCTGTAGGTCACACCAGCACAGATCTGGCCAAGTTCAGCTGTGACAAGGCCCTAGTATAGGTCCAAGGACCATATGCAGAGACAGTACTTAGTGCTCTAGGCATCAATTAGATATTAATGTTCATAGATAGAGGGATGAAGAGCAGAATAGTAGAGTAAGCTGTTGAGAGGGAGTCCTAGACCCTCAGTTCATTCCTGTATCACCACTGATGTGGCTACATCTCTTGCAACTGAGGGGTCACTGAGGAACAAACAGGGGAAGCTGGTGCTGACCACATCTGCCTCTCAATATTTGCTCACAGAAAGATTATCTATCTCATCCATCAGAAAGAAAGTCCTGGGAGATTTCAGGGAACAAAAACCTGTACATATATGGGAACTTACACACTGCCTCACAGGTAGGTGAGCTGAATAGAGATGAGTGAATTTTCCCATCCTCCTGAAAGAGAGATATGTCCTCAGGTAGAATGTGGTCTCCACATCATGGAAGATAGGAGAAATTCTTGCTGAGCCTTGGGGAAGGGAATTAATGTATTTTGATCCTGGAGTATCTCTTTTAGAACGAATGTCCAGTGCTCCTCTCTGCCAAGTCTGGAGCTCAATGTTTACAAAGCAAACAAAGAGAGCTTATATGCTGCCCAACTCTCTTCCATATCTGAGCCCAGTTGTTGCATCCCAGCAAAGCCCGGGGCCCCACGGTTGAGGAGTTACTATGACCAGGATAAGATGAGGGAAACAATGCCCAACCACCAGCAAGATTAGTAGCATTGAGTTCAGGTTCCTCCTTCCAAGATGCTCTAAGAACAGAGCTTAGAGGTTAAGGATGCAGAGTGAGTGGGAAGAGAAATGTGATTGAGTAATGGGAGAAAGATGATGATGTTAAGTTAATCTCTCCCTTTGGATGGTCCATCCATCAATCTCCAGGAGTATCCCACCTCCCTTACCCACAACACCCTTGCTTTCTCTTCCCAAAGTTCATATTCACCTAGACTCCATCTCCACTTTATATCATCTGTACTCTGCACTAGAAAACTCCCACCTACTAACGCACGTGACCTCCCCTACAGTTGAGGACACTCAGACCACAGGTTGCTGATTATGAGCTTTATTGAGATACAGAAAGTAGAGGAGGCAGTGATATAGGGAGGCTTCCTCACCATTGCCCCTCCCCCACTGGGAGGTCATCAGTTTGTAGAGCACCATCCTTTTTGTCAAAGATATAGGACTATAAGAAGGTGATAGGGGCAAGAGGATCCTGACAGGGATGGAGAAGGACTTGAGTTCAATGAAGACTTAGCAATGCTGAGGGGTAGTTGTGGTAATCAAGAATCCTGGAGTGTCTGCTAGTGTTGACAGCATTCTTGTCTCCTTCCAGAGCTCAAGGAGATGAAAAGACATGAGAGAGGATCCAGGACACGTAGTATGTTACTCGGGTGTAGACGCCAGGGATTCCTGGACAACCACAGTACTCACCCCCACTAACCACCCCTACCTGGACCCAAGTACCATTCAATTTACAGACCAGCGGCCCTCCTGAGTCACCCTGTGGGGAAAACAAACAGAGTGAGACATGCAGTGTACCTTCCTGACAGGACAGAAGCCAGGACTAGGTCTTACCTGGCAAGAGTCCTTGCCTGAGCTCCCAGCACATAACATATTTTTTGTGATATTCTTGGGTGTATATAATTTATTGTATATCTCCAAGCACTTCTTAAACTACACCAGAGGGACCTCTACCTCTTGTAGGTTTTTGTGTTTGGGCAGTGGCTCTGTGAAGAAAAGTTGAGTGAGTCATGGAGTAGGAAAAAAACCAGGTAAAGAGATACACTTCCCTCCTCCAACACAGCAATCAATCAGTGACCTCTAGCAGTGTCTACACTGACATCCAAGTACACAGGCTTAACCAGCAACTGAAAGCCCCAAGTGTCAGTTCTAGTACCTTATATTAAACCTTAGTTTCCTTCATCCCTACCCCATAGGCCTTGGAATTGCACACAACCAAGTCCACGTCTTCTTTCTGTGCCAATAGACTGATATTCTCCAGGTTGACACTATGGACCCCAGGTTCGGGAGAGAAGCTGAGGTGGAGCTTCTTCAATTACCCCCACGGAATTGTTACTGGAATATTCAGAACAAGTGCTTCCCCTAGGGCCCTGAGTTGGAGTGGACTTGTATCATTAGCCAACAAGACCAAGAGTGTCCTTATAGGGGAGCTCTGGTGGCCTAGTGGCAAGGAGCTGCAACTACAATCCCAGAGGCACACGGTTCGAATCCACCAGCTGCTTTGCCGGGGAAGGAGGGGCAATCTCCTCCTGTACCAGTCAGATCTGATTTGACAGTACACGCACACAAAAATAATTTTAAAAAAATTTTTAAAAAGAGTGTCCTTATTTTCTTTCTTTGTCTTCAAACTACAGAACAGGGAACCCTAAAGGGCCTTCCCTCCTCTGATGTAGACTAAGGATAGAACTCCCCTTCCACTATGTCTGGTCTTTGTGCCTACACCATCTCTTCTTAAATCACTCAGTAACATTCTCTACTCATCCAACCCCAGAACTCCTGCCCATACCATCTGACCCCAGCTATTCAGATATTTACCATTAAATGCAGTGTTATCCCATCCAGTTGTCCAGCATTCCATGTCTAAGAAGAGTTTGAGCTCCGGTGAAGGGAGGGAGACTACGTTGACCAGCTTAGAGATGTTCACAGGAGCCACCAGCTTCAGTGGGGCCACATCACCTCTTTCTTTTACTTTCTCATAACTGTAGCTTTCATGGGGGATGACTTCAATCACCTGCAGGTGGTCACTCTCTGATCGTTGCATGTGTCCCACTTGGACCTGAACATGTTCAGGCTGTAGACTGTTTCAGAGTGGAAAGGAAGAAGACCAGATGCTTTTCAGAAGTTGAAACATAGCACAACTCATCACAGTAGCATGAGGCAAACCAGACTCTCAGAATCTAATGCCCCTCTCCATGTGAATGGGAGACTTCAGGAGATAGTACCCCTAGGGCCCCAGTAACATGTTCCAAGTCCAGGAAACTTCATAGCACCAATCACATTGTCCCAACATAGTGAACAGACCAGGAGCCATGGAGATCACTCACCCATAGACACAGTGGGCAGCAGTCAGCACCCATTGGCAGTGGATGAGGGAACCCCCACAGTCAGGTATCCATTTCTTGTGTTGTGGGTAGTAGAACCACAGGCTGACCTGCCATGGCCACTTACCAGGCAAAGCATCACGAACCCCCACGATGCTTACAATCTCCTTTTCCCGCCTGAGAGCTAGGTAAGAGAAAGAAGTCATTGGAAACCCATGCTTTTCTGCCCCAAGCTCAGCTCTGACTTTTCTGCACAGACTCTGCAGGTCAATTACATATTAGAGTTCCACTCTGTGCACCCCAGGGTCGCTAGGGAAAGGGCTCAGAAAAGATCAAGTTTTAGAAAGGGGGGTCAGCGCTCACCTGAGGTCACAGGCATAGAGCCCTCCAAACAATGGAGGGTCAGCAATAGCAGCCAGAGCATGTGCAGGAGAAAGAGAAGGATCTTGGATGAGAAGTTAGAACCCCACCCTCGGGTCTAAGAAGGAAGAAAGGTGTGAGGAGGCTGTTTCCTCACCACCACAGGACTCTGCAACCCTGGGCCCGGTTCTGAAGCCATTTATCCTGCAGCCCAGGAAGTGGGCAAGGAAGTCAACTTCCTATGAGATAAAGCATGGGACTAATGGTGATCCCACTTGTTAGAGAAGCCCCACTTATCTAATTAGAACATAGATTGTCTTCTCTGGAATGAGCTGAGAGTTGGGTGCTGAACAGGCCAACAGGGAGATGGACACCTCACACACAGACAAATAATAATAAGATGCTTTGAAGACAAAAGAACAGTTAGACCAGGGACACTATGAGGGACAATATTTTTTTGGAAGGTTAGCTTATTTAAGAATAAAATTAATCCATTTTAGTGAAGGTGATAGTTTGTTGTTGTGAAGTGTCATCGATTTGTAGGCAACTCATAGCAACTCTATGAATGAAAGACCTGGACACTTGTATAACTTTCATCCTTTCTCCAGGATATAGGGTTTCCAGAGACAAGCTATTATGGAAGTGGATGTCACTCCTGCTTCCAAGCTTGTTTTAACCAAGGAGCTCCACCAAACACTGTCCACCATGGGTAACCACGCTCCCATTTGACACATCATTGTCACAATGTTCAGCCTCACAGCAACCATGAGTTACCTCTGTACAGCAAGTGGACCAGGGCTATACAACCTAGAAGAATGTTTCACCAAAAACAATTAAATACAGGCCTGAGGGCCATGGATTAGGGTCACCCATTTTTGGCTTAGTATTATCATTTTCTATCCACCAGGTCAAATGATCTCTCTCTGTGCTGTTGTTAAGTGTCATCAAGTCATAGGTGACTCATAGTGACTCTATGAACCAAAGACCTGGAGACTTGTATAACTTTTGTCCTTTCTCCAGGTTCATAGGATTTCCAGAGGCAAGCTATTATGGCAGTGGGTGCCAATTCTGCTTCCAAGAAGGTGATAGAGTAATATTAATAAACTCAAAATTTTTCAGACATACAGTATAGTTCTAAAACTGATATCATATGCCTCTAGCCTATAAAATTGGTTGGACTGTCTAATCAACATTTGCTTAGTCCTCAGAATCCTGTTTCAATTTCTCTATAGTCATGCAGAGTACTTAAGCTGTCTGATTTGTGAAATGCATCTTTCCTGAATTAGTATTCGTTGTTTTTTTCAGTCATATGTGAACTGTACCCCAAGTTGTCTGTTAACTAGAAATTGTATATAAACCAATGTAAGAATCCTGAAGCTGTTTTTCTCAGTCACATGTAAACTGTGCCTTAAGCTGTTTACCAGAAAAGGAAAGAAATATTTCCTGAATTAGCATATTCCTCTTGAAAAAGTATTCTTTTCAATACCATGCTGCATTGAAAAACAAGGAACTCATGCAGTATTATTCAAAATGGGTCACCCTGGAGGACATTATGCTGAGTCAAGTATCTCAGTCACAAAAGGACAAATACTGCATGGTGCCACTGTTGTAAAACAGGACTGACATCAGGGTTGGGGGAGATTCAGAAAGATGGGATAAATTATGTATACTGACCTACAACCAGGAGAAGATAAAAGAGATGAATGGGATCTTCTAAGAATCAAATCCCTACAATCATCCATAAACTTCTCCAACAGTGTAAAAAGGGAAACCACAGACTGGGAAAAAGTATTTGGTAATTACATATCAGATCAGGGACTTATATCCAGAATTTATAAAACACTTGAGCACCACAACAAGATAAAGTTAAATAAGCCAATAGAAAAATGGACACAGGATATGAACAGACACTTCACCAAAGAAAACATTCAGATGTCTAACAAGCACATGAAGAAATGTTCAAAATCCCCAGCTCTAAGAGAGATGCAAATCAAAACAACTATGAGATATCCCCAGTCAGAATAGCAAAATGTAACAGAACAGCAAGCAACAAATGCTGGAGAGGTTGTGGAGAAACTGGAAACGTTATTCACTGTTGGTGGGAGTGTAAAATGGTGCAACCACTATGGAAGGCGGTATGGTGCTTTCTCAAAAAGTTGTGAATAGAGATACCATTTGACCCAGCAATTCCACTACTCGGAATATACCCGAAAGACCATAACTGACATCCAAGCAAATATACGCACACCCATGTTTATCGCGGCTTTGTTCACAATAGCAAGGAGTTGGAAACAACCCAGGTGCCCATCAACAAACGAATGGATAGAGAAGCTGTGGTATATTCATACAACGGAATACTATGCTGCATTGAAAAACAAGGAATTCATACAATATTATTCAAAATGGGTGACCCTGAAGGACACTATGCTGAGTGAAGTATCTCAGTCACAAAAGGACAAATACTGCATGGTGCCACTGTTGTAAAGCAGAACTGACCTTGGGGTTGGGGGGAGACTGAGAAGGATGGGTTCAAGCATGTATACTGCATTGAAACAGATGAGGGAGAAAGCTGTTTAAGAGGGAAAATTATTAGGGACTTTTGTCATGACAGAAGTCCAGAGTGAAGGCTGTATAGTGGAGTGTGGATCCTGGGGGAGGGATTGTAAAACAATAAAAGAATTTTTCTTTTACTTTTCCAAGAGGGTAGTGTACTAGATGGGAGGGATGGGAGGGGAGAAAAGTGCAACAATGAATGAATGGAAATTCAAAGTCTCTGTAAATTTTCATTGAAATTAATAATTTTTAAAAAAATTTTTTAAAGTATTCTTTTCAGTCATATGTAAGCTGTACCACAAAATATCTGTTTACTAATAATTGTATGTAGACTATACTTTTGAATATAAAAATGATTTAGCTTTCAATTGTTGTTGTGTATCATCTTGGAACTAACCCATTGCTGACACTTCAGTAGGTTTTCAGAGACAGTAAATCTCAATAAAAGAGATTGTCCGTTCTTTTCCAGTGAAGCTGCTGGTGGATTCAAACCACATGCCTTTGGGATTGTCTTACAGTTTCTTACCACTAACTCATCAGAGCTTCCTAGTTCTGAACTAGCAATAGTAATATGCTCAGTATGTTAAAACCTAACCCAAGTATAAAAACCAGTAACAATCCTTAGGCAAGGAGACAGATTTCAAAAATTCTCTCTACTCTCAGATCTGCCATAAAATACTTTAGATACTGCAATTTGTCTTATTGGCAAATGACTATGTAAAGAACCCTGTGAATTCACTAACAGAAGGATCTGAGTCTTTAAAAGAACATATCGTCAGTTAAGCACTCCCATAGGTAAGACTTAGAATAATTACTTCACCGCAAAATATGTTCCTCATGTCCTTTGCAGCCAACTCTTCCATACCCTAGCAACTAGCATTAGGGATCTGTTCACCATCTCTGAACTTGACCTCCTCCAAATGCCATATACGTGGATCATGCACCACATGGTCTGGGGTCTGGGATCTTCACTCAGGAATGCCCACATGACTTTCTTTCTTGCTGTAATACTTTTCAAAACATTGAAGTTTCCCATTCATTCACTTTTACTGTTGTCTGATAAACAGCATCTATCTGGACTTGCATCTATATTTGCCTTTGATAACTGTTTTGAACTGGAAAATCTATTCCCTCTGTATTTGGTAAGCTTACTCGTGCACTCAGATTGGTTCATCATCTTCATTTATTATTTTATATGTTCTAAGTTGCTACATATTAATTTTCATTTCTCACTTATCTCTCTTCTAGTGTTGACATCATGCAACCTCAGTAAGATAAGATTGTTATCAGCCTCTCACATACCTGGTTTCTCCTTCCCTGTAAAGCTATCACGTTGATATCATCAAAACCGTTAATTCTGAGTTGTTGTGGATATTTCTGGTCTCTTTTTTGGGTGTTGTCTATTTTTATAGGTTATGGGAGTCTTGACCATGATAATAACTATTCTCCCTTACTGAAATTTTCTCTTGCAACATCTTTTGTCTTTCCCTTTCCTATTTTTAACAGCTTTACCTAACAGGTTTAATATACCTGAAAATATGTTTATCCTGTCTTCATCTTCCAATGACACTTCTCTGGAGGCAATATTCTAAGTTCTAAACTATTTTGTTCTCTGCTTAAAATTATATCATTTCCAACTTATGAGTTGTTGCTATTGATCTGCCTGATAGAACCTAATTTCTGTTTCCTAATAATCTATGATTTCTCAATTTGTTAAATAATGATTACAGTCTGATAATGCCACTACCAAAGTATCCTCATTTATTCCCTCCAACTACAATTACAACCATGTGAGATTCTGATTTTACTAAAAATTCTGGTTGTTATTGTTGTGTGTACCTTCAAGTCACAATCAACCCACAGTTGACAGTTGACCCTTTGGTGGGTTTTCAGAGGCAGTTCATTGCACAAGAGGAGATTGTTAATCAACATATATGAATGGTTAAGTGGAAAATCAATTGCTTTGTAAACTTTCATTCAAATTACCAAAAGCAAAGACAAAAAAACCTATAGATCCTAGCTAAAATTTAACAAACATAAAATTACCCTGAGTCAGTTTATTCTCTGTCAATAGGCTTAGTGAATATCAGTAGTTTACATTTAGTGTGAATATAAATGTATTCCAGAAGTTAAGAAAAACTGTACCCTTAATGTGGACTTTGTGTAGACAGGATTATTGACAATTTAAATGCGTATTCCTGAATTAGATAGGTTGAATTGTTTAAAAAAATAAGTGCCTATCCTCTTCCATCTCGCCTCTCTGTCCTCAGTTCACCCTTCCACCCTTCCCAACTGCTCACCCATCCTGCCCAGCTCAGTTCTCTGTCAGCAGCTGGAAGGGAAATATGAAGCTGACATGGGGGGAAAGTCCAGGGTCACAAAAGAAGGGTGAAGCCCACCCACAAACAGTAAATCAAGGACCCTGAGGTCAGGGGGAAGTTACTGAAAACTAAGTAGGATACAATGTAGAGTGAAGTCAGACATAAGGGTCAAACAACCATAAATTCACAGCAACATTGTATATTGGGTCGGCCTAGGCTTGAGTCCCACTAAAAGAGCAAAGAGGGGGAAGAAAGATGACTGATCTAGCAGTACCGGACAACTCCAAAGTAGAGAACAAGACTTCACCTCCCTGCTGCTCCCAGACAACTAGTGAAGCAAACTTTCACCAGAATGGATAAGAAAAGTCACTCAGCAATACTCTTCCCCCGCAGCAAATAGATTAATGTCGCCTTAAGCCTGAGAGAAGAGATCTCAAGGACACTCAAGAGCAGGATTTCAATTAGGCCATTTTTAAATTGACACCAGAGGTCAGCACATGCTTGTGGGTGAAGATTTGCATAAAATAGAAAGAGCAACCTGCTAATGCAAAACTTATCCCCACTGACTTCACTTGAGACTAGCACACCTAAGTGCCTCAACCTCCAATTCACAAGTGGGGCAGATACTGCGTTGGATCAGGAATCCAAGCTCATCCATTGCTAGGATACAATATAGTAGTTATCAGCCTGGTGGGCTCTGGAATCCCTCTCACAGTCCCACCCTATAGTTGATTGTACCCAAAGCAAGCCCAACAGGCATGAACTGCCAAGCATAGGGGGGAAATTCCAAGCACAGAGGTGTTGTTTTTGCTGTTGTTGTTGTTGTGTGATGTCCAGCCAAAAGTGACTTATAGCTGGCCCTGCAGTGGATTCTAGGAGGCAGTATACCCATGGAGGAAGGTTCCATAGATCTATCTTTCTCCTGGGAAGCAGCTGGATTTGAGGGAACCTGCCTTTGGTTTGACAGCACAGTTTCTTACTGCTGGCCCAACAGAGTTTTCCAAAGGTGGAATAATACAGGGAATCACTGAATGGTGGGAAAACTTCTATTTGCAGAGAAGGCCTGATTCATATTGAGGCAGAGATTCAGAGATTTGCTGAGTACAGTAAGCAGAGATCCTTTCCACCAATGCATAGCAGAGAAAGGCAACAATTCAGCAGTCCCTTCTATGGACCTGTTCCTGCACTATCCTCATGTGGATTCTACACATAATGGACTAGAGTGCCTACATATCCCTTCAGTACAAAAAAATCTACAGTAACATCACTACAATGTCAAACCTTAGAGGGGAAAAAAACCAACAACATCAAAATGTCACTCAAGAAAAGTATACCAAACACAGATTTTGTGGACTTCCTGTCATGAAATTTTCTGCGAGTGGTTTCAGAAGAATTATGATTAAGTGTTTTCTCAGGCTGAAGGGTTGAAAGAATCCACAAGCAAAACTCTATTATTAAAAAGGAATACAAGACACTAAAGAACATTTCTGTGAGGCACAATGTTGTTGTTGTTATGTGCCGTCGAGTCGCCTGCGACTCATACAGACCCTATGTACAACAGCCCTAAACTCTGCCCTATCATGTGCCAATCTCACCATCTCTGACACACCTACCCCCATTACCCCAGTCACTGAATCAATCCATCTCAT
>NW_006400100.1:769241-770582 GCF_000299155.1 Elephantulus edwardii | reverse complement strand
CACAGCTCAAAGGCATCAATTCGCCTTCTATCATCCCTAGTCATTGTCCAGCTCTCTGATGCATAGCAAGTGATTGCAAAGACCATGGCATGTAGCAGGCGCACCTTAGTCTCCAGATTGACATCTTTGCACTTCAGCACTTTAGAAAGGTCTCTAACCACAAATTTTCCCATCTCAATACATCTTTTAATTTCCTGGCTGCTGGTGCCAAGAGTGTTCACTGTGGATCCAAGAAAACCAAAACTGTGAACAATCTCATCTCTTCACCATCGATTATGACACTGTCAATCGGCCCAGTGGTGAGAATCTTTGTTTCCTTGATATTGCGTCTCAATCCATACTGAAGACTGCAGTCCCTGAATTTCCACAGCAAGTTGTTCAGGTGCTCCTCAGTTTCAGCAAGCAAGGTTGTGTCATCTGCATAACGCAGATTGTTGATGATTCTTCCTCCAATCCTGATACCACTTTTCTCCTTTGTTTGGTTGATTACGCAAAGGCATTTGACTGTGTGGGTCATAACAAACTGTGGCTAACTCTGAGAAGAATGGGAATCCCAGAACACTTGGTTGTGCTAATGCAAAACCTATAGTTGGACCACAAAGCAGTTGTCAGAACAGAGCAAGGAAACACTGCATGGTTCAAAATTGGGAAGGGTGAACACCAGGGCTGTATCCTGTCTCCACACCTTTTCAATCTTTATGCAGAACAGGTTATACAATAAAAGACCTAAATAAATGGGGAAAATGTGCCTTGGTCATGGATTGGAAAACTTAATATTGTGAAAATGACAATCCTAACAAAGAAACCTGCATGTTCAACGCATTCCCGATACAGATACCAAATTCATTTTTCAAGGGGATTGAAAGGGAAATTACCAAGTTTATCTGGAGAGAAAAGTGACTCATAATAAGCAAAGTGGTTTTGAAAAACAAAAATAAAATGGGAGGCATAGAACTCCTGACCTCAAAAACTACTACACAGTAATAGTAACCAAAACAGCATGGCACTGGTACTGCCTGTCATTACAGGCAAATAGATCAATGAACACAATTGAGAACCCAGAAATAGGCTCAGCTATTCAAGATACTAAAGAGCTGAACAGAAGATTCCAAAAGGCAGCACGGAATGACAAAGCAAAATATTACAATGAAATGTGTGAGGAGCTAGAGTCGGAAAATCAAAAGAACCGAACTTGTTCAGCATTTCTTAAGCTCAAGGAACTGAAAACAAATTAAAACCTAGAGTTGCTATAATCAAGGATGCTTTAGGCAGAATATTAAATGATCCAGGAAGTATTAAAAGAAGATGGAAAGAATATACTGAGTCATTGCATCAAAAGGA
>NW_006400100.1:764970-768106 GCF_000299155.1 Elephantulus edwardii | reverse complement strand
AATGACTAGGGAGGACAGAAGAAGAATTTATGCCTTTGAGCTGTGGTGCTGGAGAAGAGTATTGAATGTACCATGGACTGCCAAGAAAACAAACAGATTCCTCCTGGAGAGGGTTAAACCAAGCTACTCCTTGGAGGCAAGGATTCTGTAGCTTCGTCTGACATACTTTGGGCATGTTTCAAGGAGGGACAAGTTCTTGGAGAGGGACATCATTCTTGGGAGGGTGGAGGGATGGCACAAGAGGAGAAAACCCTTTATGAGATAGATTGATTCAGTGACTGGGGTATCGGGATGGGTGTGTCAGAGGCAGTGTGATTGGCACAGGATAGAGCAGCGTTTAGGGCTGTTGTACATAGGGTCGCTATGAGTCGCAAACGACTCGATGGCACATAACAACAAACAACAACATCTATGATCAACTGATATATGCCCCCAGCAAATGAAATCTAGCAAATGGGGAAATTACAACCTCTTCTACAAATGGTGCTTGTAAAATTGCACTGCTTCCTGCCGATAGCTGAAAGAGAATCCACATCTCACACCATATACAAAAATCAACTGAAGGTGGATCAAAGACCTGGGCATAAAGCCCAAAACCATAAAGTTCATCAGAGACAAACTGGATCAAGCTTAGACAGGCTACTCTATGGTATAGACTGTGAAATACAGCCTGAAATGCTCAATCTGGAGAAGATAATTGATGAATGGGACCCTCTAAAGATTAAATCCCTGTGCACATCAAAATTTTTTTTCCAGAAGAATGAAAAGAAAGCCTACTGATTAGGAAAAAAACATTTGGCAAAATTATTTAAGACAAGGATTTCATATCAACAGCTTACAGAATCCTAGAAGGCCTCCACAAGATAAAGATTAATAACACAATTACAAAATGGGTAAAAGACATGGAAAGAAGTTTCAGAGAGGAAGATATTTGGATGGCCAACAGACACATGAAGAAATTCTCAAAATCACTGGCAATAAGAGATGCAAATCAAAACCACAATAAGATACCATCTCACTCCAGTATCAGTGGCAAAGTTTAATAGGACAGCAAGTAATAAATATTGGACAAGATATGGTGAGAGAGGAAATCTTAAACATTGTTGGTGGCATTGTAAGATGGAACAACCACTCTGGAAGGCAGTTAGGCATTTCCTCACAAAGCTGAACATAGAAATTCCATATGACCCAGCTATTCCATGTTCCAGGGACACAAATAAGACAGGGACATCAGGACAGAGAAACAGAGAGCATAAAGGCAGGGGGCACAAAAAGCTCGAAGACTGAAGCCCCAACCTAGACTCCCTATAACTTTATTGAGAATCACCTGGAAGTAAATCACAAAGATAATTCTTTTGCAAATGAAGCTGAGTTTTTCTCTATTGTCAACTGCATGCTTATTTCAGGAGGGAGGGGTTAGCAAATACAATCCAAGAATTATGAAGATGCATGAAGGTCTGGCTTGGCACTTGACCCCTGTGACTTATCTCAGGAAGTAGTCCAGCTTGTATCTGTGCCTCCCTCATATCCTGATATAGCATTTGGTTTATCATTTAGATTAATATTTAATTTTATATTTGGCTTCCCACAATTCCACAGCTTGGAATATACCCCAAGAGAATGAGCACTGAGGCACAGAGACTTGTACACCAATGTTCATTATTCACCATTTCAAGAGCATGGAAACAGCCCAAATGTCCAACTGCAATAGAATGGATTGAGAAACTATGGAATATTCACACAATGGAATACTGTG
This sequence comes from Elephantulus edwardii, assembly GCF_000299155.1. Lineage (NCBI taxonomy): Eukaryota > Metazoa > Chordata > Mammalia > Macroscelidea > Macroscelididae > Elephantulus > Elephantulus edwardii. The sequence goes on along the minus strand of NW_006400100.1, from coordinate 766,350 downwards.
CAGCAGTTAAAAGCAATGATTTTGTAAATCACTAACTAACTTGGGAGGGACTGGAAAGTATTATGCTGAGTGAAATAACTCAGTTCCATAAGGCAAATGCTGTATAAAACCATTATTGTGGAATGAGTATGAGGATCCAAGGAAGGGGAGAGGGTGGGAGCAGAGGGGAGTGGAGGGCGATTAATCATAGAGTTGCACAATTTGATGGGTAGAGGGAGATGAGGGTGAAGGAAACAGAAAAGATCCAGTGTGGAAAACAATATATATAAACTTATTAAATAAATCAGTATAAAATATCAATATAAGACAAAGTATAAAAAATTTCATTGAATTATTAAAAACCTAGAAAAGCAAGAAACCAAAATCCAGACTAATAGAACCAACACTTCAGATGCTGTCAACATGTTAGGACAGAGGAGGAAAATTGAAGAAATGGGACACCGAATAACAGCAGATGGAGTCCTCATCATTACTCTGCTTGGTGGTGTGGGGAAGAGGAAGGAAGAAGAAAGAAGGAAAATGAAGTAAACTTAAGGATTATGTGTGGTGCTTGCTTCAGCAGAATATATAATAAAATTGGAATGATATAGATAAGATTAGCATGGCCCTTGTGCAAGGATAACAAGCAAATTCGTGAAGTGTTCCATATTTTTAAAAAAATAATAAGTATGTGTGATACCATCAAGAGGAATATAGCACATGTAATTGGAATTCCTGAACAGAAAAAAGCAAAAAAGAACACCAAGAAAATTGTGGAAGAGTACCTAGAAGAAACATTTCCAGGTATCATGGAAAATGAGAACATATAGACCCAAAGAGCTGAATGAATTTCAAATAGCATAGATCTCAAAATAAAAACTCCAAAGCATATCATGGTTAAATTCTACAAAATCAAAGACAAGGGGATAATTGTGAAAGCAGATTGAAAAAAGAAAGTGTTACCTACAACGGACAGCCAATAAGATCAAGTACCAATTTCTCTACAGAAACCATGTAAGCAAAACGACAATGGGATGGCATATACAAAACTTTGAAAGAAAACAGTTCTCAGCCATTAACTCTCTACCTAGCAAAACTGCCCATCGTATACTACAGGAAAAAATCAGAACATTCTTAGAAATGCAGAAACTAAGGAAATTAAAGAAAATAAGACTAACTTTGCAAGAAATCCTGAAGAAAGTTTTCATATAGGGACAGCACACCAGCAATGATACAAAAAAAAAAACCAACCTCAAAAAAATGCAAAAATAAAACTTTGCCTATTGATAATCACACTGCATGTAAATAGCTTAAATGCACCAGTTAAGAGAAATAGAGCAGTAGATTGGAGAGTGTGTGTGTGTGTGTGTGTGTGTGTGTGTGTGTGTGTGTGTGTGTGTG
>NW_006400100.1:757232-764870 GCF_000299155.1 Elephantulus edwardii | reverse complement strand
GAGAGAGAGAGAGAGAGAGAGAGAGAGAGAGAAACAGAGACAGAGGGAGTATGTAGAGTATGTGTTTAATTTTATTTTATGCTGGTTTACTTACAAGATTGATATATATTGTTTTTCACATTGAATCTTTCCCCTTTCCTTTACCCACACCTACCACCACCCATCAAATTATGTCACCTTATATTTGTTTGTCGGTTTTTATAGAGGACTTGGATTTCCATTCATTCATTGTTGCACATATTCCTCCCTACTCACCCACCCTCAGTTTACTTTTCTCTTTGAAATAAATTCTTCACAGTTTCACAATTTCCTCCCCCACTCCCACTCAAGTCCACTTTGCTATGCAGCTCTTATTTTGGTCTGTTATCATGCAAATAATACTTAATCATATCTTCCTTTTAAACAATTCTTTCCCTCATCTGTTTCAATACAGTATACATTATTTATCCCCTCTTTTTATTTCTTTATTTTTTTATACCCTCTTTTCTTGGTTTCTCCCCAACACCCATGTCAGTACTATTTTATAACAATGGCATTATTCAGTATTTGTCATTTTGTGACTGAGATATTTCACCCAGAGTCACTCATTTTGTATAATATTTCATTAATTCCTTGATTTTTAGTGCTGCATAGTATTCCATTGTGTGAATATATCACAGCTTCTTTATCCAGTCATTTGTTGATGGACACTTGGGTTGTTTCCATCTCTTTGCTATTGTGAACAGTGCAGCAATAAATATAGATGTGCATATATATGTATCTGTCTGGGTGGCAGTTCTGATTTCTTTAGGGTATAGTCCCAATGGTGTCTCTCTGGAGACTAAGGTGCATCTGATACAGGCCATGGTCTTTGCTATCACTTGTTATGCATCAGAGAGTTGGACAGTGACTAAGGAGGATAGAAGGAGAATTGATGCCTTTGAGTTGTGGTGCTGGAGAAGAGTGTTGAGGGTACCATGTACTGCTAGGAAAACAAACAGATTCATACTGGAAAGGGCTAAACTGGGTGGCTCCTTGGAGGCAAGGATTCTGATGATCCATCTAACATACTTTGGACATGTTGTAAGGAGGGACCTGTCCTTGGAGAGGGACATCATGCTTGGTAGCGTGGAGGGACAGCACAGGAGGGGAATGTCCTCCATGAGGTGGATTGATTCAGTGACTGGGATAATAGGTATGGGAGTGTCAGAGACAGTGTGACTGGCACAGGACAGAGCAGAGTTTAGGGCTGTTGTACATAGGGTCGTTATGAGTCACAAGCGACTCAATGACACATAACAACAACAACATAGTCCCAAGAGTGGAATTGAGAAAGTGCCATATTGCCTTCCACAGTGATTGCACCATTCCAGTTTCTCCACAACTTTGCCAGCATTTGTTGTTTGCTACTCTGTCGAATTTTGCTGTTGTTACTGGGGTGAGGTGTTATCTCAGAGTTGTTTTGAGTAGATTGGATTTTAAAAAAGAAAACTCATCAATGTGCTGTCTACAAGAGACATACCTGAAAAGGGAGAATAAATACAGACTAAAAATCAAAGGGTGGAAAAAAATATACCAAGCAAATGGTAATAACAACAACAACAAAAAGCCAGGGATGGCAATATTAATTTCAGATAAACTAGACTTCAGGGTCAATAACAGCATAAAAGACATAGAATGAGTTTTTGTGATGTTTAAAGGGTCAATAAAGCAAGAGGGCATGACCTTAGCTAACATCTATACATCACGTGATGTTTTTGCTGTTGATTGCAGTCGAGTTGCACATAACTCATAGTGACCCTAAGAACAAAAGACCTGAAGCCTTTCTATAACTGTCATTTCTCCAAGTTCATAGAGTTTCTAGAGGCATGTGGTTTAGGAAGTGGATGCCACTCCTACTTTCAAACCTGTCTTAAACTGGGAACTTCACTAAACACTGTCCACCATGGGCAAACATTATGGCATTTGAGACCCCAATGGCAGAAGATTCAGCGTCACAGCAAATCCAGATTACCTCAGCACAGAAAATTGACAGAAGAGTGCTGTATGACTTAGAAGAATGTCCTCCAAAATATAATAACAAGGGATTAAAATATATCCAATATATTGTTGCCATGTGCCATCGATCGAGTCACTTGCAACTCAAAGCGACCCTATGTACAAGAGCCCTAAATGCTGCTGTCTTGTGCCAACCTCGTTGTCTCCGACACACTCATTCCCACCACCCCAATCACAGAATCACAAGAGAGCCCATCTTACAGATTCCAGCCACTTCGCCCAGTGTCCAAATTGGAAACAAGGGCTTGACCTTAACTGCAAGTGTCCTCCAAGAGGTCTTGTTGACTCTAAGCCAGAGGCTTAAATAGAAACAACAAAAAAACCCACACAGATCCTCAATCAAAACAAGAATACCATCTTACTGAGTACAGCCACTTCATCCAAGTCCAAAATGGAGACAAGGTCTTGGCACTATATGTTGTTGTTATTGTTGCTGTTGTTGTTGTTAAGTGCCGTCTAGTACCGACCTTATAAACATCAAACAATAGAGTCACAAAATATACAAAACAAACATTAACAAACTTGACTAATAGACACCACCACAATAATAGCAGGAGTCAATACACTACTCTCAATGAAAGCCACCACAACTAGAAAGAAACTCAACAAATATGCAGAAGAATTGAACTATATCATTAACTCATAAACATAGACACTACACTGGACCTCATAAATATATACTCTCCTACAGTTTTCATGGAGCATTCTCCAGAATAGACTACATGTTAGGTCACAAAGCAACCCTCAAAAAATTAAAACACATTGTAGTATTTTAAATACTACAAAGTATCTTCTCAGATGGCAATGCTATAAGATTATAAATCAACAACAAAAGTATAAAAGAAGAAAAACCATGCATTTGGAAACTAAATAATAACATCTTACTTGATCACTATCATGTAATAAAAATATTTTAATTAAATTTAAAAGTTTCTTGAAATAAATGAGAATGAAATATAACATATCAAAACAAAACCTTTGGAATAGAGCAAAAGCAGTACTAGGAGGTCAGTTCATTGCAATAAGCAAACACATCAAAAAGGAAGGAGAGGAACAAACCAAACTAAAATCAACTGCTTAACCCAACAGCTTCAATAAATAAAAAAGAATATCAAGCAATCACTGCAACCTCCAGAAGAAAAAAAATTATAAAGATAAGGTCAGAAGTAAATTAACTACGAAACAGAAAAACAATTGAAACTATCAAAAGACCAGGACGTAGTACTTTTAAAGGGTCAATAAAATCAGAAAACCTGGGGAGCTCTGGTGGCCTAGTGGCAAGGACCTGCAACTACAATCCCAGAGGTGCATGGTTCGAATCCACCAGATGCTCTGCCGGGGAAGGAGGGACAATCTCCTCCTGTACCAGTCAGATCTGATTTGACGGTACACGCACACAAAAATAATAAAAAAATAAAATAAAATAAAATCAGAAAACCTAACAAAGGAAAACAAACAAGTAGAATAAAAAATGAAAGGGGCAATGTCACAACTGAACGGATCTAAATAAAAAGGATATTATGAAATATTATTTAAAACTACACTTTAACAAATATGAAAATCTAGAGGAAATGAAAAAATTCTCAGACACTCACACTTCAACCAAACTGACGCAGACTGAAGTAGAATAGTTGAACAGGCCTATACAAAAGAACAAATTGACCAGGTCATATGAACACTCCCAATAAAGAAAAGCCTAGGACCAAGCAGCTTTACCAGAAAATTCTATCAAACATTTAGAGAAGAACTGTCTCCATTGCTACTTACATTATTTCAGAGTATAGAAAAAGAAGGAATACTCATTCTATGAAGCAAGCATAAAGCATAAAGCCAGGCAGACACTACCAAAACAGAAAACTGTAGACCAATATATATCCCTTATAAACTTGGACATAAAATCCTTAACAAAACTCTAGCTAAGATAATCCAACAGCATCTCAAAATAATAATACAAAAAAAAAAAAAGAATACAGATTCTGAGAGTGTGGACCCCAGCAAAGCAGCTCAGAACATTAGCAAGTAGCCTGAATTTGGGAGCTGCAAAATTGGAACAGAAAAACAGGACCTCCAAAGCTGGACAAAAGGAAAGACTCCAGCTCCCCATCTCTCAGAAGGCAACAGAATAAAAAGTTCATCACAGAAAACAAGAAACAGATCTGCCTGCAGATGACCGGCAGGGAAGACTATCATTGGAAAAACTTAATCAAAGGCAACACTTTAAGTCTGCAATGTATAATATTGTTTTCAACTAAGACATTATCAATAGCATCATAAAGATAAGGAACTGTCAACAATCTACACAACAGAAACTGCTTCATACATCCAAGAAGAATGTCAGTCACATATGTCAAAAAAGCCACAGGTAGCTTTAAACATTGTGAAAGGCAAAACAAGGCTTCTCCTTGCAGTTGCAGTTAATATCCCAGAGACAGGGATGAAGAAAATATATATATCAATATGGAGTTATATGAAAAGCTATTGAATTTTTACAATTTTCTCAGTGCTCTCCTTCCTCCTGTTCTGGAATCCTCTTCACAGGTATATTGTTCAATTTGATGTTATCCCTCCTGATTCTAATGTTTTCTTCATTTTCCTTTCATCTTCTCTCTGTTTTTTCTTCTAGTAAATTCCCATTGTGGGTCTTGTCTTCTAGCTCATTGATTGCCTATTCCATCTTTTCTGTTGTGCCTCTTTGTCTCTCTCACATGTTGATAAATTCTTCCATTTCAGTCTTGATTGTTTGGAATTACATTTTTATGCATTTCTGTTATTTCCAGTACTGTGTGTATCCTCCTGTCTTGTGATGATTTTTAAATTCTTGTACCTCTTTATTTAAGGTTTCAGCTTTTCACAGAAATGCATTCAAGAGTTTCATGGTGAATTCCCATTCCTGATCAAAACTCAATTCTGACTCATGGTGACCCTCCTTTAGGTTTCCAAGACATCATTCTACTAACAAGCAGCTGGTGGATTTGAACTGCCAGCCTTTTCCATTACCAGCCAACATTCAACACATGATGCTCCCAAATCTTCTTTCTCATTTGTTTGATTGCTCTAAAACTGGAAAGCAAATATAAATGGAATCAGGAGGCACCAGTAGGACTGATAATATGGAGCTTCCAGAACCTTGTACAGGCTCATTTAACTCCTCCATCTCCCAAAAGAGCACTTTACCTGCTCTGAAGACATAAGACAAACTCTTACTAGGAAGGCCTCTCTCTCAAGATCTGTTAGTCACAACTGCAAGTGAAAACATTCTGTTTGGAGCTTGCTGCTTGTGTTATTGATTTATAGAGAAGAGGAGAAGGAGAACATGGTTGAGGGAGACTCCTTCACCCCTGCCTCACCTCTGAGAAGTCATTAGATCTGCAGGACATCATCCCTGCTGTTCCTTCCAGTTGTAAAGGAATGGGCAAGACTCTAAAGGAGTGGAAGGGTTAAGAGTGTCTCAAAGCAAAGATGGAAGAGAGTATTGAATTTTTTTGAGGAATTGGCAATGAAAGGGGGTGTGGGCATCTCCAAAGACCCTTCAATGTTTTCTCATGTCCACAGTATCTTTTTCATGCCAGAAGCTCAAGAAAATGAAAGGATATTGTGGTGGACCCATTTGTAATAGTATATCGCTTATAGACTCCAGGAAATTCTGGAAGACTGATGCCTTGATTTCAACTCACCATCCCCATCTGCAGGCAGGTATCCTTACAGTGACAAAGGGGCCTCAAAGTCTCCTTGTGGAGAGAAAGAACAGATGATGAACCTCAAGTCCACTGAGTATTTTAGAAAAGATAGTATACAGGGAACATGGACAGATACCAGGGAACGTGGGGGTCTCACCTACCAGGAATTCCCAGGCTGGACTCCTAGCAGACAGAATGTCTTCCTTGATGACCTTACTGACTTTGTCATATTGCTTGTAGGGTTTAGATAGTGGCAATGTGGAGAGAAATTAATGAGTTTTCAGGTCAATCAATGACCTCTGGCTATATATCTTCTGACTTCCAAACTCACCCTGCACTTGGGAGCCTCAGGTGTAAGGTGTGGACTCACACACTAAGGTTCAGTTTCCCTAATTGTCCATTGGAGCCACACACCACCCACTCTACATGTTCTCCCTGTGCAACAAGCTGGCATGCTCAAGGCTGACAATGTGAGTTCCAGTATCCAGACAGACATGCAGGTAGAATTCCTAATTCCTACAGAATTGTTACTAAGAATAACAGAACAATGCAGACCAGGACCCAAGGGTCAGAATGAACTTGGACCATTTTCTATGGAGACTGTGAACAAACCTCTCAATTCCTCCAAGTCTCATTTTCCATTCTCAATCTGAAAATGCAGAAGAGTGGATCCAGAAGGACTGCTAAGAGCTGGTACAGAGTCAATGTAGAGGTCCCCTCTCACTATGTCTCATTTATGTGGATTAACCAAGTTCTCTGGAGATACCCAAATCCTTCCCCATGTCTTAAGAGGGATCTTACTAAGAACACGTACCAACTACCATCCCACGGTCCTCTCTATCTCCATCCCATATGAACCCAGTCATTCTGGCCCTTACCTTTATATACAACTTCACCCCAACCTCATGCCTGCTTGGAGCTTAAGCCCCAGTGGAGTGAGAGTGATTGTTGTTGTTGTTGCAGTTGTTGTTGTTGTTGTTATGTGCCATCGAGTCGTTTGCGACTCATAGTGACCCTATGCACAACAGCCCTAAATCCTGCTCTATCCTGCGCCAACCGCACTGCCTCTGACACACCCATCCCGATTACCCCAGTCACCGAATCAATCCATCTCATAGAGGGTCTTCCCCTCCTGCGCCGTCCCTCTCCAAGGACCCGGTCCCTCCTGGCAACATGCCCAAAGTATGTCAGACGAAGCCCTAGAATCCTTGCCTGCAAGGAGTAGCTTGGTTTAATCCTCTCCAAGACGAATCCGTTTGTTTTCCTGGCAGTCCATGGTACATTCAGTACTCTTCTCCAGCACCACAGCTCAAAAGCATCCACTCTCCTTCTGTCCTCCCTAGTCATTGTCCAACTCTCTGATGCATAACAAGCGATTGAAAAGACCATGGCCTGTATTCGGCGCACCTTAGTCTCCAGAGAGACACTGTTGCTCCTGAGTACTTTAGAGAGGTCCCTAACAGAAGACTTTCCCATCGCGATACGCTTTTTTATTTCCTGACTGCTGGTACCAAGAGTATTGACTGTGGAGCCAAGAAAACTGAAGCTGTGAGCAATCTCAATCTCTTCATCATCCATCCTGACGCTGCCAATTGGTCCAGTGGTGAGGTTGGCTTAATCAGACAATGTCACAGAGTCTGCCAGTTTGAGAAGGACCAGATTTTCTCCACTTGCCTCTTTGAGCAAAAGGTTGTAGTTGAGATGGGGAATGACTCCTATCACCTTAAGAGGAGTGTCATTAGCTGAAGAGTTTCCTTTGTCCCATTTGGACCCTCAAATGGTGAGATTCTATTCTCTGTCTACAGGAGAGCATACAAGAAGGTTCTCAGGAGAGGTTAAAGGCATTCCCTTTAAGAACAGGAACTAGGCAAGGATGCCCACTATCACCTCTTCTATTCAATATTGTTTTGGAAGTCTTAGCAAT
>NW_006400100.1:726802-735937 GCF_000299155.1 Elephantulus edwardii | reverse complement strand
GGTAAGGAGCGCAGGCCTTGGACACTATCACCAAGAGGTGGGGGCGGGGCTTGGGCGCTGCTGGTCGGGGGTCACACAGGTGCAGGCTGCAGGGGAATCGCACAGTGGCGGGTAGTCTTCGCTCCTTTGGGTTTCCATGGTGGATGGCTGACTATTGCTCTTCCTGGGTCTCTTCCCGGGCCTGTCTGGCAGCGGAACTCCGTCTCTGGTGGCGGAACTCCATCTCTGGCGGCGGAACTCCTTCTCTCCAATGGTCATTTATTGTTATTATGTTCTGTTGAGTCAGAACTGACCATAACTGACTCTCAGGGCTTTCAGAGCAGCTGGTGGGTTCAAATCCCCTGCCTTTAGACTCCTTACTATTAGGCCATCTGGTCCACTTAAAGCCCATCCTTAATGACAGAAAGCTATAAACAGGACAAGAGCACCCAATAAACACACTAACCACAGATTCCCTCATGCCTTCCCACCAATCCACAGTGCATTATCTCACCTGTTCCCCATCACGTCAAAGGTGTAGTGAAATCTGAATGAGGTTGCTTACTGCAGATCAGCAAGTCAACACTATTACGCACACAAATAACTTGCTAAATGAAAGATGGTACATTTTGTGGTTACTGGTTTATCCTCCTCCACCATAAGTGAACAGAAGACATGCTGTTATTGTGTACCACTGACTCAGAACTGACTCCTAGCTGACCCTCCGGGACATTTTCTGAGACAGTGGATCACACAGGAGGAGCGTGCTCATCCTTCTCCTGCAGAGGACTTAAAATTCTGTGGTGTTAAAACTACTTGCCTTTGGGATTGCTGCACAGCTTCTTATCACTAGTTAAATATATATATATCATATATTTAAATCAATATAAACATCAAAACAAAAGAGGACAGAGACATAACTACCCTGAACTCAAGATTGAACAACTCAATCAGGTGGAGGAGAATAAGTAGTAAAGAGGAGAAAGAAGTGGCACTGACCCTAAGATGTTGGGTCCCAAAAGGCCTGACTGCTGAAGAGGTCACACAAGATCATGGAGACTCTTGACCCTGAAGAATGCAGGAACCATATCAGAGCTCTAACCTAAGAAACACCTGGTGCAGAGTAGGTGGTGTTGACTTAGGTTTAAGAACAAAAGGAGTGTGCAGGTGTGAAGAGATCGAAGTGCTATATTATCCCTCCCACCATCTGTATGTGACAGCAGCCCTATCTCCAACTTATCCCCAGGGTCAGCTACCCCTGATATGAACCAGACTCTCTCAGGGGACACCAAGTTCAACTGGCATAGAAGAGTCCACAAAGACAGTGTTCTACATCCTACTTTGATGAATCTTAAAAACTTGTACATGGAAGGCCAATTGAGGTGCAACTATTGACTTCTGGCTGTCCAGAACAAAGAAGAGGGGAGAAAGCAGAGATCCATAGGAATGGTAAGTCCAAACGACTTTTGAACCACAGAAACCTCAACCTCCACAAGTTGGACAAGGAGGGTTTTCTCCCTCTCCCAAACCTGCTTATTTCCTGAAGGCCTTGTTCACCCTCCCAGATCAACCCCAAGCAGCGGCTGCTGCTGGGGAACAGCTCACCTCAATGTGTCAGTAGCTATGTCTTGCTCCCAAGGCTTGCTTTAGGTCTCAATGGTTCCCAGCTACCACCACTGAATGCTCTTAAAGATGTCACTGTAGAATATCCTGGAGGGAGTGCACCAAATATGTGGGGCAAAACAAAAAAATTAATTAAATTAAGATGGCCCAGCTTGCTTCTTTGATAGAGAATGTGGAACTCCAGAGACTATGTCCCTTAATCATCCTTTGGGCCTGGAACAGAACTCTTTCCTGTAAGGCTAATATTGGGTTATTTCAAAACAAGAGGAATGTGTCTTTAGGACTTGGCTACATGACTTGCATGCAAGGTGTGCCAAGAAAAAAAAGACAGCAAAGTCTTGAGATTCCTGGGAACCCATATCTCCCTGAAGGAAAGAAGTAGAATGTTCTTGATAAAATGTTGCAAATATATGAAAGCACAATTCATTAGTATGTTGGGGAAGGGGGAAGCCCCTGGTCAGGATCATCTAGCTCCGGATAAATGCAAGTCTATCTGGCACATATCAGCCCTTAATAGGACATAGAGAAAGTTCTCCTGGGTTTGACTGTGCTGGCTGAGAAAGCTTGACACCCAGGAAGATGACTGCCACAACCATTAATCTGGGAGTGGTCTGCACTGGGCGTTCTGTCCAATCCATACTCCACATCCACAAATCCGCCCCATCCTGTCTTCCTGTTTACTTGCCTGTATATAAGCACACTATAACCCTCAATAATGTTGAATCGACTCTCTGAAGCCCTCCCAGAATTGTGTGTCTCTGCCCTGCTTACTCCGGCAGGGTGTCGCTGCTCCCGCTGGCAAACAGAGACACTTTCCTATGGCTCAACTCCAGCCAAGCAATAGACAGGTTTATAAGGTGAACAATAACACCAGGGGACGTCAACCCCATAAGACCAAAAGAGCAGCACTAAGCCAAAGCAAAGATTAGAAGACACGAAGGATTCATGGAAATGAGATTAGTAGGGAGGAAGTGGAAAGATAAGGGTTGCATTGTGGATACTGTAGCTAATGCTCTGAAACAGAATGTGTATAAATGTCTGGGCAGAAAGGGCATTGTATACTTTGTACACTTCAATTCTGATCACAATCAAAGAAAGAAATAAGAGGATGACTCCTTACCTGGGAGTCCTGTGGTGCAAGAAACCCAAGGATTCAAGCATCAGCTCCAGCTTCTGGTTCCATGGACACGCCTGCCACATCCATCTAGAACCACTCCTCACATAAGGCCTCAAGACTTCCAAACCAACAAAGCCTTGAGATGCAGAGAGGGCAGAGGTAAAACTGCCAGTGGATCACAGCATGTGACAAGGGAGGTCCCACTTCTTGCACATCCTTGCTGATAGCCTCTCCCAACCTGTTAAGAACTAAAGAGACTTTCTGTCCTACATTTATTTTGATAAAATTCTATAATATAAAGTCACTACTGAATATCCCATGGACTGTCAAAAGAACAAACAGATCTTGGAAAAGATGGAGCCAGAATGCTCCTTAGAAGCAAAGATGTCAACACATACTTGGGCATGTTGCTATGAGATAATATTTCTTGGAAAGGGATATCACACTTTGAAAAGTGGAGGGTTAGCAAAAGAGAAGACCCTCAACAAAATGGATTGACACAGTGACTGCAGCAATGGGCTCAACGATGTCAGAAATGATGAGGATGGCACAGAATAGGACAGCGTTCAGATCTGGGTTTTTTTTTCCATAGGGTCGCTATGAGTCATACTCAACTCAGCAGCATTTAACAACAATAACTAATTATCCCATAGGCTGACAAAAGAACTAACTAATATATCTGGGAGAAAATGGCAACCAGGCTCCTCCTTAGAGGCAAGGATAGTGTGACATTTTCTCTCACAAACTTTGGGGATGTTGATAAAAGGAGCCAGTCCTTCGGAAAGCACATCAAGTTAGGAAAAGTAGAGGGTAAGATAAAGAGGAAGCTTCTTAACAGGATGAACTGACACAGTGACTACAGCAACGAGCTCAAGTATATCAAAGATTATGACAATGGCACAGGATAGAGCAGGATAGAACAATGGTTCATAGGCTCGTTGAGTCGTGATCAACTCGACAGAACCTAATTGCTACTACAACTACCTGCTATTATTGATGCAACTTATAACAATAACCATAGGGAACTAATGCAAGTCAGGTGCTGGCTCCTACAAGCACAGGTACGTCTGTATACTCACTCAATTCATGGGATGCGGAGCATCACAATGGTGTGGGGCATCTCCCCACATGTCTCCATCACATGTGTCAGGATCCCATTCTCTTCCATCACAACCCTGACCTTGGCTCAGGTGGCCTGCCTGGGAACAGCGTCCTCTTCTCTGGAGCTCAGCAATTTGGATGATCCCCTCTGAGCCTGGTCCACACTCACTGCCCTCCCTCTGTGCAGAAGCCTCTCTGTCAACTTCCAGAAAGTTCTCTGCTGCTGCTCTTAGATGACCACTGCTAAGGAACCACATGCAGCTCCTTATCTTTCTCTAGAGCTTCGACAAGCTTAGTAATAGCCTCCCAGTTCCACTTCCCATGTAACTGCTGTCCTCCCATATGCCCCAGGCATCAATGTCCCCTTTCACTCTCACACTACTCCCTCATTACCACTCTCATATGGATCACTGCACTGCTACTTTTGTGGTACTTGTGTCAGAGCTGGGCTCCAAACCATCCTACTTTGGGGTATGATAAGCTTGTGGAAGGTTTAGGATCAAGAGTTCTCAAGATCCAGCCTGTGCAATGAAGGAAGGGGACAGAAGAGAAAGCTAACCTGAGATGCAGACTCCAGGGTCATTGGTTGCCTTGTGAGCGATCTGAAGGTGAAAGTTACAGATAGATATGCTGTTGTTGTTGTTGTTGTTGTTGTTGTTGTTGTTGTTAGGTGTTGTTAAATCAAGTACAACTCAGAGCGACCCTATGAACAACAGATCTGAACTCTTTCCTACCCTGTGCTATCCTCATCATTTCTGATATTTTTTTAACCCATTGTTGGTCACTGTGTTAATCCATCTGGTCAAGGGTCTTCCTCTCTTTTACCCATCCTCCACCTTTCCAAGCATGATATCCCTCTCCAAGGAATAGCCTCTTCAAGAAACATGTTCAAGGTATATGAGATGGAGCTTTGTCATTTTTGCCTCCAATGAGCATTCTGGTTGCACTTTCTCAAAGACATTGGGGGGGTAGGGGATTTAGCAGTCCATGGGATATTCATTACTCTTTTCCAACACCAAAGTTTGAAGTCATCAATTCTCCTCCTGTCACAGCCTTCCGATGCATAGCAAATGATTGAAAAGACCATGGCCTGAATCAGGCACACCTTAGTCTTCAAACTGACATCATTGTTTCTCAGTAATTTGGAGAGATCCCTGACTGCAGACTTTCCCAATGCAATATGTCTTTTGATATCCTGACTGCTGGTACCAAGAGTGTTGATTATGGATCCAAGTAAGATGAAATCGTTGACAATTTCAATCTTTTCTATATGTATCATGATGTTATCTGTCAGTTCAGTGGTGAGAAATTTTGTTTTCTTCATGTTGAAATGTGATCCTTATTGAAGACTGTAGTCTTTGATCTTCTGTAGTAAGTACTTCAAGTTCTCACTTTCAACAAGTAAGGTTGTGTCATCTGCATAACACAAGTGGCTGGTGATTCTTCCTTCAATCCTGATGCCACGTTCTTCAAAGTCCAGCTTCTCTAATGATTTGTTCAGCTTACAGATTGGATAGGTATACAGAAAGGTTACAACCCTGATGCACATTTTCTTTGTTTTAAACTATGCAATGTTCTCTTGCTCTGTACAATACTTTCTTGGTCTAGGTAAAAGTTTCACATGAAGACAATTAATTTTTCTGAGAGTCCCATTCTTCTCACTGTTTATCATAATTTGTTATGGTCCACACATTCTTTTGAGTCTCCAGGGCTGGACTACTAACATAAAGGTTGGGAGTTCACGTCTAGCCATCAACAAGGCTTCAGAGAGAAACCTGGTAGTCTGATCTTATAAAGCTTACAGCCAAGAAAAGCCTATGGACCGGTTCTACCCTCTTAGACGTGAGATTGTCATGAGTCGATACTAACTTGACAGCTGTGAGATTTCTCTGTTGTTTGGTGTTTGTTTGTATGAATAATTGCTAAGATGTGGACCACTCACGTGGAAGGTGTGGCCCTAAAGCAGGATGGCTCCTCACCAAGCAGTTCTGTTACTGACAAGCAAGAGATCAGACAGCACCTGGGCAGTGTGGCATGGCCCTTCTTTCCTGAAGAGGGTGCCGCAAACAGAGCCCAGTCCGCACCACCTACTGCTGGTCTGACTGGGCAATGTCTAACAAAAAAGAGAGTAACTGTAACCCCAAAGTATCATATATCCTAGCAAAAAGGATTTTACTCACTTCTACAAGAGGCCCCTTCTGCCCCCGGGATGCTCTCTGTTTCCAAGATTTGAAAGTGGGCTTGACCAGCAGCCTTCTGGCAGTCGTAGTTATTCATACAAAGTAGTCATCAGAACAGAGCAAGGAAACACTGAATGGTTCAATATTAGGAAGGATATGCATCAAGGATATGTCCTATCTCCATATCTTTTCAATCTATATGCCAAACAGATTATCTGGGAGGCTGGGCTTTATGAAAAGTGTGGCATCAAGATTGAAGAAAGAGTCATCAACAATCTGTGTTATGCAGGTGACACAACCCTTCTTGCTGAAACTGAGAAGGACCTGAAGTGCTTGCTACAGAGGGTCAAGGACTGTAGCCTCCAATATGGATTGAAGCTCAACCTCAAGAAAACAAAGATTATCACTATTGGGCCAAATGGCGGCATCATGATGGATGATGACAAGATTGAGATTGTTGACAGCTTCCGTTTGCTTAGCTCTACAATCAACATTCTTGGTACCATCAGCCAAGAAAGTAAAAGACAAATTGCATTGGGAAATTCTGCTGTCAGAGACCTCTCCAAGGTACTAATGAGCAATGATGTCAGTCTGGAGACTTAGGTGTGCCTGATATAGACCATGGTCTTTGCAATTACTTGTCCAGAGAGCTGGACAATGACTAGGGATGATAGAGAGTTGATGCTTTTGAGCTTTGGTACTAGAGAAGATTATTCAATATATCATGGACTGCTAGGAGAACAAACAAGTTTGTCCTGGAGAGGGTGAAGCCAGGCTGCTCCTTGGAGGCAAGAATTCTGAAGCAGCTACATCTGACACACTTTGGACATGTTACAAGGTGGGATCAGTATTTGGAGAGGGACGCCATGCTTGGGAGGGAGGAGGGACAGCACAGGAGAGGAAGACCCTCGATGAGGTAGATTGATGCCAACACTGGAGTAATGGGGAAGGCGTGTTGGAGACAATAAGATTGGCGAGGGATACAGCAGGGTTTAGGGCCGTTGTACATAGGGTAGCTATGAGTCGCAAGCTACTCGACAGCACATAACAAGTTGGTGTCCGTGGTCACCTAACCCAGGTCTTCCTGCCCTTCCACCCAAGACCTAGGATGATGGTGGGACTGCATGCTGTGAACAAAGGATAAAACATGGTTGACCAGTGTGGCTCATAAGGCTTAAGGACAAGTCCCACTCCAGTCTTCACTGTGACTGAGACAGACTCTGTGAGCTCTGTCGGTCCTCTCCCTCCTTCCCCTCCTCCCTGACCCCCATTCTCAGGTCTCAGGAACACCCCAGGTCAAAGCAAGAGCAGCTTGGACTCAATCTCTTTACTCTCTTTGCTTAAGCTCTAAATTACATGATATTTTAAAAAATGTTCCCACAATGGGATAGGCAGCTATGGTAACACAGGGACATAAGGCAGACACTGTCTTAACATTTATAGTGAGGGAGGATCATGGGATGTAGAGGACACAGGAACTAGGGCAGAAATGTCATTTGTCTTATCACCAAGAGATACCCAAGGATACAGATGAAGCAGACCTTCAAGGCATCCCCTTCGCAACGTGTGCTGGGGAGGAACACAGAGAGAAAGAAGGGCCAGGAGAGTCCATCAGGGTGAAGCTGCACACAAGGAACCATCAATGCCCAGATGCTTGAGTTCAGGTGGGACCTGGGCCAGGCAGGATAGATAACTGTGATGATGACACAAGGGCACAGGACAGAGAAACCTTCCATCTCATCACTAGAGGGGGATTAGAGTGCAGAGGACACAGGAGACAAGAGAAGGAGTGATCATCTATCCCATCACTTGGTCTGAGACCCTGAGGGCCACAGGGAGCAGACTCCTGTTCTGTTCATTCTCATCATATGGAAATAGATGAGAGGATCCATCAGGACTGAACAAGATGCAAGGGTGGTCTAGGCAGAAAAATGTGTGTCTAAATGAGATTTGGTGCAGGACCTGTCACTGCACTAGGGAAGAGGATTGATAGTTACGGGGTAGACTGTCTTCTCAAGGGAAGAATGAGCTTCCGGTAGACCCTTATCTCTACATTCTGAAGGGCTGTGTGGATCAGCCTGGAAGGGGAGTGATTGGAGTTTATGATCCCTCTTCATCCTCAGATTCCTGAATGCTGACCCACACTACAGTGCTGCATCAGCTTCTGGGCCTACATGGTCCCCTTCCCCAAGCCAGGGATCATTCCATGGCTTCAATTCCCCAGGAACAGGTATGTTCCTTCCCTTCAGGAGACTTCACCCTGACTTCTCACTCCAGGCCCCCTGGAACTATACTGGGAATGGAAGGCATCCATCAACTGGGAATGTGGAACTGCCAGCAAGCACCATGTGGAACCTCATCTTGTCCTCCAAAAAGCTTCTTGGAAGATGAAGGTATGCCTGAGGGAGAATATGTGGCGTGATCCTCCACAAGCAGTGGGAAACCATACCCAGTGAGAGAGCCCACAATCAGGAAACACTTCTGCCCTTGCATGTCTGCTGTACAGCCACTTTGAGCCAAGGAGGTACTAGGAACATCAAAGTGTTCCAGGCTGTGGGAATTGAAGAAACTAAACTAGACCTGCCCACAGCCCCATGCAGACTCTACCTGGGTCAGAAGAAACTAAACAGAGCAAGAGACTGAACTTTGAAATTGCCTCAGAAGGACTTTTCATTCCTGGAAATAAGACTGGACTTTACTCTGCCAGGTGTTGACCAATAGAGAGTGAGAGCCAAGCACACCAGATTAGAGAAATGAATACAAAGATGACAAACATTGCTTCCTGCTGACATCTACCTGGCCTGGTTGTTGAAGTATCTGTTACTTATTCTTTTTGGATAATTGGTTCCAGTTTCTGTCTCCCAAGCTCCAGTGTGTTTCATGAAAGGAGGTCACAGCAGAAAGTTGGACATAGTTTACAAGTTAAAGAGGACAGTGAAAGTTGTCTATGTGAAGTGCTTTAACCTGATTGCTCAGACATCATTGCCTAAGTTTGGGACAATAGTAAAAGTTGCCTTGGTAAGTGCCATTAACCTGATTGATTAGCTTGCTGGATGACTGCTATTCCAGGAACCAGATTTGCAATCAAATCTCTCTCTCTCTCTCTCTCTCTCTCTCTCTCTCTCTCTCTCTCTC
>NW_006400100.1:686604-726702 GCF_000299155.1 Elephantulus edwardii | reverse complement strand
CACACACACACACACACACACACACACACACACACACACATCCCTGACTCAACACTGATAAATCACTTGAATAATATACCTCCAGCAAGGAAACCTGGTAACTTCCTGCCTTGAACATCAAATACAGATTGTCTGACAACTATTACAAGAAGAGAGATCATGGAACAAACACTTCCCTCCTGGATCCTGCCCACGTATTTACTCTGTTTGACCACTCCCTTTAAAAGCCTCAGAAAATGAGAACTGAGGCACAAAGGAGATTTGTACACCAGTGTTCACAGCCACATTATTCACCATCGTGAGAACATGGAAACAGCCCAAATGTCCAACCACAAATGAACGGATTAAGAAATCATGGGACATTCACACAATGGAATACTATGCAGCAATCAGGAGCAATGATTTTCTAAATTATTACCTAACTTGGAAGGGACTGGAGAGCATTATTATTGTTCCACAAGGACAAATATTTTATAAAACCATTGGTGGTGGTGGTGTTATGTGCCGTTGGGTCGCTTGCGACTCATAGCGACCCTATGTACAACAGCCCTAAACTCTGCTCTGTCCTGTGCCAATCGCACTGTCTCCGACACACCCATCCCGATTACCCCAATCACTGAATTAATCCACCTCATAGGGGGCCTTCCCCTTCTGCGCTGTCCCCCCACCCTCCTTACAACATGTCCAAAGTATGTCAGACGGAGCCTTAGAATCCTTGCCTCCAAGGAGCAGCCTGGTTTAACCCTTTCCAAGATGAATCTGTTTGTTTTCCAGCGTACCCTCAATACTCTTCTCCAGCACCACAGCTCAAAGGTGTCAATTCTTCTTCTATCCTCCTTAGTCATTGTCCAACTCTCTGATGTTCAGGGGGAGAGAGGATTAATCATGGAGTTGTATAATTAGATGGATGGGAGGTTGAGGGAAATAGGAAGAATATGTTCTCAAAAACAATATATTTGAACTTTGTAAATAAACTAGTATTGAAAAAATAAAAGCCTGGCTTGATTCTAAAATGTCATGAAAGAGTCTTTTTGGGGGGTTTTGTTTGCATGTTTGTTTTTAATGGAGAAAGTTTTTTTATTTTTAAAAATCCTTTTTATACAATCATTCATATACATTGTACTTCATGTACATTGTATTTTATACAATCATTCATATCTGTTGTGTCTTATATAATTACTATTGACCAATGTCTTCCCCCCATTCTTGTACATCATGTTTTAGACATTAATTCACATATATTGTGTTTCATATAATGAATTACTATTCCCCCACCCCTTCTTCTTTCCTTCCTTCTTTTCTTTTTTCTTCCCCTTCTGAATACATATTCAGTACATATCCTGTTTCTTTTTTTCTGTACTGCAAATACAGTTCTTTATTATTTTTTCTTTTTTATTATTATTAATTTTAATGAACGTTTACAGAGACTGAGGATTTCCATTCATTCACTGTTGCACTTTTCTCCCTGCCCACCTTCTCTCCCCCCAATTCGTCTTCTCTTTGAAAAGTAATAGGAAAATTCTTTCACTGTTTTACAATCCCTCCCCCCAAGTCCACTCCACTATGTAGCCTTCATTCTGAACTCTGGTCATGACAAAAATACCTAATCACATATTCCTTTTAAACAGTTTTATCCCTCATCTGTTTCAATGCAGTATACATTATTGAACCCATCTTTCTCAGTCTCCCCCCAACCCCAAGGTCAGTCCTGTTTTACAACAGTGGCACCATGCAGTATTTGTCCTTTTGCGACTAAGATACTTCACTCAGCATAATGTCCTCGAGGATCACCCATTTTTAATAATACTGCATGAGTTCCTTGTTTTTCAAAGCAGTGTAGTATTTCATTGTGTGAATATACCATAGCTTTTCTATCCATTCACTTAGGTTGTTTCCAACTCCTTGCTATTGTGAACAAAGCCACTATAAACATGGGTGTGCATATATCTGCTTGGGTGTCAGTTATGGTCTCTTTTCCAATAGTGGAATTGCTGGGTCAAATGGTATCTCTATTCACAACTTTTTGAGAAAGTGCCACACCGCCTTCCACAGTGGTTGCACCATTTTACACTCCCACCAACAGTGAGTAAGGGTTCCAGTTTCTCCACAACCTCGCTGGCATTTGTTGCTTGCTGTTCTGTTAAATTTTGCTATTCTTACTGGGGTGAGATGATATCTCGTCGTTGTTTTCTTAAAAGAGTTTTTGGGCAAAAGACCGGTCAAGGTTTTTTGTGAATGCGCTGACACTTAGGGGCCAGAAATGTTCTGTGATCTGGGACTCACTGCTAGTGGATGGGGAATATACCATGGATCTTTGCACCAAGAGTACTGGCCAAGCACCTACCTTCAACCTCACTGTCACCATGACTGCCAAGATGCTAATCTTGCTGATGGGCAAAGGTGTCCATGGTGGTTTGATCAACAAGAAATGTTATGAAATGGCCTCTCACCTGTGGCATGTCCAGTACTGACCCCTTTCCCCACCACTCTGCATTGCTTTTGTACCCCTATCCTTCCCATAAACATAAACCATTTTGGGGGACCATTACCCCACATCCTTTATTGCTGCCAAAACCATATGGGCAGGGGGCAGGGCCGGATGGACAGATACCTCCCCCCACCCATGCCCCTCCTGTGTGTGGTTTGAAACTTTTTGGGTTTGGGGGGTTTTTTTCTGAATTAAAAAAAAGACTCTACTTAAAAAAAATTTTTAGGCCATCCTTGCCACATGTTTTCTTTCAGATTGCTGGCATCTGAATAAAGAATATTTATAAGGTTCAGCTCTTATCTCTATTTAATTGTCTCGTAGTGTCAGGCAGCCAAACATTGTCTTTTTCCAGTTACAGAGGGACTGAGTCTATTCCAGACATTAAGAGGGAGAATGAGACTGATGGAAGCAGGCAAGGAGGGATCCTAGAATGCAGTTCTTGTAGTCCTAGAGAGACCCCCACCTTGAAGGATCAGATCCAGAAAACTTCTCAGGCCCAGCAGGAAAAACCTACCCCTACACCCTCTGCCAGGCAGGCAGTGACAAGGGCCTAAGCCCTAAGTTCACCTTCTTGCACCTCGCCCCAGAGCAGAGAAGCCCCACCTCTGCCTCCCTTGGCCAAGCCACAGGTGAAGACACTCAGACCAGACCTTGCTGTTCATGCACTTTAATGAGCTATCGAGGGTAGAGGCTTCAGTCAAGGGAGGCTTTCCCACCCCTGTGCCACCTCCACACCGTAGTCAGGAGTCTGAGGAGATGGGAGAGTCTTAAGTAGGGGATGGAGATAGATTAGTTCAGTGAAGAATTGGCACTGGGAAAGGGATCATGGGGTCTCCAAAGATCCTGGAGTGTCTGCATTTTCATACCTGTCCATGGCTCAAGGAGACCAGGAGATTATCTGGCTGATCCAGGGCATGTAGTGTGACACCAGGGTGTAGACTCCAGGGATTCCTGGACAGCCACAGTACACACTCCAGCTCACCACCCCTACCTGGACCCACGTGCCCTTCCAGTTACACACCAAGGGCCCCCCAGAATCACCCTGCAGGAAGAAGACACAAAGGGTAAGCACTCTGAGCCACAGGAAGGGTCATAGACAGACAGCAGGACTTGGGGGATGGGGCATCTCACGTGGCAGGAGCCCTTGCCAGCGCTTCCAGCACATATCATGTCCTCCTTGATGTCGTACTTGATATACCGATATATGTTCCTGCACTTCTCAAACTCCACCAAAGGGACCTCCACTTCTTGCAGGGTTTTGTGTGAGGGAAGTGGCACTGTGGGAAGAAGCTGAGTGAGTTAAGGTGGTGAAAACAGGATGAGAGAGTTCAATCCCCTGCTCCATTGCCCTGGCCAATCAGGGGCCCCTGACAGTGTCTTCAATGTCTGTCCAAGTGCAGTGACTGAGCCTGCAATCAAGAGTCCCGGATATGGAGGCTAGAACTGTTATACCACAGCCTCTGTTTTCCCACTTGTGCTCTGTGGCTGCACATGACATATTGACATTGTCCCTGTGCTGTCTAGCAACCTCTAGGCTAGCACCTTGGTGCCAGGCTCAGAAGAGAAACCAAGGTGGAACTTCCTTAACTTCTGTGGAATTCTTACAGACAGAAGTATAAAGGATTTCCCCAGAATTGCAGAATCAAACACCTGGGGCCCCTTGAAGAGCAGAGATTATGAGCACATTCATCCCTTAGTCTTTCAGAGCTTCCTTTCCCCTCCTCACCTCCAAGATGCAAAAGAAGATTAGACCCAGAAGGCAAGAGTTACCTTTCCCCGTCATCTAGTCTCTATTCCCTCACTGTGTGCTCTTAAAATGAAGCAGCCCAATTATCCAACCAAAATCAAATTAATTTAAAAAATTGTGGTACATTCACATCATGGAATACTACACAGCATTCAGGAGCAGTGATTTTGAAAATCACTGTATAACTTAGGAGGGACTGGAGAGAACTATACTAAGTGAACTAATTTAGTCCGATAATGACAAATACTCTATCGGACCATTACTGTAGAAATAGAAAGATAATTAGTAAAACATATATGAGGATCCAAGGGAATGAGGGTAGGAGCAGAAGGGCAAGAATGGGCAGGGGAAAATCATAAGGTCACACAATCTGATGGAGGGGATAAGGGAAATGGGAAAGATTCAGTCTGAAAAACAATGTATACGAACTTTGTAAGCAAAACAGTACAAAACAAAAATTTAATTTGATCAAATTACAAAAAAATTACCAAGGAGTCCCAGGGAGACCAGGAGCTTGGACTTATAAGTAACACAGTGTCAACTGCCCACTGTATCCCCTCAGAGTTCTCCCCACCCCACTAACACCCTGGTCCTGACTCTTACCCCCAAATTCGATGTTACCCCAACCAGTCACCACACACTTCAAGTCTGAAGACAGCAGAAGATCTGGTGAAGGCAGGGTGACCAGCTTAACTTGGTAAGAGAGCCTCACGGGCTCTGCCAGTTTGAGAAGTGCCACGTCTCCTCCGCCAGTCACACCGTTCTCGGGATTGTAGGAAGGGTGGCTGATGACCTTAATCACCTGCAGCCGGGCACTGTTGGAGAGCTGTAGGTGCCCCACTTGGACCTGAACGTGCCCAGGTGCAACACTGTTCCAGGATGGAAGACGAAGATAATCAGAAACTTCTCAGAGGCTGAGGCAGAACCCAGCTTATCATAGCAGGAGAAGGTGGTCTGGCCTCTTGGAGCCCAGTGCATGCCCTTCTAAATGGAGATTAGTAGACCACAAGAGAGGGATTTCTCCTGGGACCTAGGGTTATGGCACCCCACCTAGAAAACTTCACAACACCCATCATTCTGACCCCAAGGTTCCCAGCAAGGCAGTGCCTGTATCAGCGGTGTGTCACTTACAATTTAACACAGTGGGCGGCAGTCAGAACCCACTGGTGGTGGATGAGGGATCCTCCACATCTATGCACCCAAGCACTGATTGTCTGGTTGTAGAACCAGAGGCTGACCTGCCACCTCCACTTCCAGGCTGATGCATCATGTCCCCCAACAATGCCCATTAGCTCATGCTCCAGGCTGGAAGCTGGAGAGACAGAACAAGGGATCATTGACTGGGGATCCAGGCATCCCTGCAAGGAACTTAGCTCACCATCCACTCCTCAGACACTCCTCAATATATGAATAAACCAGGCCAATCTCATAATGGGTCTTCACTCCACCCCACTCTTGTGTTACTCCCTAGAGACCAAAGACAAGCATTGGAAGGAGTCAGGACTCACCTGGAGTCACAGCCACAGAGCCCTCTAGGCAGAGGAAGGTCAGCAACAGCAGCCACAGCATCTGCAGGGGTAGGGTGAAAGTCTAAGTAAGGAGACAGAGCTCCCCCTCCCCCAACTTCTGAGTCTGGAATGGAAAGGGTGGGTGTGAACAGACAGCATCCTCACCTCCACAGGACTCTGCAGCTCTCTACCTTTGACCACTCTCTACACCCTTTTATCCTCCTGCCCAGGAAATAGGTGGTTGTTTAGAGGGGAGGGGGTCAACTTCCTATGAGACTGGGTATGGAGCTCAGCTTCTCCTTTTGTAGGACCAATGGTGACAATGTTATTTGTCCAATAAGAACAAGAAGTGTCTCCTCTGAGCTGAGCCGGGCACTAGGTGCTGGGCTGATCAGCAAGGAGATAAGCATCAAACATGTGGGCACATGAAGAATAAGGAGCTATGAAGAGTAAACGCACAAACATATAGAACGTGGATGCAATGGGGAACTCTGGGATCAAGACCTGGGTGGTATAGGAATCAGTCCTGAGTCTTCCTTCCAGATCTACCCTGGGGGATCTTCCCCTTTCCCAGGAAAAAGAAGCACCTGCTGTGATCAGAGCCCAGGGTATGGAGGATCCAAAACTTCATTCTCCTTGTGGACTCTCTCTCCTTTTTAACTCTAGATATTCCTGGTACTTGAATGGAGGAAACATCTCAGAAACTCACTGTTTCTCCCCATCCCTACACAGGATAAGCCTGTCCACCAATACTGGCAATTGGAATCTGAGAGGAGGGTTGAGCTCAGTCAATGGGCTGGATCTCCAGGTCTACATAGGTGGTCAAGAAATTCAGACTTCCTCCTTCCTATCCCAGCTTGTCTGCTGGAGGCCTTGTCATTTCTCCCAAACCAGCCCCAAGCAAAGATTGCTCTCCTCAGTGAGTCAACAAGTATGGCTGTGGGTCTTGTTCCCAGGGCTTGACTGACAAGACACAAACCACATAGAAGTAAGAAAGCCCCACAATACTGGGCCAGATAACAGCCTTACACTTCGTATTCACTGATTATCAGCCCAATGAGATTGGGGAGAGATGAGGTAGAATAGACCATCAATCCAGAGACAAGCATAGGAAATCATAGTGCTAGACAAAGATTACATTTGCATTCAGATAGCTAATCATCTTCATTGGCATCCTGTTCCAGTGACCTTGGCCCTATGAGAAGCTACCAATATAGAGACATCAATAAGAACAATCTAAGTAGATCTATCAGAAGCAGACTCAAGATATTAGAGGGTCTGAAAATACACATCGTAACTATTACTTGGAGATCAGATTATTTTCTTCCAAGAAAAACCAAAACCATAATTTAGAAATTAACTTCCCTAATGTGTCTAACAGAGTTTGGCTGCTAGCTAGCATATTGATGGCAGTCACATTGGTCACGTAAGGAAAGTTTTTTTAGGGTCGTGTTTGATACTGCTCTTTTCCCCCCAAAAGTGGGTGTCCTTGAGCCTTTGGCCTAGGGTCTGCTCAAGGGTGTGGCTTTAAAATCCCACAGTGCCCTCAGGCTTGCAGACCTCTGGCCAAATATATTAATTTTTGAATGAATATTCTTTAAATGACACCGAAATCTTTTGTCTATTTGCTGAACTGAACAATTTGCTTTTGCTGTAATGTTGCACACTGTTCCATAGTCTTGTCAAATACCGTAATGGTTACCCATTATGTACAGTGTTTGGATGAGCTTCCAGGTTGATTTATGCTGGGAAGCAGGAGTGGCATCCACTTCCTAAACTAAATGCCTCTGGAAACTCTACAAACTCTCTAAATTCTATAAATGTACAGAAATTATTTTAGTTATAGAACATGTGCAAAGTTTACTGTAAGTCATATTCCACTTGACGACTTAACCACTGCTAAATGAGACTAGTGCTGTTATATCTGGAGGAACACTCTTCTACTTTGTACATCACTCTTTGTCAATGTGCTATATGAAGTAACCTGAGTTTGCTGTGATGCCAAACCTTGAGTCATTGGGGTATCAAATACTGGAATGGTTCCCAATGTGGACAGTGTTTTGTGGTTCTCCCAGTTGTAAAACAGTTTTGGAAGCAGCAGTGGCATCCACTTCCTAAACCACATGCCTCTGGAAACTCCATGAACTTTGAGAAATGTCGGTAATTATGGAAAGGCATTAGGTCTTTTGTTCATAGAGTCACTACGAGTCATGCTCAACTCCACGCAATCATTAATAACAACAATGAGTCTAATAGAAGCTAAATGTCTTAAACACAAAAGTGACAGAGGAAGAGGAAACTGTATAAATCTTGTCCACTGCCAAGAATGAGTGAGAAGACATGGTAAAGATCCAATTCTCAACAGCCTTACACTTCAATATGTAATCTGTTAATTATGTGATAAAAATATAGAGAGAAATACCAGACCCTGTATGAACAACGACAAAATCCCAAGGAAAACAATGCCATGAAACAAAGTGTCATTCAGTATTTCTGAATAGAGATGCTATTGTCAAATGATAATTCTTCAAATTGAATCCTATTTCTACTTGAATTGTAGCTTGTTAACTTCCCTAATTCTTTTTGGTACAGTGACTCTGTACTCCTTCCATCTTATTTTGATGCTTTCTGCATCATTCAATATTCTGCCCATAGTATCTTTAATTATTACAACTTATGGATTGAATTTGTTCTTCAAGTCCTTCAGCTTGAAAAATGTTGAGTGAGTTCATCCCTTTTGATTCTCTGACTCCAGCTCTTGGCACATTTCATTCTAATACTTTGCTTTGTCTTCCCAAGCTTCCCTTTGAAACTTTCTGTTTAGCTCCTTAAATTCCCGATTTCTTACCTTTGCTGTGGCCTCTTGGCATTCTAGTGCAATATTCAGAGTCTCTTCTAACGTCCACCTCAGTCTTTTCTTCCTCTTCTGTCTTTGTAATCACCTTTTGCATTCATCATGAATGAGATTCATTACATGCTAACACAGCTCATCTGTCTTCATTCATTAGTGTCCAAGGCCTCAAACTTGTTCTTAAGATGATTCTTAAATTCAGGTGGGATAGGCTCAAGGTCACATTTTGGTTCTTGTGGATTTTACTTCATTTCCTTTAGTTTCAGCTTGTGCTTATGAGTAGCTGATGGTCTATCCCACAATCAGGACCTGACCTAGTTTTCACAGCTGATATTTAATTTCCCCAATGATTCTTTCCACAGATATATAATCAGTCTGATTCCTGTGTAGACCATCAGGTGAGGTCCATGTATATAGCCATTGCTGTGTTTCTTGTAACAGGTATTTGCAAAGCTGAACATAGAAATTCCATATGACCCAGCTATTCCATTGCTTGGAATATACCCCAAGAAAATGAGAACTGAAGATCAAATGGAGACTTGTACACCAATGTTCATAGCAGCATTATTCACCATCATAAGAACACGGAAACAGCTCAGATGTCCAACCACAAACAAATGGATTGAGAAGTTGTGGTATATTCACACAATTAAATACTATGCAGCATGCAGGAGCAATGATTTTGTAAATTACTACCTAACTTAGGAGAGACTGGAGAGCATTATGCGGAGTGAACTAACTCAGTCCCACAAGGACAAATATTGTATAAACCATTATTGTAGAATGAGTATGAGGATCTAAGGGGGGAGGGTGGAAGCAGAAGGGTGAGGACGGGCTGGGGAGGTGTTAATCACAGGGTTGAACAATTTGATAGATGAAGGAAATGGAAAGGATCTTTTGTGGAAAAACAATATATTCAAACTTTGTCAATAAATCACTATAAAACATTTTAAAAAGAAAACAACAAAAAAAGGTATTTGCAATGATTCATTCACAATATC
Source organism: Elephantulus edwardii (assembly GCF_000299155.1). Taxonomy (NCBI): domain Eukaryota; kingdom Metazoa; phylum Chordata; class Mammalia; order Macroscelidea; family Macroscelididae; genus Elephantulus; species Elephantulus edwardii. Next base: position 717,107 of record NW_006400100.1, on the reverse strand, counting down.
AAAGAGATGGAAGCAACCAAAGTGTCCACAAATGGATAGAAAAATCTATGTTTCCTTTACACAATGGAATACTATGCTAAGTTAAATATCTCAGTCACAAAAGGACCAAATACTGTATAATACTACATTATAAAAGAGGACAGACATGGGGAGGAGAGAGGTAAGACTGGATAGATAATGAACACTGCATTAGAACAGGTGAGAGGAAGAACTGCCCGAAAGGAACATATGATTATGTATTATACATATAAGAAAAATCTACTATAAGGGGTGCACTGCAGAGTTGGCTGGGAAGGGGTTAGAAAATGTGCAACTATTAATAAAAAATACAAAATTTTTAAAAATATGTTAAAGTGGCAAATAAACAACAGATAGTGAATGGGGGTAGGGGTAAGACATAACATTGACCCAGCAATTCCACTACTGGTAATATACCCTAAAGAAACCAAAGCCATAACTCAAACAGATATGTGTACACCCATTTTTATTGCTGCATTGCTGTTGCTATTAGATTCCATGGAGTCGTAGATGACTCATAGCGACCCTATGAACGAAAGGCCTGAGCACTGTTCGTAGAGTTTCCGGAGGCAAGTCATTTCAGAAGTGGATGCCACTCCTGCTTCCAGGATTGTTTTAATCGGGAAGCTCCAGCAAACCCTGTCCACCATGGATAACCATTATCCCATTTGGCACTTCAGTGTCACAGTGTTAGGAATCACAGCAATCGCGAGTTACCTCTGTACAGCAAATGGACAGACCAGTGCTATACCATCTAGAAGAATGTTTGACAGAAAAATAATTCGAACCTTTGGGGCTTTAAACCAACACCTGCCGTAAACCCTAGGCCAAGCCTCAAAGGCCTCACTCCTGGGGGACATCAAAACCAAGCCCGAAAGTAGCACACGATCCCACAAACTTGCAGTTACTTGCACATGAGGACCACCATGCCGTGCTCAGGCAGCAAGAAGCCACAGAGACTCTGGGTGGATTCTCTGGGGAGTCTCAAGCCCCTCCATTCCAAAATGCTGCATTATTCATTGTAATAAAGAGATGGAAGCAGCCCACATGCCCATCAACAAACAAATGGATTGAAAATCTATGATACAACATAGCAACATATGTCAGGCACAGCCTCCACTTGTCTGTTACTGGAGGCTTGTGTGTTGCTGTAATGCAGTAAGCATGTCAAACCAGTAAGATCACTGGAAAATATAAACCCACAAATCTAAGAGAATGAGCTGAATTCTTATAGCTAAAACTGTTGAAAGACAATGGCATTTTAAATACCCTCATCAGTAATTTTTCTTTGGATATGTATAAGGGAGTTCTGGTGGCCTAGTGACAAGAAGCTGAGCTACAATCCTGAAGGCACACATTCGAGGCCATCTGCTGCTCCACGGGAAAAGGATGGACAGTCTCCTCCCATGTGATTAACTGCCTCTGAAAACCCACTGGAGGGTCAGCTATGGGTTGGTTCTGACTATGGTACACAACAACAAATGTATTTATAAATCAAAGAAGATGCATCCTCAGGATTTCTGCTTGGTCTGGATGTTCTGATTTAAGCTGAAATATTACTTTATTAAACTCTCCTACTTTCTTACTTAAACAAAAAACCAACCTATTGCTATTCAGTAGATTCCAACTCACAGCAACCCTAAAGGACAAAGTATAATCGCCCCATAGTATTTCCAAAGATGTCATCTTTACGAAAGGAGACGGGCATATTTTCTTTGCCATGAAGCAGCTGGTGGGTTCGAACTGGCAACTTCCTGGTGAATAGCTAAGCACTATGCCACAAGGACGTCTCTTCTTACACAAAGCCTTCTGCAAATCTATTTGAAAGAAAAAGATCCTTTAAAGAATATTTAAAGGGAGCTCTGGTGGCCTAGTGGCAAGAAGCTGTACTGTAATCCCATAGATAAGTGGTTCAAATCCACCAGATTCTCTGCTGGAGAAGGAGGGACAGTCTCCTCCTGTACCAGTCAGATCCAATTTGACGGTACGCACACAAAATGTTAAAGCATATTTAAAACAAGAGAGTCATTACATTTCTAGAGTGCTAAAAATTTTAACCTATGATGAATGTTTCCATTCATTCATTGTTGCACTTTTCTCCCCTCCCAACCCTCCCCCCTAGAATACTACCGTCTTGGAAAAGTAAAAGAAAACTTCTTTCATTGTTTTACAAACTCTCCCCCAGGTCTACTTCACTATGCAGCCTTCGCTCTGGACTCCTGTCATGACAAAAATACCTAATCACATATCCCTTTTAAACAGTTTTCTCTCTCATCTGTTTCAATGCAGTATACATTATTGAACCCATCTTTCTCAGTTTCCCCCCAACCCTGATGTCAGTCCTGTTTTACAACAGTGGCACCATGCAGTATTTGTCCTTTTGTGACTGAGATACTTCACTCAGCATAATGTCCTCCAGGGTCACCCATTTTGAATAATATTGCATGAGTTCTTTGTTTTTCAATGCAGTGTAGTGTTCCATTGTGTAAATATACCACAGCTTCTCTAACCATTTGTTGATGGACACTTGGGTTGTTTCCAACTCCTTGCTATTGTGAACAAGGCCACAATAAACATGGGTGTGCATATATAAAAAAAAGAAAATCTATGATACATTCACACAACAGAATATTACACAGCATTGAAAAACAGTGAACTCAGCGAGCTCTGATGGCCTAGTGGCAAGAAGCTGCACTGCAATGCCAGAAATGAGCGGTTCAAATCCACCAGATACTTTGTTGGAGAAGAAGGAAAAATCTCCTCCTGTACCAGTTAAATCTGATTTGATGGCATACACACACACAAATAATAAATTTTTTTTTAATTTTTAAAAAAGAAAAACAATAAACTCATAAAACATCACACAACATGGAGGAGTTTGAAATATCTCAGTCACAAAAGGTCATATACTGCATAAAGCCACTGTTGTAGACATGTTGGGGTTTGGGGAGAAAAGAATGGATAGATAACGAACACTGCATTAGAACAGATGAGGGGAAGAACTGTCTGAAAGGAATATATGATTATGCATTATATGTATGACAACAATCTGGAACAAGAGGTACATTGTGGAAAGGGCTGAGGAAGAGGAAGAAAATGTGCAACAGGGAAATAAATATTTTTAAAAAGTTTTTTGTAAGAAAAAAGGATTTTGTTAGATATCCACAGATATTATTTTGCAAAATTCTCATCCAATCTTTTGCACTGTTTTTTGTTTGGTTTTTGTTTTTTTAGTGGGCCATTGTTTTGTCATGGAATTTGGATATTATTTAGATCCAGCAGAGCCTGTGACAGCGCTTCAGGTGTGAGTGGTATACATGGCAGGTACGTGTGATGGAGGGAGGATCCACAGGGAAGGGATCACTTTGGTGATGTGAATACTAGAAGCATGTTTCCAATATGGAATGGAAGCTGGTTCTCCAGAGAATGAACTCAAAGAACTTACAACAGAGTCACCCGTGCTAAATCTCCCAGCTCCTGACCATCCTAGAATTCCATCCTGCTGTGAACGCAGGCAGAGCTGTCTCTGGGGGCTAGAAAAAGCACTCAGGGTCCGTGGTTGGAGGCGGAGCATGGCTGCACTTTTGTGGTAAGTGTAAGGACAGGAGGGTGTATGAATATGTGTGTTGTCACTGTTGGGGTGTGTGTGTGTGTGTGTGTGTGTGTGTGTGTGTGCGTGTGTGTGTGTGTGTACGCGCATGTACACAGGAACGCACACCTGGAGACTGAGTCTCATTACAGCCTAAAAGTGCGGATAATGGAACTGGAAGCAGAAGAGCACAGCTCTCAGGAAGGTGATCAGAGAGGAGGGAGGGACCACCATCGGGTGTGCTTCCTAGTCCTCGACACGCTGTTGCTGCAGATGTTAATCACCAGCACTGGCATGGGTCCTCACCAGATGGACACTGTGTTGCTGGAGAGCCAAGGACAATGAGGATCCTCATAACATAGCAAAGCTAGGGGATCCTCCTGCCCCTCCTCATCTTCCTTCATGACACAGAGCCCCAGGTGCAGGTCTGCTGGGTGGCTGTGGTGTCTCAAGCCCCTCCATCCCAAAATGAGGGTGCCCTGGAGTGCACCTGCCTCCAGCAGTCCAGAGTCCAATGTTAGTTCTGAACAAATGAGAGAATAGGAGTCTATAGATAAGAACAAAATGTTTGCTCAGAGCACTGACCCTCCTTGTCCTTGCCCAGACTGCCACTGCCCCTGTAGCCTAAGTCAAATATGGCGGGGTAGGGGGAAGAGAGAGAGCTCTCTCTGTTTGAGGTATCAGAGGGAAGGGTTAAGTCACACGTAGGGTTTATCTGTGGAGGCTACCCCTATGTCCCAGAAAGTAGAATCCAGAAATGGGCACATCTTGAAGCCCTGCAACTCTCACACCTATGCAGGCTTGAATCATTTACCAGGGCCTTGTCTTTCCTGATCTCACCTGGCCAGCTGTGCTGCTGTAAGACCCCTCCCCCAAATCTGGCACTGATCTTCCCAGGAACAAGACCATCCTCAAAGGGAGAAGGGTCTTAATGTTGACTTCTCACTCCAAGGGTTCAAAAAAAGGATCTCAAATGTGAATGGGAAAAGGAAGCGCCTGTAGAACTAATAACCTGGACTTTCCAGAACCACATGGGGCTTAATATTCCCTATCAAAGAGTGTGAACAGCTCAGGAGATAATGGAATCCTAAGTAAGGAGATGCAATATGGTCCTCCTCCAATAGAGGAAGCTAACACCTAATCAGAAGTCAGGAAGAGCTTCTACCCCTGCATGTCTCTTCTTTGAATCCCTACAATCCTGAGGCACCAAGAGCAGTAGAATGTTCCAGGCTATGGGGATTGAATAAAGGAACCTGAGTCTGTCCATAGTACCTTGCAGACTGTTGTTTGGTCAGAAAAAGCTCTAAATGGAATGGAAAAACTCTACTAGAAGTTTGGATCAGAAGGACAACTCATACCTGAAAGCAAAACTGGGTTTTCCTTCTGCCCAGATGTTGACCAGATTGGGTATGAGGGTTAGTTGTATGCTAAAAGAAGGAGTGATTACAAGTTCTTCCTATTACTTCCACTGGCTCTACCAGTCTTTGGAAACATCACTTACACACTCTTGAGAGGATGGTGTGTCTGTAAATGGAAAATGTACCCACCCCAGGCAGAAAATTACCTTCTTGGCAGGAAAACCTCACTCTGACCTCTGTTCCAAGAGGTAATTGCACCTTTAGTCCCACTCTACCTTCCATCACCTGAGCTGCCCATTAGGAAGGCCATGTTCTCGGGTCTCTTGGTCATGAAGATGAAGATACTCAGTCAAGAGCTTTGTTGCTAGGGTACTTCATTGAGTTGGGAAGGAAATAAGTCCCCTTGTCTTGGAGGAGGCTTGGAGACAAGGAGGCTTCCTCACCCTTGCCTAGTGAGGGAGAGCTGTGACAGAACTTTATCTCTAAAACATGAAAGACCCCGGGAGTAGATACCATTTATAAGACCTTTCCAGTCCCCAGAATTCCCATGAGATCAGATTCACAATATGAAGTTATGTTGCCTGTTAGGGCCCCCAACTTTACTTGCTCTGTCGTGAAGGGGCTACTGGTACAGGACTCCACAATATAACACAACCATCTCCAGGACCATCTGCCCTTGGGGGAAAGGGATCTACATGCTCACTTCTCATTCCGAGGACCCCAGGACTGTGTATCTCTAATGTGAGTGGGAACAGAAGGCATCTGTAAAACTGGTAACCAGGAGCTTCCAGAACAATGTGTAACTTCACTTCATGCCACAAAGAACATGTGAGTTTCCCAGAGGATAGAGAATCCTGAGTGAGGACATGCTGCATATTCCCCCTCCCACAGAAGGTGACAAGTTGACAATCAATAAAGACACTCAGCCCAGAGCTTAATATTCATGCACTTTATTAGAATACACAGAGTAGATCATAAGAGCCTGCAAGGCTTGCTGTTCTTTTCAGTTGTCAGGGAGGAGATAGGACTCTGAGAGAGAGGCAGGGGTGAGAGGGTCTCAGAATAAGAGGACATGAGTGTCTCAGAATAGAAGAGGACATGAGTGTCTCCAAAGGTCTTTGAATATTTGCTAATGTCAGGAGCAGCCTTGTCTGTGCCTGGAGCTCAATGAGATGAAAATACATAGTGGTGGATCCATTTGTAGTAGTAGGTCACTCGAGCATAGACTCCAGGAAATTCTGGACTACCACATCCTAAACCCCAACTCACCACCCCTACCTGGAACCAGGTGCCCCTCCAATGACAAACCAGAGGGCCCCCAGAGTCTCCCTGTAGAGGAAAAAAAAAAAAACAGGTGATAAGTCTCAGATCCCCTGAGTTTGGAGCAAAGGCAGCAAGCAGGGAACATGAACAGATGCCAGAACATGGAGGTCTCACCTGGCAGGAGTCCCGGCCTGGGCTTCCAGCACACAACATATCCTTCTTGATGACCTTATTGACATTTCCATACTGCCTTCTGCAGACCTCGTCATCCAAGAGGGGGATCTCTACCTCCTGCAGGTGGTAAGGAGAAGGCAGTGGCCCTGTAGGGAGAAGCTGGATGAGTCTGGAGGATTGTCCTGGGGAAATTCATTCCTCTTCTCTCTCACCCTAGACAATCGGTGACCCCAGGCTGTGGCTCCCCTAATGTCCAAGTGCAGAGACTGAGCCTGCAACTCAAAGCCCAAGGTGTTGGCTTCTAGAACCAAACACGAAGCTCCCATTTTCCCACCTGTACCCTGGAACTACACACAGCCCACTCTACCTGTTCTCCCAGTGCCGACAGACTGTCTCTAAGCTGACACTATGGGCATCGGGCTTGGGGAATGCAAAGTGGAACTTCCTTAACTCCCAAGGAATTTTTACTGTTAAAATCAAATTACTTCCCAAAAAAATCAGATTCAAGGCCCTGAAGTCAGAGTGGACTTAGACCATTGACTAAAAAATCCAGGAGCCTTAGCCTTTCTCAGCCTCATTTTCTATCGCCACGATGCAAAAGAACAAGGGACACAAAAGGGCAATTCAGGGCCTTGTTCAGAATCAGGGCAGAGATCCCCTCTGGTCTTTGTTAATCTTGTCCTCTTGAGCTATCCAACTCCATTCTCTACTCACCCATGTAATCCCTGGGAGAGATCTGTGTTAATGCCTTGTTGAAAGCACTGTGCCAACACCAATTGTGTTCACCTTGGAGTCTCCCCCTTCGATCTGACCTTGGTCAGCTTGAGACTTACTATTAGATGCAACATCACCCCAGCCAGTCACCCAGCATCTCCAGTGTGGGGGAAGCAGGAGGTCCGGTGGAGGAAGGGTCACCGGGTTGACTCGGTGAGAGAGCATCATGGGCTTTGTCAGTTTGAGAAGAGCCACATCTCCCCCACCTTCTCCTTTCTCTTTAGGATTGTAATCAGGGTGGGGGATGATCTCAGTTACCATCTCAAAAGTGTTACTATCAAAGGGTTTCACATGGCCCACTTGGACTCTAATGTGTTGAGGTGATCGAGTTTTCCTAGTAGAAAAGGAGAGAAAACCAAATTTCTCAGATGTTGAAGCAGAACCCAGCTCAGCATCTACTCTCTAAATGGGGAGAGAGACACTCCAGGCTTGGAAGTCCCCAGGACCCAGGACCACAGTCACTCCAACCTAAGACACTCCACAGCACATTGACCCCAGTGTTGTCCACAAACCAGGTGCAGGTGGAAAGGTGACTTACAGTTCAACAACACAGTGGGCAGCAGTCAGCACCCACTGACGGTGAATGAGGGAGCCCCCACAACCGAGTGCCCATTTCTTGTCTGCTGGCCTGTAGATCCACAGGCCTACCTGCCATGGCCACTTTCCAGCGGGAGCATCATGTCCTCCCACAATGTCCACAATCTCAGTCTCTGAGTTGGGATCTGAAAATGCAGAATGAGGAGTCATTGGGACCCAAATATTCCTGCCCAGTGCTCAACTTATCCTCCCCTGCTTATACCTTCCCCAAGTGCAGGACTGGGCCACCTTCTTATGGGGTCCCCATCTATCCTACCCTAAGGCTACTCCCAAGAGACCTGGGACATGGGCTCAGGAGCAGGGCAGCATTAGATGGGGTCATGATTCACCTGAGGTGATGGGGTCAGAGCTCCCCAGGCAGGCGAGAGTCAGCAACAGCAGCCACAGCATCTACAGGAATAGAGGAGGTGATATAACTCTACCCTGGGGACTGGGATGAAGTGGGCAGAGAATGGGTGTGTAGCCTCCTCACCTCCACAGGACTTTGCAGATCTCTGACTTGAGTCCCTCTCTGGACCTCTTTATCCTCTAACCCAGGAAGTGGGCAAAGAGGTCAGCCTCATCCAGGGTGAGGCATAGCAGGAAGTAAGGCTTCTGAGGTTACTGAGTAATCAATGGTGACCATGTCTGACTTGTCCATCAAGAACATGCAACATCTCCTCTAAAATGAGTTTGGCACTGGGTGCTGGACAGAGCAACAGGAGATGAACAATCCCCAGATGGACAGATAAAACTACAAGAGTGTTAAGAAGACTAGACAACAGGCATATTATGGCGGCACTGGAGGCAAGCTCCGGGTGATGCCAGGCTCAGGTTGTGAGGCCTCTTTCCCAGTGTCCAGTGGAGGTTCATATCATCCTGGGAAAGGTCACACCTGCTGGGATCAGAGTTCTGGGTCTTGAGAAATCATCCCAGCACTTTCCTTGTGGGCCAGAAACTTCCTCCTGTGGCTCCAGACATCCTTGAGGTTAGAAGGGAGGAGACTCAGTAAGATGATTGGTATCTCATAAACCTTTATTATCTCCCCATTCATACATAGGAGCAGCCACTTCACCAAGGCTAGGAGTTAGAATCCAAGGGTTGGGGTCTGCAACCCCAGGCAGGTGGGCAACATGGGCTTCCTCCCTCCCTCATCCCTGAATGTCTGCTAGAGGTCATGTCTTCCCTCCCAGACCAGCCCCAGGCGGACGCTGTGGCTATAGGACAGACAATTCACCCCAATGACTCAGTGTTTTTGGCTTGGATCTTTTTCCCAGGGCCTAATTGACAGGAGAACAGTGAGACATGGACCAGTAAAGAGCCACAACCTCAATGGCAAGCCTGATAATGGTCCCACACTGCCCATTCATCAATAGCCAGCCCTACCAGACTGAGGAGAAAGGGAGGTGAACAGATCATCAAGTCTGAAACAAGCATGAGAAGCCACAGTCCCAGCATCCTCTTTCTCATCCACCCACACTACACAAGAAGCCACCAATATAGAGACAGCATCAAGAACATTCTAAACTGATCTATCAGAAACAGAAATAAGTGATTATCAGGTGGTCTGGAGATGAGCATCATGACTATTACTTGGTTATGATGTGATCTTCCAAGAAAAACCAGAAGTCTACTTATAGGGTTTGGAAATTAAATTCCTCAGTATATCTGGATAAATGGCAAATTTTAAATACAAATATGGTAACTGTTGTTGTTATGTGGTGTCGAGTTACCTGTGAATCATAGCGACCCTATGTACAGCAGCTCTGAAGCCTGCCCTGTCCTGAGCCAGTCTCACTTATTACAATACACCAACCCCTATTGCCCCAGTTAATGAATCAATCCATGTCCCTCCAGGGGTCTTCCTCTCCTGCGCTATCCCTCCACCCTTCTGAGCATGATGTCCTTCTCCAAGGACCAGTACTCCTGCCCATAGGCCCAATGTATGTGACACAGAGCTTCAAAATCCTAGCCTCCAAGGAGAAAGTTGGTTTCACCTTCTCCAAGACGTTTTCTTGGTGGTCCATGGTATGTTCAAGACTTCTCCAGCATCACAACTCAAAGGCATCAACTCTTCTTCTGTCATCCTTAGTCATTGTCCAGCTCTCTAGTGCATAGCAAGTAATTGTGAAGATCATGGCCCGGATCAAGCACACCGTGGACTCTTTAGACTGACATCATTGGTTTTCAGTACTCTGAAGAGATCCCAGACAGCAGGTTTTCCTAGTGCAATTTGTCTTTTGATTTCCTGACTGCTTGATTCTCACCACTGGGCCAACTGGCAGCACCATAATAGAATGAGAAGAGATTGAGGTTGTTAGCAGTTATGGCTTGCTCAGATCCAGTCAACACTCTTAGCACCAGCAGTCAGGAAATCAAAATACTAATTGCATTGGGAAAATCTGCTGTCAGAGACCTCTCCAGAGTGCTAAAGAGCAACAATGTTGGTCTAGATACAAAGGTGCACCTCATCCAGGCCATGGTCTTCTCAGTTACTTGTTATGCTTCAGAGAGTTGGACAATGGCTAAGGATGACAGAAGAAGAATAAATTCCTTTGAGCTGTGGTGCTAGAAAAAAATCTTGAACATACCATGGACTACCAAGAAAACAAATCAGTCTGTCTTAGAGAAGGCAAAACCAAGTCTTTCCTTGGAGGCTAGGATTTTGAAGCTCTGCTTCACTTACTTTGGGCATGTGGCCAGGAAAGATTGGTCCTTGGAGAAGGACCTCATGTTTGGAAGGGTGAAGGGGCAGCACAGGACAGGAAAACCCTGGGTGAGATGGATTGATATAGTAACTAGGTCAACGGGGTTTGGAATGTTGGAATTAGTGAGACTCTCAGGACAGGGAAGGGTTCAGAGCAGCTGTACATAGGGTCACTATACATCACAGGCAACTCAACTGCACATAGCAACAATAATATACAGGCTAGGAAGCAGGTGTGACATCCACTTCCTAAACAACAGGCCTCCGGAATTTTGTTAAGTGTCAATAGTTGTAGAGGGGCTTCAGGACTTTTGTTCATGAAGTCGCTATGAGTCATGCTTGATTCCAAGGCAATCAACAACAACAGTGTTTTTAAGAGGTTTCACTGTGGAGTCAAGCAACTGTAATTGTTAACAACCTCAATTAGCCCAGTGATGAGAATTTTTGTCTTCTTGATGTTAAGCTTCAATCCATATTGAAGACTACAGTCCTTGATCTTCTGCAGCAAGCGCTTCAGACCACCTCAGTTTCAGCAAACAAGGTCTTGTCATCTGCATAACATAGGTTGTTGAGTTTTCCTCCAATCCTGATGCCACATTCTTCCTCATAAAGCCCAGCTTCCCAAATGATCTGCTCTGCACATAGATTGAAAAGGTATGGAGACAGAATGCGTCCTGATGCACTCCTTTACTCATTTTGAAACATGCAGCGTTTTTTTGCTTTGTTCTGAGGACTGCTTCCTGGTCCAAGTATAGGTTCCACATAAGCACGATCTGGGATTCCTGTTGTCCTCAGGGTTACCCACAATTTGTTGTGATCCACAGAGTCAAATAAATGCCTTTGCATAGTCAATGAAACACAGATAGATATTCCTGTGGTATTCAAGATCCATCTGACACTGGCAATAATGTTCCTAGTGCCACAACCTCTTTTAAACCCAGCTTGTATTTCTGGCAGTTCTCTGTCAATGTTCTCTTCCAGTCATTTCTGGATAATCATGAGCAGGACTTTGCTTGCATGTGATATTACTGATATTGTACAATAATTCCCACACTCTTGGGTCACCTTTTTTTTCTGGAATGGGAATAATATGGATCTCTTCCAGTTAATTGTTCTCCAGATTTCTTGGCACAACCTGGTGAGCCTATCCAGGGCAGCATCTGTTGCTTAAAAAATGTCAATTGGTATTCCATCAGTTTCTGAAACTTTATTTTTTTGCCAAGTCCTTCATAGCAGCCTGCACTTACTCCTTCATCATGATTGCCTCTTGATCATATGTTGTTTTTTAAAATTCTTCTGTGTCAGCCAATTCTTTTTGGTACAGTGACTTTGTATACTCCTTCCATCTTTTTTAATGCTTCCTGGATCATTCAATATTCTGCCCATAGCATCCTCAAGTATTGCAGCTGGCTTGAATTTGTTCTTTAGTTCCTTCAGCTAAGAAATGCTGAGCGAGTTTGGCCCTTTTGATTTCCTGACTCCAGTTCCTTGCATGTTTCATTGTAATACTTCACCTTGTCTTACTGAGTTGCTCTTTGAAATCTCCTATTCAACTCCTTAACTTCTTGATTTCTTCCTGATGCTTTGGCTTCTCAGCACTCTAGTGCAATATTCAGAATTTCTTCTGACATCCATTTTGGTCTTTTCTTCTTCCTCTGTGTTTATAGTGACATTTTGCGTTCTTCACAGACTATATTCTTGATACCTTCCCACAGCTCATCTGGTCTTCATTCATTAGTGTTCAAAGCCTCAAGCCTGTTTCTGACTTGGTTTTTCAATTCAGGGAGGATAGACTCAAAATCAAATTTTTATTCCTATGGATATGCTTTATCCTTGTTTATTTTTAATTTTAACTTGCATATGAATGTTGCAATCTACAACCCTTTTTCCTGGGAGAAATGAACATAAAGAGACAGACACACACAGAAGACAAGACAGGATTGCAGCAAAGAAACACACTCTCACACACATGGGACAAGAACTGCAGACCCCTAGGCCTGGCTTATTTATTATTTTATAATCATCCAAAAACAGTCTGCGTGCAGGCACTCATGATTTTGGAGAAAACTTATTTACCAAAAACTAGACTTGTTTAGACTTACTTAGCACAGAATATTCTCACGGAATCTTTCTTGCTTCCATATTTCTGTCTACCAGAAGGAATAAGACTATGCCTTGGAAAGAGGAATATTCTTGGACCTCGTATGCAAGAGCCCAAGGTCCCCATCTGTTTGCGGACTCAAGAACACATTCCTCTCCCACTCCCCATTCGGATTGAGGAAGGCCAAAGAGACATCTGTGTGCAGACTGTTTCTTTATTAACTCTTCTTGGCTCCTTCATATGAGTTGTTGTAGTAGTTGTTGTTGTTGTTGTTGTTATGTGCCATCGAGTTGCCTGCAACTCATAGCGACCCAATGTACAACAGCCCTAAGCTCTGCCCTATCCTGTGCCAATCTCACCATCTCCAACACACCTGCCCCCATTACCCCAGACACTGAATCAATCCATCTCATTTGAGGGTTTTCCTCTCCTGCGCTGTCCCTCCACCCTCCTGAGCATGATGTCCTTCTCCAAGAATTGGTCCCTCCTTGCAACATGTCCAAAGTATGTTAGATGAAGCTTCAGAATCCTTGCCTACAAGGGGCAGCCCGGCTTCACCCTTTCCAGGAAAAACCTGTTTATTTTCCTAGTAGTCCATGATATACTCAATACTCTTCTCCAACACCACAGCTCAAAGGCATCGATTCTCTTTCTATCATCCCTAGTCATTCAAGTAGCTGATGGTATGATATGAAATAAGTACCCTGGCCTAGTTTTTTATTATTATTAATTTCAGTAAAAATTTACAGACTTTGGATTTCCATTCATTCATTGTTTCACGTTTCTCCCCACCCAACCCTCCCCCCCAGTACACTACCCTCTTATAAAAGTAAAGCAAAAATTCTTTCATTGTTTTACAAACCCTCCCCCAGGTCCACTCCACCGGGTAGACTTCACTCTAAACACCTGTCATGACAAAAATACCTAATCACATGTCCCTTTTAAACAGTTTTCTCCCTCATCTGTTTCAATGCAGTGTACATTATTGAACCCATCTTTCTCAGTCTCCCCCCAGCCCCGAGATCAGTCCTGTTTTACACAAGTGGCACCATGTGGTATTTGTCCTTTTGTGACTGAGATACTTCATAATGTCCGCCAGGGTCACCCATTTTTAATAATATGGCATGAGTTCCTTGTTTTTCAATGCAGCTTAGTATTCCATTGTGTGAATATACCATAGCTTCTCTATTCATTCATTTGTTGATGGGCACTTAGGTTGTTTCCAACTCCTTGCTTTTGTGAACAAAGCCACTATAAACATGGGTGTGCATATATCTGCTTGGATGTCAGTTATGGTCTCTTTGGGGTGTATTCCCAGTAGTGGAATTGCTGGATCAAATGGTATCTCTATTTGCAACTTTTTGAGAAAGGGTCATACCACCTTCCATAGTGGTTGCACCATTCTACATTCCCACCGACAGTGAATAAGGGTTCCAGTTTCTCCACAACCTCGCCAGCATTTGTTACTTGCTGTTCTGTTAAATTTTGCTATTCTGACTGGGGTGAGATGATATCTCATAGTTGTTTTAATTTGCATCTCTCTTTGAGCTAGGGATTTTGAACATTTTTTCATGTGCTTGTTAAGCCATCTGAATGTCTTCTTCGGTGAAGTGCCTGGCCTAGTTTTACTGCTGATATTAAACTTCTCTGAAGATTCCTTCCACAGATGTAATGGATCTGATTCCTGTGCATACCATGAGGTGAAATCCATGTAAATAGCCTGCTTGTATGTGTCTTTAAGAAAAGTATTTGCAATAAATAAATCATCGATTGTGCAAAATTCTATGATACTATCCCCAGACTCATTTCTGTCACTAATTCCATGTTTTCTGACCACCGATCCTTCTTCCTGGTTCCCAACTTTCACATTCCAGTCACCCATTATTATTAATGCATCTGGATTACATTCAATTGATTTCTGACTACAAAAGTTGTTAGAAATCATCTATTTCCTCCTCTTTGGCTCTGGTTGTTGGTGCATAAATTTGAATGATAATGGTATTTACAGGTTTTCCTTGTATGCATAAGGATATTAACCTGTCACTCAAAATATTTTCTTTCAAGATGGAAATGGCCTTTTTAACTATGAAAGTGACTCTGGTTTTTTACTCACTTTTTCATTTCCAGTTTAGTAGATCATATGATCATGTGATTCAAAATGCCCCATGCCAATCCATCTCATTTTGCCAATACCTAATACATCAATATTTATGAATTCCATTTCTTTCTTAATAATGTTTAGTTTTCCTACATTCATGCTTTTCACATTCCACATTCTAATCATTATTTTCTCCTTACAATTGTTCTTCCTCCTTTGTGTTTCCGAATTTGAGGACTCAGCCTCAGTTGTCATATCTGTTAGTCTATTTATTCTAAGTGTGCTCTACTGCACATTGGGGTTTTGAAGAGGCCTGGTATATTTTGAAAGTGGATGACCAAACCTTCTTCCTACCCTGTCTTAATTTGGATGCTTAGTTTTAAAAACAGTATCTGACAGACAAGCATTTTACCGAAAGGAGCAGATGAAAGGCATTTCCCGTGCTCGCTTTGGCAGCACATATACTAAAATTGGAACGATACAGAGAAGATTAGCATGGCCCCTGCGCAAGGATGACACGCAAATTCGTGAAGCATTCCATATTTTCCACCCTGAAATTAACCAGTCTGTAACGAAGGCTAACTCCTTTCACCTACAAATTTCGTCTTTGGATACAAAGCGAAGTGGATAGTCCTTACGGAGGGACTGTTTAAAAAGAGGCAGGGAGAAGAAAAGAAAAGAAAAAAAAAGAAAGGCATTTCCCTTACAAAAATAACCAATACATTCAGTGTCCCCCCAACCCTGGCACATGTGTCTTGTCCCTTCCCTTTCTCTGCTAAGTCAGAACTCCTTGCACATGCACCTACCTGGTTCAGCACCTCCCTTGCATGTGACCTATGCCATTATATCACGGGGTGGCTGGGGGAGGGAGATGCTGAACTGGGTAGGCAAATGTGCAAGGGAAATATGGTAGAAAATGGAAAAAATATTAATTCATGTCTACCCACCAAAAAATTCATGAAAAGACATGATTGTAAAGATCCAATTCACAATCATCTTTCACTTAAATAAGTTATTGTGTACAACTGAGTTAGAATCAACCATAGCTGACCCCCTGGAGTAAGTTTTCAGAGGTAGACAATCACACAGGAGGAGAGCTCCGATCTTTCTCCCACACAGCAGCTGGTGAATTTGAACCTACATGTCTTTAGGTTGACAACACAACTCTTTACCACTAAGCCACTGGAGCTCCCTCTTTCATATATAACATGTCATTTATAGAGAGATTCTTGAGGGAAAGCATTTCCTGCCTGGGGTCTGAGACCAGAAGGAGGATGTTTTCTCAAATAGTTCACTCAGTCCTAGGACTCCCTACCTACCTACCCACCTCTCCCCGTTTCATATCTGAAACAGATTCAAGCCCTCCTCTCATTACACTCACTGTAGGTTTGTTGTTGTGGTGGTGGTAGTGATGGTGGTGCTGGTGGTGATGGTAGTGATGGTGGTGGTGGTGGTGGTTGTTAAGTGTCATCAAATGCAACTCATAGTGACTCTATGAACAACCCACTCTGAATCTGTTCTATTTGTGCTGTGAGGAGGTATGTGGCATCAGGATTGGAGAAAGACTCATTAACAACCTGTGTTATACAGATGACACAACCTTGATTGCCAAAACTTAGGAGGGCCTGAGGAATTTGCTGCAGAAGGTCAAGGACTGCAGCCTTCAATATGGGTTGAAGCTCAACATTAAGAAAACAATGATTCTTACCACGGGTCCAATTGACAACATCATGATAGATGGTGAAGAGATGGAGATTGTTAACAGCTTCAGTTTGCTTGGTTCCACAATCAGTACTCTTGGTGCCAGCAGCCAGGAAATGAAAAGATGAATTGCATTGGGAAATTCTGTTGTCAGGGACCTCTTGGAGTAATGAAAAGCAACGATGTGTCTGGAAACTAAAGTGTGCCTGATCAAGGCCATAGTCTTCGCAATTACTTGTTTTGCATTAGAAAGCTGGACAATGACTAAGGATGATAGAAGGATAACTGATTCCATTGCCTTGTGGTGCTGGAGAAGAGTATTGAATATAACACAGACCACTAGGAGAACAAACAAGTTCGTTCTGGAGAGAGTGAAACCAGGCTGCTCCTTAGAGGTAAGTATCCTGAAGCTCCGTCTGATATACTTTGGGCATGTTTCAAGGAGGGACCAGTCCTTGGAGAGGGACATAATGCTTGTGAGAGTGGAGAAACAGCAAAAGAGAGGAAGATTCTTGATGAGATGAATTGAGTCAGTAACTGGGGTAATGGGGGTAAGTGTATTAGAGACAATAAAGTTGGCTCAGGATAGAGCAGTGTTCAGAGCTGTTGTACATAGGGTTGCTATGCGTTGCAAGCAACTTGACAGCACATTAACAACCTCGTCTTTGACACACTCGAGCCCATTGTTGTAGTCACTGTATCCTCATTGAGGATTTTCCTCTTTCACTGACCCTCCACCTTTCCAAGGACAATGTCCTTTTCCAAGAAACAGCCCCTCCTAATAACATTCCCAAAGTATGTAAGACAAAGCTTTGCCATCCTTGTCTCTACTGAGCATCCTTACTGGGGTTTTGTCAAAAGCACATCCGTTTGTTCCTTTGGCAGGTCATGGGATATTCAATGCTATTCTCCAACACCAGAACTCAAAAGCAACAATTCTTCTTCTATCATCCTTATTATCCGGCTCTCAGTTGCACAGCAAGTGATTGAAAAGATCATGGCCTAAATCAAATATCTCCTCCTTTTTAAACTGATGTCATTACTCCTCAGTGTTTTGGAGAGATCCCTGACAGCAGATTTTCTCATTGCAATAAATCTTTTTATTTCTTGACTGCTGGTAAGAAGAATGTTGACTGTGGATCCAAGTAAGGTGGAATCATTGACAATTTCAATCTTTTCTCCATCTATATGCTTCCTATAGGCCCAGGGTGAAAAATTCTTATTTTCCTAATGTTGAGATATAATTGAGGTGTATATTTTATTAAAATACACAGTGATAACTATGTACAATAAAACTGTCTTGCTTTTCTAGGTCTTGAAAGTTTTCCACCTTTGTCTCGTGCACCTGGTCAGAGAAAACAGTGGTGAGGCAGGGAAAGTACTGTTTTCCGCTTTCACCTGCTCAATCCATTTGTTGGAAACATCACACTTTTTTTTAATTTTTAGATCAGGTTTCTATATCCCAAAGAAAGAACATATGAACTTCCCAGAGGGTGGAAGTTCTCTGAGGGCAGAAATGTCACATGGACCTCCTCCAACAGGGGCATCAAAATTGCTAAGAGAGGCCACAGTTAGGAAGAAGAGCCTCTACCTCTTCATGTCTCCTCTCTGACTGTTTATAGCCAATGAAGCCCCAGGAAAAGTGAAATGTTCCAGGATGAAACTGAGCTTGCTCAGAGTTCCCTAATACACTCTACCCCAGTCAGGAGAAACTCTAAACAGAATGAGAGACTCAGCTTAGAGTTTGAATCAGAAGGACTATATATCCCTTGAAATAAAATTGGTCTTCCTTGATGCTGACCAGATTTGGGATGAGAGATAGGGACACTGGGGTCAGAGAGTGAATGAAGAGAAGAAAAGTGCTCCTTTCTCATTCTACCTGCCTTGCTAGTCATTGAAAACATCACTTACACATTCTTTGAACTGTTGGCTCAAGTTTATGTCTCCCAAATATATAATGAGTGTCATGAAAAGAGAGATTAACTCTAATTCCAATATGAAAGGTAGAGAGTCTAAGGACAGAGTGAAATACTCCTGAGAGAGCACTCACCTCCTGGTCCCAAACCCAAGACAGGAAACTTCTCCTCAGTGTCTGAAACTCTTTACCCTCTGCTCAGGAAGTTCCAGGAACCTACCTGCCATCTCAACCTTCCATCACCTGGGTCCTCATCAAGAAAGTGCACATTGACCATGCTCATAAGAGACCTTCCTCAGCCCTAAGCTTGTTGTTCATGTGTTTTTGTGGTCTAAGGTGGTTACCTCACCTTCACTCTACTTTTAGGAGGTCACCAGAGTTTCCTGTCCCTTTCAGCTATCAGGATGAGCCATGACTTGAGGTAGTGACAGGCAGTAGGATTTCAAGCAGGAAATGGAGGATGATGTTGGGATCAGTGAAGGTGAGAACATTGGATTCTCCAAAGATCCTGCAATGTCTTCTCTTGTCAGCAGCATGTTTTCAGCTTCTAGGGTAAAGAGATGAGAGAGGACTCAAGACAAGAAGTATGTCAATTGAGTGTGGACTCCAGAGAGTCTCAGATGACCACATTCCTTGATACAAATCAGCACTTCTATCTATACCCTGATATCCTTCCTGTTACAGACCAAGGGAGATTATAAGTCATCCTGTGGGAAGAAAAGACAGATGATGACAGTCAGGGCACATGACAACTTCCTGAAAGGGAAGCAAGTAGGGAAGACAGACAAAAGCTGGAACACAAAGACCTCACAATACTTAAGTCCTGACTCTAGCTCTCAGCACACAGCTTGATCACCTTGATTACTTTACGTGAAGTATCAACCCTGTGGAAATTTATGGACTGACTCTTTACACAGATTTTCAGATAAGAAGATAGCACTATGGAGATATATTCCTCTCTCCCATGGAACTGAGCCATTCAATGACCCCTGGCACTGCCTCTCCGGCCTCCTGCTGCCCAGGCTATGTGATCAGGAGTCCAAAGTGACTGTGGAATCACATGTGATGTCTTATTTTCCCCACTTATGCCTTGAGACGACCTAAAACCCACTCTATTTTTCTTCCTTGTGCCAATCAATAGCTGATCCTCTCTAAGCTGATACTGTGGGCAACTTAATGATCCTCATGGAATTGTCACTGGAAAAATCAGAAGTACTTCCCCAGAAATTCAAAGGCAGAGACCCTGGGATCAGAATGGACTTTTACCGTAGGCCAACAAAGACTGTGAGCCCATTTTTCAGTCCATCTCAGCCTCGTTTCCCAAGACAGAGGAGAGCAGGGCGCCCAGAAGAGCAATGGAGAGCCTGGTGTAGAGTAGGGACACAACTCCTCTCTCATCAAATCTCCTTTCTGCTTTAACTAAGTCATATTAAATCATTCAACTCTATACCCCACCCATTCTCCACAGAATTCAAGAATAGCTTGGTTTGATGCCTTCCTTCCCACCCCGCCTGATCACAGTTGTCCTGGCCCTTACTACTGAATGCAGTGACCCCAGCTGGTCATCCAACAACTTATACTGGGGGATATTGGGAGCACTGGTAGAAGGAGGGTGACCAGATTAACTCTGTCTTGAGTGTCATGGGGCCACTGATCTGAGAAATACCATATCTCCCTCCCTGGATGTGATTACAAAGAGATGAATTTGGAGTAAGTAGTGACCTCATATACCATGTAAGGAATGTCACACTCATATGAGTCTAGAATCTAGACTTATCTTAGGAAAGAGAAGATCAAAACCTCACAGAGGCTGAAGCAGAATCTGACTCAGCTCAGCAGCAGGGAGCGGGCAGACTCTTAAAGCCCATCTGTCCCTTCTAGGGCAGAGAGGGAGACTCCAGGAAGTGGAGTATCCTGGGACCTAAGATATCAGTATCTGTCCAAGAAACTGCCACAGAGACACACAGAGCACTTCCCCAAACATTCGCTCACCCTTTAACTTAGTGGGAAGCAGTCAATACCCACTTGGGGTGGATAAGGGAGTTTACACATTTAAGCACCCACTCCTTTTATTTTGGGTGGTATAAATGTCCATGCTAAGGGACTGCATACCCCATGATGTCCATGAGTCTTCAGGCTGAAAGGTTAAAGCTGAGGCAGAATGTGAGTGAAATATCCCAGTCACAAAAGGACAAATATTACATGATGCCACTGTTGGGGAGAGACTGAGTAAGATGGGTTCAATAATGTATACTGCACTGAAACAGAGGAGGGAGAAAACTGTTTAAAAGAGATATATAACTAGGTATTTCTGTCATCACAGGAGACTAGAGCGAGGGCTACATGGTGGAGGGGACCTGGGGGAGGGTTTGTAAAACAATGAAAGAATCTTTTCTTTTACTTTTTCCATAATTTTTGGACTCATGTACTTATAACTTGTTAGTCAAATTTGTGCCTTCTAGGTTGCAACACCCCCATGATACATCTTCAAGGATATGAACATGTACGGCCAAGCACAATCAATAAGAGTGTATCTAAATCCCAAAATCAATCTCCATAATAGTCTATGTGTTTCCTACTGCCAAAGGGGCCCTTTAGAGTAGTGAGAGAAGATCTTCACCCTGAAACCCACAGCGTCCCTTTTCAGCAGGAAGTAGCTAAGAGAATACGCCATCCCCTTTTCCTTATGACTCAGGGTGAAGTCTCTCTCAGGGAGGAGTGATAGGGAATGGCAAAGGACACACTGACAAAGAAGATTAATCAGAACTGGCTTTGACAAGCACTGTGGCACTTGGACAAGAACAAACTGGGAGGAGGGTAGAGAGAATAGTGCAACAAGGAATGAATGGAAACCCAAAATCTCTGTAAATGTTTATGAAAATTAATAAAATATAGAAAAAAAAGAAATCATTAAAGAAAAAAAAAGCTGAGGCAGAATGAAGAGTTGCCACTGACTGAATTATTTCTCCCAAATATATGGTCATTTGGGTGGATCATAATTCTCGATAATAATAATAATGTAATTTGTAATTATATAATAATGCCAATAACCCCATGATGTGATTAGCCAATCAGTTGTAAGGGTGTCACATTAACCTGATCACAGTTCTGATCTAGGAATTTCCATGAAGTGTGACTAGCATCACCTTTCAAGAGATAAAAGAGAGAGAATAAAACAGAGATAGGAGGATGTA
Organism: Elephantulus edwardii; assembly: GCF_000299155.1. NCBI lineage: Eukaryota > Metazoa > Chordata > Mammalia > Macroscelidea > Macroscelididae > Elephantulus > Elephantulus edwardii. The sequence goes on along the minus strand of NW_006400100.1, from coordinate 695,639 downwards.
CTACAACCAAAATAGAAGATCCAGGAGTGGAGCACATACTTTAACCTGGGCTCCCACACTGAGAACCTCCTATACCCAAGAGAAAACTGATGTCAAGACAGGTGTAGGAACATGCCAAGAAGCATCAGGTCTAAAGATGATGGAATGAGATAATGACCTTTCCCCAGAGATAATGTGTCCCACTATACTCAGCACTCTTAATTTAAGACTCTTAAAGTGTGAGAAAATAAATTTTTATTTGTTAAAGCCATTTGCTGTGGCATTTCTATTATAGCAGCACTAGATAATTAAGAACAGGGATCCATGAATTCCTGTTCAGAGTTCAACTCATTCTAATCTCTTTTTTTCAGACATTCTCAAGTCCAAGAGTGAGCTGAGTGTCCTCATATGGGGTCCCCAGTCCAGGACAATTTGGCAAGGAACAGAGCTCAGGCACAGGAAAGACATTAGAAGTGATCAAGTCTCACTGGGATCACAGGCAGGGAGCCCTCTAGCCCTGGGAGAGTCAGCAACAACAGCCACAGCATCTGCAGGAAGAGAGCAAGGTCTGAGTGAGGAGATAGAGCTCCTACCTACACAAGAATCTGGGGAAGGCAGGGTGTGAATGGACAGCATTCTCATTTCCACAAGGTTCTGTAATTCTCTGTCCTAGGCCCCTCTCTCAGTCCCTTTATCCTCCAGGCCAGCAAGTAGGCAGTAGACTTAGCTTCCTCCAGGAAGGAGCATGGAGGGATGTGGAACTTCTCCTTCAGTAAGACTAAAGGTAACTCATGTTTGCTTATCTTCATGAGAACATGGAATGTCTTCAACAAATTATGGGGGTTCTGTGCAGATCAGCAAGGAGATAAACATCCACTCACAGGCAAACAAAAATAAGATGCTATAAAGATAACACAAAAGGAGGTTGGCGGGGGGGAAGTGCAACAATAAATGACTGGAAACCCCAAGTCTCTGTAAACTTTCATTAATTTTTTTTTTTTAAAAAGGGGGAAAGAAAACACAAAAGAGTTAGGTGACGAACAGAATGAGGGGCATTGGATCCAATCTCTGGGTGAGGTAGAGACCAGTCCATGGAACCCTATTCCCTCTGGAGGCTCTACCCATCATGGGGAAAGGACGTGCTTTTTGGGAGGAGTCAAACCAGACCTCTCCTCATGGACCGGAAACTTCCTCTCTCCTTTCGAACCCTAGATATTCCTGAGGTTAGAAAGGGGAGATAAAAAAAAAGAAAGGGGAGATCCAATAAGGAGGTGGATATCTCTGAAACCCCCAGTGTCTCCTTGTCCCAGCAACACTAGGAGTTGGTCTCAGGAGTTAGGCTCAGACAATGGATGAGGGTCTTCAGGTCCAGGTAGATGAGCACGTTGAGCTTCCTTCTAACCCATCTCTGCTTGTCTGGTGGATCTCCTGCCCTCCATCCCAGACAAGCCCCAGGGATAGGGAAGGAGTTGGCTAGCCCCAAATGGGTCTGTGGGTGTGAGTTTAAGTCTTGGTCCTAGAACCTGGCTAATCGAGAGTCATGTTGTTGTGTACTCTGAAGTTAGAATCAACCCAAAGCCGGCCCTCCAGTTTTCAAAGGGGGTTTCAGAGGCAGCTAATTGCATGGAAGGAGACGGCCCATCCTACCTCAGAGCAACTAGTGAACTCGAACTGTGTGCCTTTGGGAATGTAGTGAAACTTCTTGCCAGCAGGCCACCAGAACTCCAGAAGAGCCATAGAAATGTAATAAAGAAGCCACAACTTGTGCTGAGTTTGACAGTGTTCTTATCCTTCCTATCCATTGACTCCAGGATAGCCGAGCCAGATTAGGGAGGGACGAGATTGATGGCAAATTATCAGTCCTGAAACAAGCATAGAAGCCATAGTCACAGGCCAAGGTTCATGTCTAGAGTGTTGCCCATCTTCAGTATCATCTTGCTCCTAGTGTGCTCGGCCCACTCCCTTTAATAAGTCCCCAATATTAGAGACAATGCTGAGAGCTTTTTAAGCAGTTCTATCAGAACAGAAATGGGAAATATCATGACTGTTACTTGCAGATAACATGATTTCCTTTCAAGAAGAGTCAGAAGCATCACTCAAAGGGTTTGAAAATTAGTTCCTCAAAATAAAAGATAAAAGAAGACTGATGGTGCAGTAGTTAAGTGTTACAGTCATCTCATGACAGAAACACGGCAGAAGAAAAGAACTCGGCAAAACATTTTATTTCTGCAGAAAGTTACTTGGACAGACCTAAGTCTGACCAACAAGCACACCAGTGGGCGACCCACCTGGGTTTTTATTCCTCATGTAAAAGTTTAGCCTGTGTCTATTGATCAAGCGTTTTGACCTCACAGTCTTTTTTCTACTTGGTCTCCTAATTTGACTTGTGCTTGTAAGAAGGGGGCTCATAAAGCAGGGGGTAGGGCTTGAGGATGTTTGGAACGTCTGTTTCAGAGGATGACAGCATGCCAGGAACTGTCCTTGGCTGCTTCACAAGAAGAGGACAAGGACAAGGGTACTTCTCTTAGTAATTCTCTGAAAAGGATTTTTGTTTCAGTTTTAACTCCATCTTGTACTCCACCTTCTAACTTTTGAAAAAGACATACATATATTTTTCTTTCTTACATTAAGTGTTTAAGGAAGAGATATTTTTCAACTAACAATCAAGAGAATTTGTACTCTCACTCATCCTGCAAAGACCTTCTGACTGTCCACCATATGCCAGGCACTGTTCCAAGTACTGGGAATACATTAAAAAAATGCTATCGGGTTTAGACTCACAGTGACCCTGTAGGAAGAGTAGAACTACCCACAGGGGTTCCCAGAGGTTCTAGTCTTCATGGAAGCAGACTGACACACCTGTCTTCCACGGAGCATGGAGTAGATTAGAACTACCAACGTTTTGCCTCTCAGACTAGGGCTGCGCCTCCAGCGCTCCTCTGGAGCAAATATATACAAATAGGCAAATATCTTTGCTCTTGGGAAACAAAAATTGTAACACACATATACACGAGTGTGTGCACACACACTTAACTATAATGAAATGTAAGGAGTTTCTATAGTCCCTGAAACTCATCTAAGAAACCCAACCAGCTGTGTATAGAATCTGCAGGAGTCCAATTCCCACACACTGGACTGATTCAGGAGGCCCTTCGGCGCCACCATGTGGCAAATAGGAGTAATGCAGGTTTGTCGTTACAGACATTAAGGAGATGTCTAGCTTTTAATCCACTGCTTTTCCAAGGTTTCTTCAGTAAATGAATTGTTTGATGCTCAGTTGCCCCTCCAGCAGCTTTTCAGAGGCAATAAATCAGATGGGAAGAGGTTGACTGTCTTTCTTTCGTGGAGCATCTGATGGATTTGAATCACATGCATTGAAGTTGGCAGTGCAACTCCTTACTATAAGTCATCAGAGCTCCCTCACTCACAGTTTAGTAGACCAGAAGTCCAAGTCCAGGGTGTCAGTTCTAGGTGAAGATTTGCTTCACTCTGTTAGTTGTAGAGGGACATGTTTCTTTCTTTCAGCATCTGTAGGCCAGGTATTCCTTGGTGATTCCCATTTGCCTGGCCTTCTTTGGTGCCAAGGAAGGTCCAAAGACCTAGGTCCAAAAGAATGCAGCCCACTTCTGGTGCTTCTTTGTTGTTGGCACTGTGCAGCCCCTCTTTGCTGCTTTTCCTCTAGAGAGATGAAAGGTGTTACAGGTCACACCCTAGAGAAACTCCCCTTCTATCTGACCAGAGCTGTGCTACGTTCAACTCTTAATCCTCTTGCAAACATTTGGTTTATCATTTCAGGTGGGAATCATGACATAGTTTCCATGTATGCTTTGGGTGACACAATTCAAACTGTGACAACTCTCAATGAGATGGATTGAAACAGTGACTGCAAAGAATAGGCTTAAGCACAGCAGAGATTTTGAGGATGGCTCAGGATCGAGAGGATTTTGTTTGGTTGTGCATAGAGCCAGTGTGAGTTGGATCTGCCTTGAAGGTACTCACCATTCAAAGAAAGCAAAAAAAATGTGTTGCCGTTGGAAGATCTGCTGTCACAGATCTCTCCAAAATGATAAAGAGCCAGAATGTGAAAGACTAAAGTGCACTTGATCCAAGTCATTGTTTTTTTTTCAATTACTTCCTATGCATTCGAAAATTGGACAATGAATAAGGATGATGAAGAATTTATGCCTTTGAGTTATGCTGTTAGAGTACTAAATGTTCTGTGGACTGACAAAAGAACAAACAAGTCTGTCTTGAGGAAAGTGCAATTAGAGTGCTCTTTAAAGGCAAGAATGGTGAAACTTGATCTCACATACTTTGGGTATATGGTCAGGAGGGCCAGTCCCTGGAAAAGGACAATATGCTAGGAAAGGCAGGTCAGGGAGAGGAAGATTCTAAAAAGATAGATTGACACAGCGACTATAATAATGGACTCGAGTATATCAGAGGTGGTGAGCATGGTGCGTGATAGTGCGGTGCTCAGATCTGTGGTTAATAGAGTAACTATGAGCCGTAGTAGTCGACTCCATGGCACTTAACACACAGAGTCACTCAGCAGGAGAGCGCCTTGCTCCGCAAGGCTCCATCACCAGGGGGCAGCAGAGAGCAGAGCATTTCTGTCCTGAATATCCCCACGTTGTTGCCCCCCAGTCTCCATCCTCAAATATATGATTCATGTCTTTCTTCTTTAAATATATTCACTCTTTTATTAAAACCTGAATTACAAAGAAAGGCTTTACAGCTCTATCAGAAATGAAAGGCCAGAAGATGTCACATAAAAATAAACTAGGCAGCAGATGCTAAGGAGATACTGTCTGTCACCAAGGCGCAGGCCACTCAAATTCCTCCTCTGATTTTTCCAAGAGTCTGATAATGGAGCTTGTGACTGTCAAAGCCTGTGAGTCTTGAGGAAGCTCTGGTGGTGTAGTGGGCTGAGTGAGCATAGGGCTGCTGACTGGAAGGTCTGACAATCACACCCACCAGCCACTACAGGAGAAAGATGAAGCAGTCTGCTTCCGTAAATATTTCCACCTTCAGAAACACTCTGAGGCCATTTTACTCTGTCCTACAGGGTCACTGCGATTTGGAATTGACTCAATAGCCATGAGTTTGGGTCTGATCTAAGAGATTCCTGGTGGTGCTATGGCTAAAGCATACAGTTGCTAACCTTAAAGGTCAGTGATTTGAACCCACCAGCTCATTCAAGAGAGAAAGCTGAGATGATCCATTTCTGTAAAGATTTACAGCCTTGGAAACAGTGTGAGGCCGTTCTGCTCTGTCCTACAGGGTTGCTATGGAATCACCTCAATGGCTGGGAGTTTGTTTGTTTGTTTGTTTGTTTGTTTGTTTGTTTGTTTGTCTTCCAATTTAAGATTTGAAAAATAAGATCTTCAACCAGATGGATTATACAATGTCTGCAGCACTGGGCTCAGACACAGCAATGATGGTGAGGACGGCTCAGCACCGGGCAGTGTGTAGTGTTGCCTGCGGGGTCACTATGAGTCAAAATAAGCTCGGGGCACCTAGCAGCAAGAAAGGAAGCCTGGTGAAATTGTACGTAAAGTGTTCAACCAACAATCAAAAGGGTTGGCAGTTCAAATCCATCAGCAACTTCACAGAAGGAAAATGAAGCAGACTGCTTCTGTAAAGTTAACAGCCTAGGGGACCTTGTCTGTCTTACCACGTCACAGTGAATCAGAACTGACAGGGTGCATTGGGTCAGTCAAGCCCTCCCTTGGTGGTTTGCCATGCTCAAGATCCAACTAGAACCCATTATTCCTATATTTCAAAAACCTTTCTCTAGTCTCTCTGTCTCTCTCCTTCATCCCTCCCATTCACAAGACCATATCTGAATTCCATGGGGTCTCCCATTCCTTTCACCTTAAGCCTCTCATCCCAGTCACACTGTCTCCTTCTCAAGCCCCCTTCCCTCCCTGACTGCATAAACCTCTTTCCCTCATCTCCTCTGGTAAGCTCCTTTGCCCTCTCCCAGACCCCACCATAATGTCAGCTCCTCCAGAAGGACCACCCTGCCTGTGCGAACATCTCAGGGACTGTCCTTATCCACCCTGGACTCATGGACAGTCATGGCAGTCCCCTAGGACTCGGGTGTTACATCCACTGAGGACAGGGACAGGTTCTCACCCACGCTCCGTTCTACCACAGCTCCAAGATGTGTACCCAGAGAACACCAACTAAGTGGAAAGTTGAAGGCTTCTTAGGAGATAGAGCCCATTATCTAGAGAAGTCACGCCTAGAAAGTCACAGCACTAGAAGGGGAAGCTAACAGACTAGATGAGGGATGTGGACAAAATGTGGCCGAAAATCCCTGGAAAGACAGTGTGGCTGGTGGCAGAGTCCCATAACAAAGCTGAGCTGATTTCTCTGCCCCAGAATGCTAGACCACTGATCTGTCCCTTTCCTCAGGAACAGGTTGCCAGGGATTGAGAGACCTGACTCAGCTACAAGGTTCTAAGCTTCACCAGAGCCTAGTGTCCAGGATGCGGAAATAGAAGGTTAGCAATTGGAAGGGGACACGTGGAAGGGGAAGTTGAGCTTGTGGTATCTGCATGGATCACGTGGTTCGGAGCATGGGCACAGAGAGGACAGATCCCTAACAGATGGCTCCCAGGTTTGAAGACAGAATTTAAAGGGACATTGAATCACAGGGTGATGGAGGCGCTTCCTTTGCTTCTAAAATCTTCCAGGTTAAAATAGGGGGAAATGTCACAATTTGTCCTGTGTGACAAGTTTAAACTCAGGTGAAGGCCCATGTCTCCAGCTTCCTGGGGAGGCAAAGTCAATTCACCTCTGACTCATGTCAAGTTCTGGTTTTCTGCTGCTTGTGCTGGTGTTAGTTCATCTTTCTCAGGAAATCTGTCCCTTGAAATGATGATATAGAGAGCTGAACAGGAGATCTCCAAGGGCAGCTCAAGAAGACAAAGTCTTCTAAAAAAAAAAAAATAACAAAATGTGCAATGACCTAAAAGTCAGAAAACCAAAAGGAAAGAACACACTCAGCAGTTCTCACGCTGAAAGAAATGAAGCCTTGAATTGCAGCACTAAAGGATTCTATGGCTAAATTTAAAAAAAAAGAAAAGAAAAACATCAAAAATGTCTTATTTTCCTTTTTTTCATTGTTGCACATTTTCTTCACCCCACCCCCTTCATCAACCCTCCCTGAAATGTAACTGGTGTTCCAGATGGTTGATGGGCTTTGTATTTTTGTCCATTCTGCTACTCTTTTTCTCTTATTTGGTGTGTTTATGCAATTCACATTAAGTGTGATTATTGTCAGACAGGGTTTTACTTTTGCCATTTTGCCATTTTTCAATGTCTTTTACAATGGATGTGAACTTTGTAAATAAATTGTTGTTGTTGTTGTTGTTGTTGTTGTTGTTGTTGTTGTTGTTGTTGTTATGTGCCGTCGAGTCGCTTGTGACTCATAGCCACCCTATGTACAACATCCCTAAACTCTGCTCTGTCCTGTGCCAATCTCACCATCTCCAATACACCCATCCTGATTACCCTAGTCACTTAATCAATCCACCTCATAGGGGGCCTTCCCCTTCTGCGCTGTCCCTCCACCCTCCCAAGCATGATGTCCCTCTCCAAGGACCTGTCCCCTCCTTGCAACATGTCCAAAGTATGTTAGACAGAGCGCTAGAGTCCTTGCCTCCAAGGAGCAGCCCAGTTTGATCCTTTCCAGGATGAATCTGTTTGTTTTCCTAGCAGTCCATCGTACCCTCAATACTCTTCTCCAGCACCACAGCTCAAAGGCATCAATTCTCCTTATATCCTCCTTAGTCATTGTCCAACTCCCTGATGCATAACAAGTGATAGCAAAGACCATGGCCTGTATCAGACACACCTTAGTCTCCAAAGAGACACCACTGCTCTTCAGTACTTTGGAGAGGTTCCTAACAGCAGACTTTCCCATGGCAATACGTCTTCTAATTTCCTGGCTACTGGTTCCAAGAGTAAATAAATTAGTATTTAAAAAAAAAAAAACTCCTACACAGCCATAGTAATCAAGAACATCATGGTATTGGTACAGTGACAGTCACATAGACCAATGGAATGGAATAGAGAACTCAGAAATTAACCATCTACATGCAGTAAATTGGTATTTGACTAGGAATCAAAACCTATCAAATGGTGAAAAACAATGTATATGAACTTTGTAAATAAACCAGTATAATAAAAATAAGCAAAAAGACTCCCGAACAAATAAAAAACAAACCCCAACAATAAAAACAAACACTCTTTTGTGATATTTCTATTGTAGTGTTGTTATTGTTGTGTACCCTCAACACAACCGTGTCCTATGCCATCCTTTCAATAGCTGGCACCCTCAAGCCCATTGCTGCAGTCACTGTATCACTCTACCTGGTTAAGAGTTTTCCACTCCTTAGACATTCCTTCACCTTTGTCCTTCTTCAAGGAATAACCTCTCCCGGTAACATGCCCAAAGTATGTGAAATGAAGCTTTAGCATCTTTTCCCCAAGAAGCACTCTGGCTGCACTTTCTTCAAGCTATATCTGTTTGCTCTTTTGGCAGTCTGTGGGGTATTGGGTACTCTACACCAACACCACATTCAAAGACATCAATTCTTCCATCATCCTTATTTATTAACCAGCTCTCAGATGCCTATCAAGCGACTGAAAAAAAAATCCTGGATTGAATCAGGCACATCTTAATCCTCATGCTGACATCATTGCTCATCAATAATTTGGAGAGGTCCCTGACTACAGACTTTCCCAGTACAATACCTCTCCTTATCTCCCGATTGCCGGTATCAAGTGTACTGGTTGTGGACCCAAGTAAGATGAAGTTGGTGACAGTCTCAATTTTTTTCTCCGTGATGATGTTGCAACTACTCATATGCAAATTCAAGCTGAAGCTGAGGAAAATTAAACCAAATCCAAGGCAACCAAAATATGACTTTGAGTCTATCCCACCCAAATTTCAAAACCATCTCAGGAACAGTTTTGAGACTTTGAACACTAATGAGTGAAGGCCAGATGAGTTGTGGGAGGATATCAAGGGTATCATCCAG
>NW_006400100.1:681737-684840 GCF_000299155.1 Elephantulus edwardii | reverse complement strand
AGTGCGATTGGCACAGGACAGAGCGGAGTTTAGGGCTGTTGTACATAGGGTCACTATGAGTCGCAAGCGACTCGACGGCACATAACAACAACAACATGATGTTGCTTATCTGTCCAGTGGTGAGGATTTTTGTGAAGGCTGTAGTGTTTAACCTTCTGCATGCAGCAAGTGCTTCAAGTTCTCTTCACTTTCAGAAAGTAAGATGGTGTGTCATCTGCATAACAAAGGTTATTGATCAGTCTTCCTTCAATTCTGATGCCACATTCTTCTTCACAGAGTCCAACTTCTTGAATAATTTGCTCAGCATACAGATTAAATAGATATGGAGAAAGGATAGAACCCAGATGCACATAATTCCTAATTTTAAACCATGTAGGGTTTCCTTGCTCTGTTTGCACAATGGCCTCTTAGTCTATGTATGTTTCAGGTGAGCACAATTAAGTGTTCTGGGGCTCTCATTCTTCTCAATATCACCCGTAATTTTTTATGACCCACACAGTCAAATGCCTTTGCATAGTCAATAAAGCACAAATAGACATTCTTCTGATATTTTCTTCTTTCAGGAAAAAGATAATGACTTACCATATCTACCTGTGATTGTTTATTTTTAACATGCACAAATCTCCCCAAAACAACTGAGTAAACAAGCAAAACAGTAAAATCCGAAAGTGGTTTAATGGCATCAAGATCCTGAGGAGAAGCCACCAGCAGGATAGTTCTTTGCTGCCACCTGGTGGTGTATAAGGAAAGTGTCAAATTGGAACCATGCGTTTTCAATTCATTCAGCAAGGGCGAAAGACATTCACAGAGGAGAACATTCAGATGGCCAAAAGACACATGAAGAATTGCTCCAAATCACTAGCAATAACAGATGCAAATAAAAACCACAGTGAGATACTATCTTACCCCAGTAGCAGTGGCAAAGTTTAGTAGGTCATCAAGTAATAAATTTTGGAGAGTATGTAGAGAAAGGAACTCTTATAGATTGTTGGTACAATTGTAAAATGGTACAAATATTCTGGAAGGCAGTTTGGCATTCCCTCAAAAAGCTGGACATAAAAATTCCATGTGACCCAGATATTTCACTGCTTGGAATATGCCCTGAGAAAATGAGAACTGAGGCACAGAGGCATGTACACCAATGTTCATAGCAGCATTACTCACCATTGCAAGAACATGGAAACAGCCCAAATGCCTAACCACAATGGAATTAATTGAGAAATTACGGTGCATTCACATAATGGAATACTATGCAACAGGCAAGAGCAACGATTTAATTACTACCTAAGAGAGGGAGGGACTAGAGAGCATGATGCTAAGAGAACAACTAACTCAGTCTCATAAAGATAAATACTGTATAGGACCATTATTGTAGAGAGTGAAAGAGGATCCAAGGAGGGGAAGTGGGGTTAAACATAGGGTCACACAATCTGATGGGTGGATGGAGGGATTGGTGAAAGAAAGGGGAAAGGTCCAGTGTGAAAAACAATGTATATGAACTTTCTGAACTTTGTATGTAAACCAGTATAAGTCTTTCTTTCTTTAAGCACAGAGTCCCTTTCTTCACATCCTATTGAGGGCATGCGGTCTGGTTGTGAGATACACCTCACAATCAGATCATTATAATATAACCTGTCAGTTTCCTCTTGCTATCATAACAAGGGAGCTCTGGTGGCCTACTGGTAAGAATCTGTGCTGCAATCCCAAAGACCCACACACAGCTTGAATCCACCAGCTGCTCTGTAAGAGAAAAACGGACAATCTCCTCTGCTTTCTACTGCCACTGAAAATTACTGGAGAGTCATTTATGGGTCCATTCTGACTTGAGGGCACACAACAGCAATTCTACAACAGAAATATCAAAAGAGAGTGGTTTGTTATTGTTGTTGGGGTTTATTTTTTTATTTGTTTGGGGGGGTTGCTCCTTTTTTTTACTATACTGGTTTATTTACATAGTTCATATACATTGTTTTTCACACCAGATCTTTCCCATTTGCTTCCTCATCCATCAAATCACGCGACCCTATGACTAACCACCCCCAACCCCCACCCATCCTAACCCTTCTGCTCCCCCCTACCCCACTTGGATCCTCACACTCTCTCACCTCTTGTTATTGCTGTTGTTGTTGTTGTCGTCGTCGTCGTCGTTAAGTGTAGCCCAGTCAACTGCCACTCATAGATCTGAACTTTGTGCTGTCCTGTGCCATCCTTGTAATTGCTCATATGCTCAAGGACATTGTTGCAGTCACCGTGTCAATCCATCCTGTTGAGGGTCTCTTTCTCTGACCCTCCATTTTTCCCAGAATGATGTCTTTTTCCAAGGAGTGTCCCCTTCTGACCATATGTTTACGAGAGGAAGTTTCATCATCTTTGTCTTTAAGGAATGCCCTGGTTGCACTTCTTCCAAGGGAGGCAGGCTTATTTCTTTTGACTGTCCATGGCACACTAAGTACTCTTCTCCAACATCACAATTCAAGTGCACTGATTCTTCTTCTTTCTTCCTTAGTCACTGTCATAGCAACCCTATGAACCAAAGATCTGAACCCTATTCTATACTGTGGTGTCCTCATAGATGTTGTTGTTGTGTACCATCGACTTGGAACCAACCCATAGCTGACCCTCAAGCAGGTGCACATGAGATTGCCCACCTTTCTCCAGCAGAGCAGCTGGTGGCCTCGAACTGCAAGCCTTCAGGATTGCCCCTAGGCCACCAGAGCTAGAAAATATTAAAATTGTGAACAAATTAATTTTATTTGGACTCATAATCAACATCTATGGACAAATGAAAGTCAAGAAATCAAAAGATATGTTGCATTATGTTACATGTGTTGCATATGTTACATCTCTGTGCCTCAGTCAGTTCTCCTTTTCTCAGTTCTCTGTGCTCAGAGTTTCACATTGCAAGCAGTGGAATATCTGGGTCATATGGAATTTCTATGTCCAGCTTTCTGAGGGAACGCCAAACTGCCTTCCATTAAATCTGCTCCCAAAGATCTTTTTAAAAACATTAATGGGCACAGGATATGAACAGGCACTTCACCGAAGACGACATTCAGATGGCTAACAAACACATGAAGAAATGCTCAAAATCCCTAGCCCTAAG
>NW_006400100.1:675517-680637 GCF_000299155.1 Elephantulus edwardii | reverse complement strand
ATAAAATATAATTATAGAAAAAAAAATAAAAATAAAAAATAAAAAAAATGAAAAAACACATTAAACAGCATTGAAGTCCATTTAAAGACTAGGTGCACCTGACCCAAGCCAAGGTATTTTCAGTTGCTTTATATGCATGTGAATGTTTGACAATGAATAAAGAATGTCCTTGAATTGTGGTATTGGCAGAGAAAAATGAATATTCAATGGACTGCCAAAAGAACAAACAAATCTCTTGGAAAATTAAGGCCAGAGTACTTCTTAAAGACAAGGAAAGGCTTCATCTCACATACTTGGGGCACACTATCAGGAAAGGACAGTCAGTCCCTGGTAAAGACATCATGTCTGGAAAAATAGAGAGTCACAAAAAAAGAAGATCATCAATGAGACCATGAAATGGATTGATAAAGTGAATGTAACCATGGGCTGAGGCAGAGATTACAAGAATGGTACAAGATTAGGCTTTGTTTGTCTGTGTTTCTATCATAGTGACATGTAGTCACCATGATGACACATAGCAACAACAAGAAATTTGTGCTTATTTCACTCACTGAGCAGTCCACTCCTGGATAACAGACTCCAGATAATTACAAAACCCAGTAGAACAAAGTACATTAGTTCTTATATCATCTCTGACACTATCTGGACAATGGCTCTACCTCTAGACTCTGGACATTGACCATGTTCTCTGGATTCTGACTGGAAGTCCTTTACCTTGATCTTGAACTCCATCTTCCATGGTCCTCTGAAACAGCAACTTGGTTCCCTCAGCTTTGGGCAGGCCCATTCTCCTGGTCCACACAAGTGTCCACTTCACTCTCAGCTTTGCGTAGTAGTCTCATTTCCATGGCACTCATAAACAACACTCACTCTCTGAAACCCAATTAAGGGTTTGTCTCTTTGAAACCTAGGAGGCCATCGTCCCATCCTTTGAAACCCTCAAAAGGTTCTGCTTCCACATTTTGAAATTGAGGATGTTCTGCTTCCCGTGAACCTTCTAACAGCTTTGTGGTCTCCAAACTGCTCCAGGAAGGAGTCCTCTTCTTTTCTTTTCTTGTCTTGTCTTGTCTTTTTTCTTTTCTTTTCTTTTCTTTTCTTTTCTTTTTCTCATTTCTCTTCTCTTCTCTTCTTTTCTTTTCTTTTCAAGACAATAGATGTAGCTCCTGTGGTCTGATTCTAACTGTAGAATTTCAAAAGACAGATAACATTCCTTCTTCTTTCTGGCTCCTACAGTCTAAGATGTTGTAGCAGTGGGTTAGCGCCAGCAGTCATAGACTTAAATCTCTTTAGCAAAAGACCTTCACATGCCCTCAGTCTATACAAAGCATTGTGCACATCTTTTAAGTTCCATTTCCATTTTGTCCTGTTTGTCTTAAAATCTTTTTCCTCCCACGTTTGACTATAAATGATGATGTTGTTGTTGTTGTTGTTTGCCATCAAGTCAAGCACAACTCACAGCAATCTTCTGAACAAAATATTTGAAACCACACAAAAACCCATTGCAGCAGTCAACGTTTCAATCCACCTGGTTGAGGGTCTTCCTCTCCTTCACCATCCCTCCATCCTTCCCAACGTCATGTCCTTCTCCAAAGAATAACACTTCCTAGCAACATGTCCAAAGTATGTAAGATGAAGCCTCATCATTCTTGCCCTCAAAGAGCACTCCGGCTGCACCTTCTCCAAAACATAATTATTCATTTTCTTGGCCGTCTATGGGATGTTCAGTGTTCTTCTCCAACACTATAGCTCAAAGACATCAATTATTTTTCTGTCATCCTTATTCATTGTCCAGGTCTCATATGCATAGCTAGTAATTGGAAAGACTATAGTTTGAATCAAATGCACCTTAGTACTCAAATTGACTTCACTACTCTTCAAAAATTTGGAAAGGTCTAACTGCAGATTTTCCCAGTGCAGTGTATCTCCTTATTTCCTGATCGTTCATACCAAAGGTGTTAATTGTGGATCCAAGCAAGATGTTGACAGTTTCAATCTCCTTTCCATCCATTATGACACTGCCTATTGGTCCAGTGGTAAGAGTCTTTGTTTTCTTGTTGTTAAATGCAATCCATACTGAAGGCTGCATTCCTTGATCTTCTGCAACAAGTGCTTCAAGTCCTTTTCACTTTCAGAAAGCAAGGTTGTGTCATCTGCATAACACAGGTTATTAATGAGTCTCTCTCCAATCCTGTTGGAACACTTCTCCTCATAGAGTTCATCTTCTCAGTTGATTTGCTCAGCATATATTGAACAGGTATGGAGAAAGAATACAACCCTGATGCATTCCCTTCCCAATTCCAAACCATGCAGTGCTACCCTGCTCTGTTCACACAACAGCCTCCTGATGCAGGTATAGATCCCAAGTGAGTACAATCAAGTGCTCTGGGATTGGTGACTGGAATGCAAAAGTAGAAAAACAGTAAAGAAGGAACAGTAGTTGGAAATTATGGGCTTGGTGATAGAAATGAAGTTGGAAATAGAATGATTGAATTTTGTATTTATAATAATTTATTCATTGCAAATACTTTTTCTAAAAAACAGAAAAGATGACTTTACATGTGGATTTCACCTGATGGGCTGCATAGGAATCAGGCTGACTACATTTGTGGAAGCTCAATATAAGGCAGTCAAAACCAGGCCAGGGGCCGACTGAGGGTAATATCATTAATTACTCATATGAAAGTTCAAATTGAGGCCAAAAAAATTAAAATATGATCTTGAATCAATTCCATCTGAATTTCATAATCGTCTTAAGAATAGGTTTGAGGCATTGAACACCAATGACAGAAGACCAGATGATTAGTGGAATGAAGAAAGCAAAAGGTCATTACAAAAATAGAGGGAAAAGAAAAAATTGAAATAGAGGTCAGAAGAGACTCTAAAGATTGCACAGGAGCATCTAAGAAGCCACATCTAAAGGAAAACATGTAACGTGGAAGAGCTGAACCCGATTTCAAAGGGCAGCTTGGGAGGGCAAAGCAGAGTATTGTATTAGAATAAGCAGAGAGCTGGAACAAAAAGGGAAGAACTTGCTCTGCGTTTCTCAACCTGAAAGAACTGAAAAACAAATTTAATCTCATGTCACAATGTTGAAAGGTGCTAATGGGCAATATGCTGAATGACCCAAAAAACATCAAAAGATTAGGGGTGGGGGAGGGAGAGAAGTTGATGAAGAGAATACACAGAGTCCTTGTACTAGAAAGAACTGATTGACACTGAAAAATGTCAGTAAGTACCATATGAACAGGAGCCGATGGTAATGAAGGAGGAAGTAGAAGCTTCATTAAAAGCATTGGCAAAAAATAAGGCCCCAGGAATCAATAAGATACCAATTGACTTGTTTTAATTAATAGATGCAGCCTTGGAGGCACTCACCAGTCTATGCCAAGAAATTTGGAGGACAGTTCTCTGGCCAATGGACTAGAAGAGGTCCATATATGTCCCCATTTCTAAGACAGGTGATCCAACTGGATGTGGAAATTATAGAAAAATATCATTGATATCACGTGCAAGCAAAATACTGCTGGAGATCATTCAAAAACAGCTGGAACAGTAAGTACATAGATAAGGAACTGCCAAAATTTCAAGCAGGATTTAGAAGAGGTCATACCACCAGGGATATCACTGCTGATGTCAGATGGATCCTGACTGAAAGTAAGGAATACCAGAAGAATGTCTATGCACACCCATGTTTACTGCGGCTTTGTTCGCAATAGCAAAGAGTTGCAAACAACCTAAGTGCCCATCAACAAATGAATGGATAGAGAAGCTGTGGTATATTCACACAACGGAATACTATATGTGGCACTGAAAAACAAGGAAATCATGGAATATTATTCAAAATGGGTGACCATGGAGGACATTATGCTGAGTGAAATATCTCAGACACAAAAAAACAAACACTGCATAGTGCCACTGTTGTAAAATAGGACTGACATTGGAGTTGAGGGAGACTGGGAAAGAGGGGCGAAAGTATGCATACTGCATTGAAACAAATGAGAGAGAGAGAGAGAGAGAGAGAGAAAACAGTTTAAAAGGGATATATGATTAGGTATTATTGTCATGACAGGAGTCCAGAATGAAGGTTGTGTAGTGGAGTGGACTTGAGGGGACAGATTATATAACAATGAAAGAATTTTTCTTTTACTTTTCAAAGAGAAGAACAAACTGGAGGGGAAGGGTGGGTAGGGAGAAAAGTGCAACAAAGAATGAATGGAAACCCAAAATCTCTGTAAATTTTCATTAATAAGTAAAACCCAGGGAAAACCGGCCGGAGAGGGAAGACGAGAAGCTGCACACTGGGGAAGGTCACCTCGGATAACAGCAAAGAGGCATCTTTCAGGCCTCTTTCAGGTAAAACCCAGGAAAAAGCGGCCTGAGAGGGAAGACGGGAAGCTGTGCACTGGGGAAGGTCACCTCGGATAACAGCAAAGAGGCATCTTTCAGGTAAAACCTAGGAAAAACCGGCCGGAGAGGGAAGATGGGAAGCTGCGCACTGGGGAAGGTCACCTCGGATAACAGCAAAGAGGCATCTTTTAGGTAAAACCCAGGAAAAACCGGCCTGAGAGGGAAGACGGGAAGCTGCGCACTGGGGAAGGTCACCTCGGATAAGAGCAAAGAGGCATCTTTCAGGTGCACAGAGGGACCGGTGGGAGAACGTGCTCCTGGGCGGAAGGGAAGCCGGGAAGCTGCGCACCGGGCCAGAAAGGAAAGCATAACCTACACAGGAGTTCTACAGGACACGTCACCTTCCCTTGGAGACAGTACAACTAAACTTAAGAGACACTGGTCAAAAGAAAAAAAAAAATGTCAGCAGTTGACAGAAGCCAAGAAAGCTTAAGATACAAGCTGTCAGATCATGGGTTGGACAATGGAAGATATTTTCTGAAGGGACTTGGCAGATGTGAAGGGTTATCCTGGTGGAGGGTGGACCTGGAAAGTAAGTGGGTCAAGGCACTGGGGTAGGGGTGGGGTCAACACTGTAACTAATGCTTAACACCACAATAAGGGATTTATCTTTCACTGCTCCACAAATTGCTTGTCTGTCAAATACTCCTCTAAATCTGAACATTCAGATTAAGACAGACTAGGAAGAAGGATTGGCCACCCACTTCTGAAAT
>NW_006400100.1:668263-671602 GCF_000299155.1 Elephantulus edwardii | reverse complement strand
CCTTAGAGAGGGACATCATGCTTGGGAGGGTGGAGGGACAGCGCAGGAGGGGAAGACTCTCTATGAGATGGATTGATTCGGTGACTGGGGTAATCGGGATGGGTGTGTCAGAGGCAGTGCGGTTGGCGCAGGATAGAGCAGGATTTAGGGGTGTTGTGCATAGGGTCGCTATGAGTCGGAAACGACTCGACGGCACATAACAACAACAACAATAATAATAATAATAATAAATGTTTTTTAAAAAACAATGTCTATTTGGGCTTTATTAACTATGCAAGGTGTTTGACTGTGTGGATCATGACAAGTTGTGGCTTGCATTGACTAGAAGTAGCAAAGAATAACGAAACAGTCCTTCTAGATCTTGGAAATCTCCTCAGCCAGACATCCAACTTTATCGCTTACATGTTCTACCTGCCACCAAGCATTTGAACATAGCCAGGAAAGACCAGTCCTTGGAGAAGAACTTCATGCTCAGAAGGGCGCAAAAACCTGGAGGAGATGGATTGATACAATAACTGATGCAATGGGGGTTGGTGTGTCGGAAGTGAGACTGGCTCAGAACAGGGCAGGGTTCAGAGCTGCTGTAGGTAGGGTCACTATGGGTAGCAGGTGACTCAACAGAACACTGATCATCACTTCCTCTAAAATCTCACCAAAAAACATTTAACATCCACGTTTCTAACAATGTTCTGTCTCTGGCACTGTATGTTTTCTCTAAGATGATAGAGAGATTTTGTCTACAACTCTCCTCATTTTCTTCTGATCCTTAACCAGAATGCCTTTGATGTCCATGATTCTATCAACAATCTTGTCAAGACTGTCTAGGAATTTGCTATCACCCACTGCCATCCAGTTTATACCAACTCAATATGATTCTGTAGCACAGAGTAGACCTGCCTATGGGATTTATAACACTGCAAATCATTACGGAAGTAGCATCTCATCTGTCTGCTGGGCAGCCGTTGGTGGGTTCAAACTGCTAACCTTTTCATTAGCAGTCAAATGTTTTGAGCACTGCACTACCAGGGATTTTACTCTTAGTCACCTTAAAACTCTATACATTATCCAATTTTAAAACTATATATGAAATCATTGTTGTTTGCTCTCAGGTCAGAATTAACACATAACTGACTCTCCAGCAGGTTTTCAGAGGCTGTACTTTATAAGACAGGAGAGTGCTCATTTTTCTCCTATGTATTGAGCAGCTGATGGATGAAAGAGAGAGTGAGTTAGTTCAAGGAAATACCTCATGTGATTGTGGAGATTCACAAGTCCCAGATTTGTGAGTCAGGCTTCATTCTGTCAGACTATAGACTTCTCTTGACTCTCATAGTTCAGGAAACTGATAAGCCCAAAATCAGCAGGTCGGATAACAGATTCCTGGCTCACAGAGCTGCAGGAGCTGGCAAATCTGCATATCAGGCAGACTGCTGGCTCACGTCCCAAAAACGGGAAATCAAATTGACGGTGGGTAGAGCTCAATATCATTTATAAATTTAAAAAAAAAAACAGTAAATAGATGCTTATGCAAAGTTATTGCAGAAACTAAGATTGTTATTCCAGGGAACTAGGAATTCATGATCAAGTCTTCCTGCCAGAAAGAAATGAGGGATTACTTAAAGTACAAGATCCACTATCTACATGAAACCACCTTCCTCGAACATAAAGCACAAGATGTCTGACAAGTATCATAAGGGAGATCATAGAACAAACAACTTATTGGACTCCCAGCTCCTTCCTACACATTCTTTCCTTCTTAAAGCTGACTTGATACTGAGATGTCAGAAAGCAAGTTTTAGAGTATCAAAACTCCCCTTTTTCTCTAAGATGACCAGTATCTGAATAAAGTGTATTTAAAAGATTCAATATTTTTCTTTACTCAGTTGGCTTGTAGTGAAAGGCAGCTGAACATCTTTCTTTCTTGGTTACAAGATGATGATGATCTAGATGCAGAATCAAGAAAGAGAGCTTTGCCAAGTCACCCACATATACTGGATGTATATCCAGGATGTAGGGACTTCCCTTTTATCAGACAGAAAAAAAAAGGGAGGATGTCATGGATAGAACTGTGTCCCAGAAAATACATATATATAATGATATTCTATGATCCTGATAAACCAAATAGTTGTGGGAGGATTGAGAGTGAAGAACAACACACCCTAATCTCATCATAGCCCTTAGCAAATGCAAGGTCTGGGGATCAGATCACTCCCAAGGATGTGGAGAGTCATACTTTTTATCTCAATAGAGAGTAAGTGGGAGGAGAAAAAAACTGAAATGGGGAGACCTACAGTATCACCAAGAAATCAGCACCAAAAGTGAAGTATAACCTTTTGTACCTGGGTCCCTGCATGATGCCATCTCTTGAGAAAGCCATAAAACATGAGGAACTCCAGAAAACACCTGGTCTATAGGTGCTGAAGAAAACAAAGATTTTCCTTCAGAAACAAGAGAGAGAATCTTCCCTAGATTGACAACTTGAATTTGGACTTCTAGATTTGCAAATCATAAGACAAGAAACTTTTGTTTGTTAAAGCTCCCACTTGTGGTATCTCTGTCATAGCAGCACCAAAGAACCAAAAGAATAGTACTCAGAACCATGAGGAGCCAAACTGGCATGTAACATTAACAATCTCACTCTGGAAGGTGTGCTGAGAGTGTTGTGAGAGATTTCCCAGCTGGTTAAAGAGGGAGAAAGGGTGTGAGGATTTAGGGTGACTGCCTGGTAAAGGCACACACACACAGAATGGAGGAAGGAGCTACCTAGATGCTGTGGTGGGGACACTATGAGACAAAGTGAGGAGGCAGGAAGTAGGCCTCATGCAAAGATGCTGGAAACAACTCAAGCAGAGGGGATACCTGGTGAAGGAGACAGGATACCCTGTAAAAGGGTTGGTTGCACTGGTACCACTCTGAAATTTCTCAGTTCAAGATATCAGACCAAAGCACAGGCAGGGTGGAAGGCTCTGGAAATACCACTAGACATGTCTAAGCCTACAGGGTGTAGTGGGGGCCAGCCGTTGGCCATTATACCCAGCCCTCCCCCACTGTGAGGATTCAATATCCTCCAGATTGCCTGCCTCACAGATTCCCTGGTAAGACAGTTATGATGGAGTCATTCCTTCAAAGCAATCTCACATAATGTCATCATCCCTTGAGGAAATCTTACATAATGTATGACCTCCATCATGTGAGCTACTATGAGCAGCCAATCAGTTAAAGAGGAGTTTTATTGGAGGAGTGGCCTCTACTTCTTTTTTTTTATTAAATTTTATTAGTTTTAATGAACATTTACAGGGATTTGGGGTTTTCATTCCTTCATTGCTGCACCATTCTCTC
>NW_006400100.1:623157-640695 GCF_000299155.1 Elephantulus edwardii | reverse complement strand
TTTTGAGGAGTGAGTTTTCTTTTCTGGACACTTAATTCTTTTCTGATACGAACTTATCAGACTGCTTTTGTGCATCAGGTAACACCACCATTCACTAGTTATGATTCTTGGTATTTGGAGTCTGATAGATGCTACTAAGAAAATAGAGGAGGTGAGCTTCCTTCTCACAGCTTTGATGTGGTGTCATTCATAGAATAGCATGTTGTAGATCAGCTGCTTTATTACCTTCAAACTAAGCATTTGTAGATAATCAAATTTAAGATGTCAGGTGATGCCCCTTAAAACACACTCAGCTGTTTAGATCGGCCATAACTGACATAGTTCTTCCTTTCTCTTGAAAACTTCTAGATTGTTGTTCAGTATTGTTTTTTCCTGTTTCTAATTTGCTGCTGATAATGTATATGAACTTAACATGCTGTGTAAGCTGTGTCTTAGTTACTGAACAGTTTATGCAGTGCTGCTTTGCCAAATAAAGTTAAAAGGGGAAAAAAATCCACTGTTGCAGTGTGTCAGTCTATCTCATTGAGAGTCTTCCTCTTTTTCTATGTTCCTCTACTTTTCCAGGCATGAAGTTCTTTTACAGGGGCTGTACTCTCCTGATAACATTCTCTAACTTTATGAGACAAGTTTCAAGATCCTTGCTTCTAAAGGGCACTCTGGCTTCGCTTCTTCCAAGGCACATTTCTTTGTTCTTTTGGCTTGCATAGTCAATATTCTTTGCCAACACCACAATTTAAAGGCTTCAGTTTTTCTTCAGTGTTGGCTTATTCATTGTCCAGCTTTCACATATGTGTGAAGCAAATGAAAACATCATGACTTGTATTAGGTGTATATGTTGCAAGGCTAACTAAAAGATTGGCATTTCAAATATACTAGATATGCAATGAGAGGATGGTTCATTTCCTCCTGTGCAGATTTACAGCTTCAAAAGCCCAAGGGAGGGCCACTATGAGTTGGAATTAAGTCAATAGCAGGGGAGCGTAAATATTACTGAGACGTAAAAAATAAAAAAGTATGGGTTGTAAAGTGTGGTTTGTCAGTGACTACTGAGTCCAGGCAACATTTGGGATATACTTACACCAGAGTTGACTTTATCTCAAAGTGACCTGAACTGAACAACAGATCCCAACTTTGCCCCATCCTGCATCATCATCATGATCTCCAACAAGCCCATTGTTGTGATCACTGTATAAATCCATCTCCTTGAGAGTCTTCCTCCCTCTTACAGACTTGCTGTCTTTTCCAGCATGATGTGTTTTTCTGAGGACTGGACTTCCCCAAAGTATGGGAGACTAAAGTTGCACTATCCTTGCCTCTAAAGAGCACCCAGACTGCACTTCTCCTGAGACATAATTGTTTCTTCTTTTGGCAATCCATATACCAATGGCATAATTCAAAGACAGTGATTCTTCTTTGGTCTTTATTCCTTATCCAGCTTTCAGAGGCATACAGAGGAAGTATTTGAAAACACTGGCTTGCACCAGGTACACCTTAGTCTTTAAACTGGCATCCTTGCTTTTTAAATCTGAGAGATTTCCTGAATGTAACCTGTCATTTGGCTTCTTAGCCGAAGTATAAATAAATATGGTATACTTTCCAGTTACTAGACAGATGATGGGCAATCACCTCCCATGCAATTTACAGCTTTAGAAGCCAAATGGACTGTCAGCTATGAGTTGGTTCTCACTTAAGGTGGTGAGGTGGAGTTTTGTTTGTTTTACACAAAAATAGGGATCTCTGGTGGTATAGAGATTAAAACATGCAGCTGTAAACCAACTTGTCAGAGAACTCCACAGGAGATAAAGACATACAGCCTTGGAAACTCAGTGGGACAGTTTGCCTCTGTTCCACAGCTTGGCTGTGGGTCTGAATGGACTTGGTTTTGGTTTGGCCTGCCTCATTTCACTTATTCAGAGCAAGAGGCAGGTTGGACTGCATCCTGGACATCCAGTGGCAGAGCAGAGGGTGGGAGGCGAGCCCGCATATAGGACCTTGCCCTAGAGAGAGCTGGCAACCTCAGCTAGGGCGCTCAGGAGGAAAGAAGGGAGGACGACGCATGAAGGGGGCTACAAGAGTGGAAGGAAAGAGGTCAAGAGTAAGAGGGAAGGGAGATAAGGGGCAGAGAAAAAGTGAAGGAAAGGAGAGGAAGAAAGAAATGGAGGGGAAAGAGAAAGCAAAAAAGGATAAATAGGAGGAGGGAGATCAGAGGGAAACAGGGAAGGGAGGAAAGAATCAGAGAAGAAAGAAGAGAAATAGGGAATGGAGAGAGGCGGGAAGGACCGCGTGGACGCAACGCTGTCCAGCCAGAGAGACCTCAGGAGACTCCTTCCCCGCCATCCAGCCTATTGGCCCCACAAGCCCCCCACGCTGTCCGAGTTTACTTCACTGAGGGGAGGGGAAAAGGTCAGGGTGCATCTGTCCCCGCTGATTCTAAAGCGCCCAGGATTAAAGACTGACAGGGAGTGACCTTGAGGAAAGGGCCCCGTTACAGACACAGGACCCAGACCGGGAATCCTAGGCGCCAGCGGCACCGAGAGAGCAAGGAGTCCCTGCGGACCACTCATCTGCTGGCAGAACCTCTGCACTGTTATTCGTTGCAACAGCGGGAACTTTGGGGTAGATTCGAGAACTTGACCCCGGGGACAGGGGTCAGGCGGTCGCGCCCCTCCCCCACTGGCCGGCGGCTCTGAGCCCCTCCCCCACCGAGGGAGAGCCACTGGGTTAGGAACCGTCTCTAATTCTCCTCCCGTCGGTCCTCCAAGTAGTAAACCTTCTGTGCGGAGACTACTCATTGGACATATTCGAGAGAAGCCCCGCCCAGGTTCCCAAACCAACCAATTGCAAGACTTTTCACAGAACTCTGTACTCAGGGGATCATCACCGTCCTGCGACGCTTCAGGGATTCTTAGGCCTTAGTGGTTTCTGCTCCCTGGCCCCAGACCTTGACCCCAAGAAGACCCCCAGGGCCTGCGCCTGGAGAGGTTCCCTCTGGGCATCCAGGGAGCCCTTGACGATCTCTCCTTCTTGTTTCTTCCCTCGCTCGCCAGCGTGTCCTCGAGTGGACGCGCACTTTCCGAAGGAGAGTTTGTAGACGTTCCCTCAAATTGGGGACGCGGCTCCTTTAAGGGCATAGGTGTTCAAGACATCGCCTGTCTTGAAATTCGGCTCCAGGCCAGGCTCCAGGAGTGGTCCCGGGACGCGAGTGCGCAGCAGAGGGGCCTGGAGGGAGGAATTATTGCAGTGGCAAAGGGTGCCGTGGGGCGCAGGACGGCACAGGCGGGGTCCGGGCCCGGCGCGCGGCGGACGGCCCCCTGAGGCCCCGCCCGCCCCGCCCGCGCCGGGGTCCTCGGAACTGCTCGGGCTGCGCGCGGAGCGGGCTCCGGAGGGAAGTCCCGAGACAAAGGGAAGCGACCCCGCCGCTGCCGCCGCCGCCTGGTCTCCGCTCGTTGCGACTCGCCGGGCCGCGGCCGCCCGAGGTGAGCGCGGCTGGGAGGGCAAGGGCCACTGGAGCTACCGGGCGGTGCCTGGGGCGCGGGGGCGGCAGGGAGGCCGCGAGCAGCGCAGGGCCTCCCTGGGCGGGCAGGCCTTCTTCCCGTCTCCGCGCATCTGCGGGTCCCGCGTCCCCGCCTCGGTTCGGCTTTGTGTCCTGCAGCCCGAGAGGCTAGGCTTGCTCTCGTTTTCTGGAAAGAGCAGCCTGTGCCTCGAAACTTCTGTACCTTGAGCTGTGGACGCTGGTGGAGCCGCCAGGCAGTCCTCTGCCCGCTCGGTTCCCTAGAGGCCGCGCGGCCAAAGTGGGTTGGCTGGGGTTGACAGCGCCCCTGCGGTCCTGTGTGGCCAAGACCTGAACCTCGCACCCTTGGTTTCCATCACTTTCCACTGGCTCGTTGGGCTGCGTCGCAGAGATATTGCTGCGCTCGGAAAGGGACAGCCAGAGACCATGCGACTGCGGCCTTGGAAGCCGGCCACCTCCGCGAGGAGCTCTCACTTAACGCTGGGGAAGTTGGTTTCCGGG
Source organism: Elephantulus edwardii (assembly GCF_000299155.1). Lineage (NCBI taxonomy): Eukaryota > Metazoa > Chordata > Mammalia > Macroscelidea > Macroscelididae > Elephantulus > Elephantulus edwardii. The sequence continues at coordinate 636,683 of NW_006400100.1, read as the reverse complement.
GTTACAGGGCTGGACCGCAAAACCTGGGCACCTTCTAGCCAGGGAAACAGTTAAAACTAGTCTTGAATTGTCAGATCTTGGTCTTACCCCTTTCCAGTGGGGAGTCAAGGTGCCGTTCGTGTTCTTTAAAAGTGCAAAGCGTTGCTTGGTTTCCTTGCGCTTGTGGTTGTGCAGTTTAGTTAGTGGGACGGGAAGATGCGAACCTCCCCGCAGGGAGTTTGTTTTGAAAATGGCTTCTTATTACTACTGTGGTCACCGGAACTGGTGGTGAGGTAAGACGAGGGTAAAGGAGTTGTTTGAACCCTGCCACCCAACCGACTTGTTTTGTACAGTCGAACCAACTCTTAGTTTACCTTAAAGTGGATTTTCAGAGGCAGAAATTGGGAAGAGATTTCCTCTTCTGTCTCGGAGCAGCTGGTGAATTCAAACAGCTTGCCTTTGGGATTACAGCGCTACTTCTTTCCACTAGGCCACCAGAGCTCCCTTATCTCACTCTTAGTGACATAAAGGACAGAGCAGACAGACAGAACTCCAGAGAGTTTCCAAGACCGAAATTAATAGGAATAGACAACCTTATCTTCATAGACATAGCCAGCTTTTGGTTCCAAACTAAGAGCTGCATCCCCTGAAATCCTGATTGGAGCCTGCAGTCAGTCAGAATTCACAGGCTCAGTTCATTTGGTCTTTGAAATCTTAAATTATGTTTGGTTTCTCAGTTTATTTTTCTTTTACATCTTAAAAATGCTAGTCCTAGGGGTTTCCTGCTTAGAAAGCTAGAACTCAAAAGGACCACCTTTGTTTTTCCTCATCTCCGAAGTTTGCTGCATTTGACGAGGTGTGGTTTCTTCTGTCTTTCTCTCTTAAGAAATCTTTTGAGTTATTTTGAGTTTTTCTTACTTGGCAGATTTCCTGCATGCACCTGTTCTGGTTCTCCCACAGGACTGGTCCATCACGCCTAAGAATCCTTTGGGAAAGGATCCTTGGGCATGGAGGACCAGTCCCAGTAGGAATTTAGAGTGGATCCATCTTTGTTATCATTTGTATACTGAGATAATCCCAACCCCAGTCTCTTGGGTAGTTAAGAGTGAATTCTGCATCATCACATGCCAAGATGGAAAAATGGGCTTGTCAGAGTATCTCAGGGTTTGAGACTTTGTGAAAGAAGCAGCCTGAGGTCCAGACCTGGAGTAAGGCCTGTAAAGGAGGGAGCCTTTTTTAAAAAAAAAAAAGAAGAAGAAAAGAAAATGCCTTGCTTGATTCCATGTGGGGAACAGTTAGTGTGATGGAGAAACACTGAGCTGCTAACCTGAAGGTCACCTGTTGAAATCCTCCACTGGAGGCAGTCTATCTCCATAAACTTTGGAAACCACGGGACAGTTCTACTCTGTCTTCTGGATCAGAATCCAAAGACTGGGTTTCAGTGATTTTGTTTGTGTTGGGGTTTTTTGTTGTTTTGTTATGTGTTTTGTTTTGTTTTCTCCCTCTAGTTTCTGGTGGGTGTTCCAGGCCTGGAAGCTTGTTGCCCTTTGGAAAAGGGGCACTGATTTCCTTGGTCATTGTATTTTTTTCTTCCAGCAGCTCAGCCATTCAGTAAATGTATAAATGGAGGTTGAGTGGAGATAAGGAGCTGCACCTTGCTTGTCTCCACTTAGTAAGTAGCTATGAGGTTCAAATTTGTGTTATCACAGACTAGATAAGCCAGCAGAGCATCATCTTAAAAGAGCATTGAGGAAGGGCAACCTTGGAGGCCCTGACTGGAGTACTGGGCTCCCCCTTCCTAGGAATTTCTGTAACTTCCCTGCTTCAGAGCTCTTGGAAACATCCAGGCCCTCCTTGGTTGAGAAGGTGGATTCGGTGGTGCAGAGTAGGATCGATCTTGAATGGTGTCTGGAAAACCTTAAAGGGGGAGCTGCTCACCTAGGGACAGGCAGATCTCAGAGGGCCCAGTCTCTGCCTGTGGCACTCGTTCCCCATGCTGCCCCTTTCTGAATGTGCGCTGGTCATCAAGATGGGGAGCTGCCAGTGTGGGGCACCTCTCCCTGGGTTCTGCTTGGGGTATAGAACATTTCTGAAAAATCAGCCCCATGATAGATAGACTCCTGATCCTACCACTCAATCAGAGGAGGCACTGCTAAGGGTGGCACAGGGGCCTAGCCCCTCCATAGAGTGCTGAACTGCCGTTTCACCCACTGTGGTCCCTGTGCCTGATACAGTTCACCTTCCTCTTCACACTGTCCACCGTTGGGGCCCCCACTTGTGCTAGGCTGGCTTGTGCTAGCTGTTGAGATGACTCCAAGGTGGAGGTGGAACTGAGACATAGTGTAGAGTCTAGACTGGGCCTGCAGGGCAGAGGCTGGCCTTTCCCTGAGGAAGGACGTGGGAGTGTGCCCCTTGGAGAACTCAGCTGGTAAATAGAGGCCTGCAGACAGAACACACAGAGAAGGCTCAGTTGAAGTACAACATTTTGACAATAGAGGTTTTCAGATATTTCCTTGTTGCTGATACCCTTATCCATATCATCAGAGAGAACCCTTTCCGTGGATAGGGTCAGTTTTCTGTGCTTAAACCTCTGTGGCCCCTGCTGTGTCTGCACTAAGATGCTTTGCAGTTGCTTTTCCTCTACCAGGTTTCTGCCTGTCAACATTAGTGACTCCCTGACCAGCAGATCACAATGCATAACTCTTGTCCTCTATCCTGTGACATCAGGCATTGTCTCATACCCCACCCCACTCCCTCATCTGTGTGCCCCAATCCTCGAGCCAGCACACACATTTATGGTGCACAAGATGCTGGTGCTGAGCAGAGAGGGAGATCCTGGGGCTGTGGCCATCCATTCTCTTTTACTTCCAGCTGTCTAGGGAGGACTGAATTTTTAAGTTGAGTAAGGTAGGAGGAACCTTTTTGAAAAGTTGTTGGCAAAGGAACTTGACTCCGTTGCAAATTGCCAAAAGTTTGGACAGATGTGTCTGGAGACATGCACCCTGAATGCTCATTGGACACAAGGATGGCACTGCTTTGTCTTACCTACTTTGACCATGCCTTCAGGTGGGTCCAGTCGCTTGAGGATGACAACCTGAGGATGACATCATGCCTAGTAAAGTATAATGTCAAAGAAAAAGGAAAACACTCATTTCAGTGAGATAGGCTGACACAGTGCCTGCAACTACGGACTCAAACGTAGCTGAGCTTGGGAGGACAGGGCAGGACCAGGCAAGGTTTCCTTCTGCTAAACACTGGGTGTGAGTCAGTGTCAGACTGAATCCACAGCTGTTGTCAGATTAGAAGTGCTGAGCTAAGGGTCCCCCAGGGGTGCAGGCTGGTTTACCATGGGAACCTGACCCTAGCCAGCCAGATACCACGAGCATCCTGTTGAGTTGGATGTTACCGGCTCACCCTGGCAACCCGTGTGTCCTGAGTTGAGGGCTGTGATGTCTCCCCATTGATCTGCATGTTAGTGAGCTGGGCTGTGGTCTCAAGCCCCCTCCCTCCATGGTTGTCTCTGCTATTGGCTCCAGTGGTTTTTTCTCACACCTGAGGAGAGGGCCATCTGAGGACTCCTGGGGCAGCCACCAGCCTTGGTGCAATGCCACTTGTCTTTTCCTTGTGAATTTAATGCCTCTTGTAGAAATCCCATGTGTAGTGTGATATTTGTTGTGTTTGGGGGTGACATTTCCTGGGTTGTGCATTGGATAATGGATGCCAGTGAGTTGCTCTGGGAACTATGGGTAGCCCAGAAGGTAAGCACCTGGATCAGGTGTACCTGCTAGGAATGGCAAGGAAGGAGATGGCGGGGTACATGGCAGACTAAGCACTCCCTGGAATTTAGAGCTCTGCCCTTAGCCCCTGTTGTCCAAACCTCCTCCCTTCAAGAAGTGTTCGTGGTAACAGTTTTGCCAAATTTGGGGGTTGGGGCCTTGGCTAAGAAAAAAGCTGAGCAAGATAGCACAGTCCTTGCATGTCACTATTGACTTGTTCCAGACTGCAGGGAGATCTGGATGGGGAGCCTAGGAGCTCCTCGTGCAGTATGTATGACGCTTTGACAGACAGCCTTCCCCTTTGGGTTCTGAGCAGAGGCCTCACCTCCCTGGGCCTTGATTGGGTTCCATGCACTGGACTGTTGAAATTCTGTGAGCGCTCGGTCCACATCACTGTGTGTCAGGTACACACTGTCATCAGTATCCCTGCACTGTCATCTGTGGTGGAGCCTCAGGAAATAGCAGTGACCACTGGGTCTGAGTTTCCACTTGGAAAAGCACCTGGTGGGAGCAGAAAGCCCCTCCCTGTAGCACACTGTCCTACTTTGGACACCCCTCTCCCATCCTTCACAGTATGCAGCCTCAGGTGGGGGTCCTGCTGGGTGGATCTTTGACTGTCATAATACCAGAGGGAGGGTCTTGATTCATTGACTGGGTGTACCTCACCAGGCTAGGAAAAAGATTGGGGTAGAGGCACAGGAGTTTATCGTGGGGTAGGGACCCGCCTACTGTCCTCTAGTGCTTCAAGTGTTGACTTACTCCTCGTCCTTGGAGGCCTGTACCTTCTGAGTGCCTGGCTCCCATACAGGCTACACAGCGTCCCTCTGTGGGAGATCTGGAGGACATGCTGGCAGGGCTCTTCACACCCATTCTCAGGCCAGCCTTCCTGACATCCCTGCCACTGTGTCTGCAGGATTTGACCATGTCGGGGATTGCACTCAGCAGACTCGCCCAGGAGAGGAAAGCATGGAGGAAGGACCACCCATTTGTGAGTAGAGCTGTGTGTATATGAACGTGTACACGTGTAGAACCAGAAGTATGTGTGCTTAGTGGTGGCAGTGGGTCCGTGGCCACCTTCACACATAGCTGTAAGCCATGATGTGTTCCTCTCTCCACAGGGATTTGTGGCCGTCCCCACAAAAAACCCCGACGGCACGATGAATCTTATGAATTGGGAGTGTGCCATTCCAGGGAAGAAGGGGGTAAGAGGCCCGTAGGACCTGAAAGCCCAGAGGTGTGACGTGGTATGACCCTGACTAGGCAAAACCTTCAAAATGTCCCAGCCCTGCTGTCACCTGGCCTGTGGGTCTTAGGGTCAAGCAGTACAATCAGACGAAGCAGAAACCTCCAGAGCCAAGTGATGGCAAGGCCTGGGTGGGAGACTTGTGTTGACTATGCCAGCTGTCCCTTGGGATGTGGCAGGCAGCACCAGCAACAGTCTCTACCTGAGGACACTTTTCCCCTGGGAGGCCTAGGCAACAGCTCTTAGATGCACAGACGTGATCTTAAATACACCACCTGGGACGCTGCCGAGCCACGTGTCCTCTTGGTCCACTTGCACAGGGCTGCATCTGAGGATGAGCAGGAACAGGAGCCTCTAAATGACTCCACACAACTGTCTGCTTACAGCCTCTCCTGGGGTTAGCTTCTGCCAGGTGGTCTCGTCACCTTCCCCACTCCCCCAGAACTGAAGAGTCTAGTGGACCTCTGGGTGCCCTTTCTGGACATTGTACTCACACTTGGGACACCAGCTCCAGGGAACCCTCCCCCTCCTCCTTGGGGTGTCCTGTCCATCCAGCCTGTCCTCAGTCTCTTGGCTACCTCTGTGGGTGGGCACCTTCTTTCTTCTGTGCTGCTTCATTTTTGTGTCCAAGCTGATCCTAAGCAATCAACTCACAGCACTTCCTGTACTGATAGAATCTTGTACAGCAAACTGTTCCCAGCTGGATTCGTGTCCCAGGTATAAAGGGTTAGAATTTGTAGCATGTGGTAGTTTATGTATACTATCGAGTCAGCACTGGCACATAGCTGACTCACGAGTGAGTTTTCAGAGTCTGTAAATACATGGGAGATTACCTATCTTTCTCCTGCAGGACAGCTGGTAGATTTGAACTGCATGCCTTTGGGATGGGAGTGCAGCCCCTTATCACTAGGCCATCACAGCTCTTTAGCACATATGTAGGATTACAAAACTTAATCCTCGCAGAGGCCTTTCTGCAACTTCAGCCCATGCACCTGCCCTGCTCACACCCTGAGCTCGTGAGGTCTCCCTTGCAGCCCATGGTGGGCAGGTGACAGACACACCCAGCCACCCCATGCTATCTCACGGACATGGGGGTTGTGATGGGGGCTACGCCCTCGTTCCTTGTTCCTCAGCTCAGTCACTGGCTACTGCTCCAAGGCCCTGTGAGTGTGGTAGGGACTAGGCCCCTTGTCCAGGCCACAGGTCAGCTGACCACAGGTTTATTTGCCAACAGACTCCATGGGAAGGAGGCTTATTTAAGCTGCGGATGCTTTTCAAAGACGATTACCCATCCTCACCACCGAAATGTAAGTAAAGAGGAGCCCTGAAGAATGGTCTGCTCCAGCTTCCTCCTGCAGAGGCAGCCTGTCCCCCAACTCAATGTAGGACACTCATAGTTTTGGCTGACTGCTGACTGGATGAAGCCTGGGGATCCTGACCAGGACTAGGGGTGTTAAGACCCACCTGGCTTCCTGCTGTGTCACACAGCACACCTCTCCACAGGCCAAGGCTCGAGTACCTCACTGCCTGGCCTCTCCATTGTCAAGCAGTGTAGACTGGAAGGAGGTATTTAAAGTAAGGGCTATATCTCATGATCCTGACACAGTTTAGTGCATAATGGAGGGTGAAGTCCAAGTCTGTCCCATCCTATGAGGGATGAGCCTGCAGACCCCATTGGCTAGCACTCCAGTGAGTTAACTGACACCTAGCACCATGAACCAAGCCCATGGTGAGAAGTGTGTGTGAATGTTTACTCTCGTGGATAGTAATTCAAGAGAGAAACCAGTTTTTTGTCACCTTGGCGTCTGCCAGGAGAATTTTTGAAACAAGCTGGTAAAGGGCTAACCACTGGGAGGAGGAGGAGAATGACTGCGAGCTCCGCCCCACTTCACTTCCCTACTTCATGTGGGAATTCCAAATGAGGGAGGGATGGGAAGAAAAAGACCCGTGGGAGCCCGGGTGGACTGGGTATGGCATGAAGATGGCTGCTGAGTGCAGGGATAATGTGCCAGGATCCGTTGACATGGAGGGTTAGGTGCCCTCCAGTTGGCTCTGTCAGGGAATGGAATGCTGCTCCGTCTTGTGTCGCCCTCATAGTCTCTGCTGTGCTCAAGCCCACGGTTACAGCCACTATGTCAGCCTGTCTCTCTGGGGATCTTCCCGTCAGGATTCCCCATCCTCTTCTCTGAGGAGCATCTGTGCAATTGCCGGAGAGCTGTGAATCTAGCATGGCATTGGCAATGGCCTCTGATGCTGTAGAAGAAGTGTGCCAGCAGATGTTGGTAGCCTGAGTACTGAAAGCACCAGAAGGATCCACGCAGGACCAGAGACACAGCACCATCCCCCAGACCAGGAGATGCTACATCCCAGACATCAGCTGTCTCCAGGGGCTACAGCTCCAGTGCCATTCAAGCCATGGCCAAGACCGTGCAGAGTGTTGAACTGTGGGTGACCATGAACCATCAGCATGCAGGACGTGGATGTGCAAAGCTGGAACTCATGGGAGTCAGGCATCCTGACAGTGATATCTGTCAGGCAAAGACAGCCTTGTGGCAGGAAGCAGGGTCATGATGGACAGTGGGACCAAGAGTCAGACCTACACATCTAGATTGGCTGGAAATAGATGGTGCAGCAGTGGTGATGAGCTGTAGTCTGACCCTCCTATTGTTGATAGGATTCACTTCTGGATGTATCAGCCAATCAGGTGGCACAGTTCAAGTTTTCTAAGACACTGCACAACCTTGGGCCAGAGAACAGTTTCACCAGGGATATGTACTTGTACTCTGTTGAGCTCTGTTGGCCTAGTGGCAAGAAGCTGCACTGTAAACCCAAAGGCGTGTGGTTCGAATTTACCAGCTGCTCCATGGGAGGTGGATGTCTGCTTTCCTTTCATGCGATTGATAACCTAACGCCTTGGAAAACCTGCCAGAGGGTCAGCTATAGGTCGGCTCCAACTCAGTGGTACACAACAGCATACTATGTTGAAGTTGACTTAACGATTGAGAGTCCCAGAAGGAGTGTTGAAAAAGACTGGCAACCACTAGATCAGGAGGAGGCACCAGCTGGCAGAGAAGCAGGAAAGACCTGTCGTCACGGTGTCCCCTGTTACAAGGGCAGGCACAGCCTAGTGAAGCCAGCAGCCCTACAGCAAGCACTTGGATTTGTGACAGCCATAACCCTGTGCTTCTGCCCATCCCCAAGTGCTGTGTGTGTCCTCTTTCAGAGCGCACACCAGTGGCCATTGTTGGAAGTTCATGCAGGTGCGCTGCCGGGCACTGAGCCCTCCAGAGGATCACATCCGTGCACAGGTGCCTGTGGGAAGATGGGCAGGAGCATGGGGTCGGGGCGAAGGCGTATTGATGCAGGACCTGCTGCTGGAGCCCTGAGAAAGAACAGCAGATTAGAGGAACACGAGGACCAAGCATTTTCTGGAAATGCACAGGCTATAGCACTTTTTTCTTTTCTTGTTATTTGAATGAAAGTTTGTTTTCAAGGCAAATTACCTTTTTTGTTTGACTATTCATGTGGATTTTACTTTGTAACGTTAACTTACAAGGTAACCAAACCCTTGCCACCTCCTCTCTGTGGTTCTGCTTTCCATTTATCCTTCCCATTTTCTGAGCTTTCCCTTGGGCAAATGCTGCCGTTTTAAATGGCTGAGTCCCTATGCTGGACCCCTGAGGAAGGACAGCAGATTAGAGGAACATGAGGACTGGGTGTGGTTATAAAAACTACTTAAGCACAAGCACTCAGGTAACAAAGCCACTTGTCAGCAAGCTGATTCTCACAGCAACCTTCCTCGCACTGGTTAGCAAGGCTATAAATCTGTACAGGAGGATACTGCTCACCTTTCAGTTAGCAGCCCAACACATGGTACACTGCACCACCAAGGCTCCTTAGCAGGCACCTAGGTAGAAGGTGAAAGTGAAGGTGGGTCTCCTCTTCATGTGGCTTCCAAGTATCCATTTAAGAGAAAAAGAAACTTTGTTTCCCAAGAAAGACAGAGTTTCTTCCTCCTCGGAGGGGTCTGCCCAGCCATGTCCTGGAGAAGCCTACCCTGGCAGCTGTCCCAGCCAGCCTCGCCCTGCTCCTTGCAGTCAAAGACATACACACAATGGAACTTTTCCTGGAGTTCTGACCTGGTAGTGTTTAGGGGCTGGGTGTTTGCTTGCTCTGAAACAATTCCTTCTCCCTCTCATCGCTGTCCCCCAAACTCCCATACAGGTAAATTTGAGCCTCCTCTCTTCCACCCAAATGTGTACCCCTCAGGCACTGTGTGCCTGTCCATCCTGGAGGAGGACAAGGACTGGAGGCCAGCTATCACCATCAAACAGGTACAACTTTGGCAGCATGTCTGGTGGGCAGATCACCCCTTGGGCCAGACCCTCACCCACCAGCCTGGTCCACGTGACATGTCTTCCACAGATCTTGTTAGGAATACAAGAGCTCCTAAATGAACCAAATATCCAAGACCCGGCTCAAGCAGAGGCCTATACGATCTACTGGTGAGTCCTAGAGCCTGGGTGGGAGAAGTAGCACAGGCTGTAGACTAGTCCTGTTGGATGTGACCAGCGGCTGCATGTGTAGAGATTGGGGACTGAATCTAGAGGTTGAGCATTTCAGGCCACACCCAGTGGAGTTGGGTGACCTCTCAGCCTCCATGCGCTGATGGTCTTGTGTAACCTGCCTGCTTCAGGAGAGGGTCCTGGCTGCAGTGTCCCACCCTAACCTGGGTTCCTGCATTCCATAAGGTGCTCATTTGTCAACTTGAGAAGGTAGGGCCTGGCTGGGCCATGGGTTGCTATCACCTCAGCAACACTGAAGTCTGGGCTACCTAGTGGCCTTTGCAGGCCACTCAGCACAATCTCCAGTGATCCAAGGTCCTGGCACACCAACTGGTTCAAGGATCAGGGAGTGGGCTCGTTTAGATAGGACTGCGCTAGAAGGCATCTCCTTCTGACTGCAAAGAACAGCCTCTGCATTCCTGGCTCTTGGCAGTGATACCTTTAATCCCAGTGGCCAGGCAACAGGTTGCATGTGTACATGGCACTGACACACCATTCTCTGACCCCAGCCATGCTTGCTAAGCCATCTGTTCTAAGCTATGGTCCCCTGCCACAGCCCAGAGGCCCAGTGTGGCCCACCACCTCCTACACAGGCATGGCTCCAGAGTAAAGCCTAGAAGACCCCTCACTGTGACTGAACTGATAGCAGGCATCAGTGACCTACCAGCTCTAGGATGTTGGTTATAGCCTTACCCCAAAGGTGCTGTGTGGAACATCTGCCTCCAGCCACTAATGTGGACTTTGTCCCAGACCTGTACCTGGTTTCCTAAAGGTCTGCATGCTTTGTTATATGTAAGAAGCCATGCTTTCCTAGAACCACCTAGCATGAGAGCACATTTTTGTGTGTTTGATTCCCCCTCTTGCCAGTCTCTGGAACATGACCAGCTGGCCTGCACTGGTTTCCGTTGCCCTGTGGTTCCATTGCTGTCCTCACCTCCTCACTGGTTGTGCAGTGACCCCAGTCCCCAGGCAGGGCATGCTAAAACCTCGTCCACCACAGAGCCAGCCCCTAGACAATGTTTCTACTCTGCAGACCATTCCCAGGAGCCCCACTGCTGAGCGAGAGCCCTCTGCAGGGGCTTCCTGTGTGTGAGAAAGCAAGTATATATTTCCTGTGTGCAGTTCCTATACTTGGACCAACTGAGGATTTCACATAGTGTTGTTGCACAGAGGTGCTGGCCCAGGTGTGGTCACCCCAAGTTTATGTCTATCTGAAAGCCAGAAGCAACCCAGGGGATTTGCATGACCTGTGTTTTCTCTTAACGTGGCTATTGCTATTGAATACAGAACAGCAAACCCCAGTGCACATCAGGCCACAGGTTTCCAGCATGTCACACACAGCCCTCGTCCTGAGCCCAGCTCAACCAGCCCCTCTGTCCTTGTGACTGGAACCCTGCAGTTGATCCAGAGGCCAGGATGGAAGTAGGGGACAGCTTGTGATACAGACTTCCCAAAGAGGCTGCTGCCATGCCTCTGAAGCCCTCAGTTGTTCCCACCTACTCTGTATACAGCAGGGGCTTGTAGCCACCCAAGTGCAGTGTCTTCTCCCAGTCTTGCTAACAACTCTCTTCTCTTTTGACTCCCCCTTAGCCAAAACAGAGTGGAGTATGAGAAAAGGGTTCGAGCACAAGCCAAGAAGTTTGCGCCCTCATAAGCCTCGACTGCGGGCACGTGAAAGGAAGGGATGGGTTTGGCAAGAACTTGTTTACAACACTTTTGCAAATCTAAGTCTGCTCTGTACAGTTCGTCACCTGGGGGAGGGCGGGCGGGCGCCATTCTCCATCTCCGCCATTGGTCCTGTCGTCGATTTGCTAACCTGCCCCGTTTTTCATACAGGGTCTCTTCCCTTCAGTCTTTTGTATTTTTGATTGTTATGTAAAACTTGCTTTTATTTTAATATTGATGTCAGTATTTCAACTGCTGTAAAATGATAAACTTTTATACTTGGGTAAACCCTAGGAGTTCGCTCACCTCTGCTCTCTCGAACGCAGGCATGCCTCACGCTTTGGCCTTCGCTGGCGGTCCGAACCAGGCTCCCCGTCTGTCCTCCCCAGAGCTCGGCTGTGTTTCTTCGAGCCGCAAACCCAGAGCCAGCCACCCCAATTCTGTACCACTTCCTCTGTGTTTCTATGACGTTTTGTCTGTGTTGCTGTTTAGAGTAAATAAACTGTTTATATAAAGGTTTTGGTTGCGTCATCATCATTAACTGAGAAGCCGGAGCTGGCCACCCAGGTCCTGTCCTCTGTAGATAAGGGCTGTGTATGTCCCTCAGGTTAAGCTGTGGCAAAGTGGACACTTGTGGCTTGGAGTCAGTATCCCCCCACACACTCGGGAGCCTGTGCTGTGCCACATTGTGGAGTCTCAAACTTGGCTGAGCCCGGCACAGATGGTTCACCCAAACAGTGGATACACCCTTGGCCTCCAAGCAGACGTCCTAGAGGAGGCTGGGACCAGCACCCTTGACGCCTAGCCAGCCGGAGCTACACAACCCACCTATGGACAGCGACCTGCACGTTGGCCCTTGGGGGCTCCTGTCTTGTGTGGTAGCTCTCACCCCACTACAGGCGCCATTTGCTCACAGGACTGGTTGGTGCTGCTCCGCTTCTAAAAGCCGTCTGGACCTGAACCAGCTGCAGAGGACAGTGGCACTGGGCTCTCTTGACTGGACACCAGGCAACTCAGGACACAGCCCAGCCACTGGGACAGAGGATGTCTGAGACAGACAAGCACTCATGTTCCTGCTGGTGACCAAGGAGGAGACCTCCCCACATCTCGGTGACTGGACTGTTTTCTTGTTCTTGAGACTAGAGGCTGGGGTGGCCAGGCCCTGACATTGGGTCCTGGCATGCACCCCAATCCACAGGGACCAGGGGGCTCAGGGTGCTTGGTGGACCCCAGGGGGGACAGTCAGTGGCTCCTGTGTTGCCTTGTTCTAGCCTGCTACCTGGGATGACACTCAGGCATAGAGCTGTCCATCCTGGAAAGTCAGCATGGCTCTGTCAGCCTCCATGGAGCTTGGTGGCATTGGAGGTCACTCGTGAAGGTCCCCACCTGGCTGAAGACAGCTGTGCACCTTGAGTGCCTTGTTGGCTCATGGAGCCCGAGCAGGCCGCACCTGGTGGCCACTTGCGCCCAGAATGTCCTGTTTTGTAGCAACCGTCAATTGTACATGGCTAATGCATAAGGAAATCAATATATTTTATAGTTAAAAGTGTCCTAAAGTAATGTTTCTAGCACACTGTAGCGATTACTGCAAACAAGATGTCCCTCATGTACCATGGTCCTCAGCTTCCCTGAGACTGGGGCCTTGTGACCAGAGGGCCCTCTGCATTCCATCACCCTGTTTATAACGGAGGGGGATTCCCAGCATGAGACTCTAGTATCTAGTCGGGAATTGTGGGTAGCAGGTTAACCACTGTATCTTAAAAATCTGCATTAAAAAGTTTCCACAAACCAGCCTGTGCCCTGCATTTTTTGTTGCCCAGTTGGGCAGTGCCTTATCTCTCAGTTACCCCCTGGCCCCATGTTGATCTCAATTCTTCCTGGCTGGTCCCTAATTTGTAGAAGCTCCCATCAGGCCCATCCTGAAGGGAAACTGCTTTGTGGTTGCCATAACAACTAGTCCCTGGGTTGGAGGACCTGAGCACTAATGGACAGCCTCAAACTGGTTTGAGCCAGACAAGCTGGCCTCCACTGGTGAGTGAGATGTCCTACGGCCCCAGACCCCCAGAGAATCCCCTTGAGCCTCCTGACTTGCTGAGGATGGGTCTTCAGTCCCAAGGAGCCTCCCTCCTCATCAGGAGGCCTGGAAATTGGATTGGAAGTCCTTTTCATCCACCCCTCAGAGAATCTCCTTTGAAGAAGGACCTGGCAACTCCAGAGGCAAGAACGAGGCCTCAACCCTGTTTAGAGCAACAGCCAGATTCATAATACTGGCACAGTTCCATCCCCATCAAGGCCCTG
>NW_006400100.1:602755-621837 GCF_000299155.1 Elephantulus edwardii | reverse complement strand
TGAATGTCGTCTTCGGTGAAGTGCCTGTTCATATCCTGTGCCCATTTTTCTATTGGATTATTTACCTTTATCTTGTTGTGGTGAAGGCCCTGTACTTTTACCCCAGGAGTCTTCCTGGCCCTACAGAAAGTGCTTTCCAGCCAGGTCACCCTAATTCTCAGGGCCTGTGATGAGTGTGTGCTCCCAATGGCCTTTACAGCTTCAAAGGACCTCAGCCTGCCTCCCTGCCCCCTTAAGTCTCCCTGCCTGAGGGCCTGAGACCAGAAAGTACCATAGCCAGTGGCCTCAGAGCCTGTTATCAGCTGGTGACTGGACAGGCCCACTCCCAACTCCCCCCAAGCTCCCCTACTACACCTGTACTGGTGCTGCCACCCCGCTATACACAGGCTTTGGACAGGTATCTAACATTTCTGGGCTCTGTCCCGGGATAAGAAAGACTGTGTCTGCCACCAGTGGGTGGTGCCCTGAGTTGTTAGAACAAGCCAGTGGTTTGACTTGAAGAAGTGCCTGTTTCTCTTGAACCCTTCCTGATAATCACTCTGTACCTCCATTCCAGACCTTTCACTTCCCAAAACCTTGATGTGAGCAAAGCCTGTGAAGTGATGTAACAAGGGCCAGCCCAGCCTTGTCCTAACCCCATGCCAATGTCACATACTCTTAACTCACATACAATGCCCCCACACATTCCTCTTCAGAGCACAGCAGGATACAGGCCAGGCCTCATGCCAGCCTCGTCTGAACTGCTGTCCTATGCTCTTAATTCTGGCAAGAGTGGGTGTCCGAAAGGAAACAGTATACCCAGGTCTAATCTATCCCCATACTCTAGGCCATAACCCCACCTTCCTAGACCAGGTGAGGATGCAGAGCAGACTACAATTTGCTTCAAAGCAAGACCTCCTTTAATCCTCCAACAGCCTAGTGTGGCACTGCTATTACCCCATTATACAGATAAGTGAAACTAAGAAGAGGGTGCACCAGGATGAGTGGGGAGCATGCTCAGACAGCAGCTCAAGAAATGAAAGGCTCAATCCTCAAGACACTTATTCATCTATTCAGCCCCCACTGACAGGGCAGAGCAAGGACCCTAGGATCATCCTTTTGGGAAACTGAAGCCAGTCTGAGTGTAGGCCCCTGTGTGCCCAGCCTAGTCCATGTCTCACTGCCTGTAAAAGGAGTGAGGGGTCCCCAAGGGCTCTCCAGCCCCCAGTTGGTATGATGTTAGGTAATAGCTGCCCCAGAACCCCCAGGAACCAGTATGGGGGCCTGGGGTCCAAGTGCTTCCCCTCCTCTGCCACCCCCTCCTGACTTCCTGTTTACAGGATCCACAGTCTCATCTCTCACCCCAAAGCCATGATGGTCACCATGGCAACCTGGTCTGTGTTTGCTCCAACAGGTTGGCAGAACCTGACGCAAGACTGCAGGAAAGGAGGGGGTCATGAGCCCCAACAGCCAAGCTCAGTTCCCCAGGGGAGCATCAGCAGCCCTGTCTCCCACGCTGTCCACTGCAGAGGGGAGTCTGGTGGACACCAGGTCCGGCCCTTGCCGTTTCAAATGGTTCACAGGAAGTGGTTCCTGGAGAGAGGTGGGGCCCCAACACAGATACCTAGAGAAGGTCCATCCCCAAGTTTACCTCTGTCTCACTGGAGCAGCCATAGGCCTGGACACAGATGGGGTGATCCCATCCAAGCAGCACCCACACATCCAGGCACAGGGAGAAGGACCTGTCCCCTCCCTCCCAGGCTGGGTGATTTTAGCCTTCCCTCCTGGGTGCCCTTCTCTCAAGAGAGATAGCTAGCAGAAGGCATGGAGTGAAAAGCACAGGAGTAAATGATGATGGACCTCCAGCATTGTCCAGAGTCCAGCAGCCCAGGGCAGACAGGCTTGGCTTTGTCCAGGCCACCCCACAGCACCCAGGTTTCTAGTATGAGAGATTCATCCTTCACTGTGAAAACTTCTCCAGATCAAACCCCAATCCAAAGAGGACAGATAAGCTGTGTGTGTCCAGGGATTCCCACTGGAGGCTGGTCCAAGACCCCACAGTGCATGCAGGACACCCCTGAGAACCTCACTGTTGAGCTTGCAGATTGCTTACAGAAAGGTCCTCAAAGGGAACAGAGAGCTCCAGCATCTTGTAACCAGAAGCTTGTTAGGCAGAGCGCTGGACCAGCGGGCTAGCCACACTCTGTCTTCAGCTGTTGTTCTTAGGTGCCATCAAGTTGATTGCAACTCACCGTGACCCTATGAACAGCAGATCTGAACTTTGCCTAGCCAGTGCCGTCCTCACCATCTCCAACACACTTAAACCCATGGCTACCCCATTAAGTGGATCCATCTTGTGAATCTTCCTGTCTTGCACTGACCCTCCTCCTTTCTAAGTATGATGCCCTTCTCCAAAGACTGGCTTCTCTGAACGTGTCCAAAGAATGTGAGACGGAGATTCACCAGCCTTGTCAGTCTTGTAAGTTTCCCTTAGTTCTGCCATTTCTGTAGGGGGTCCAAGCCAGGCAAGTAGCTTTTAATCAAGATCACCCCAAACCCGAGGCTTTCATAGTGGATGTCAGCGAGCAGGTTGTGCCTTCTGAGCAGAGGAAGCGGCCAGGCCCGCTGAGCCAGAGCCCTAGACTTGAGCCTAGACCAGATTGGGCGTGGACAGCGCTGGACTGCGAGGTCTCTTGGGATTCTGGAGCAATCCTTGGAGAAATGTCTCTGCGTCCGGGCCACTCTGGCTTTCCCGGAGACCCTAGAGTGAGAATGTGATGAGAGACCCCTGCAGGGCTTCCACTCAACTATTAAGTCCTCGAGGGAGGGGGCGCTCTGCCAACCCCTGGGGCGCAGGTACCCGTGCTCACGGAGGAGCGCGCGGGAGCGGGGCGAGCACCCACTGCCACGCCCCCTTCGGGGTCCGCCCCCGCCAGGCCCCGCCCCGCCCCCCGTCTTCAGTCCTCTTTCTGCGTGCTCGGCAGACAGCTGGCGGATCTCCGCGCTCTGCCTGCCCGGTGCCACTCCCCGAGCGCCCCCAGGACCGGCAGCCCGGACCCCCGTGTTCTCTGTGCTAAGAGAAGCGGGCGCGCAGCCCGGCCCACGGTGAGTTCCGCCGTCGGAGTCCCCGCCCGACCACCGCCTTGGATGCCTTCACCCCCTCCTCGACCCTAGACTCCCCACTGCCTGTGTTCGCGGTCCCCCGCGGGTCGAGGCCAGCCTGGCTGTCCTGCTCCCTCTTCCGCTGCCCCTCGGAACGACCAGGACGCGTGCGGGACCCGCACTGTGGACAGGGGGCAGCTGGAAGAGGGCTGGAGGCGATCGATGGGACCAGACCTCCCTGTTTCGGGGCGCCCAGAGGCCTAGGGGACCAGGTATGGCCATCCAATATAGAGTGCGACGGAGCCCGCGTTCCCTGCGCACAGTATCCCTCTCCGACCCCGCCCCCTCTAGGGAAGCTCTCGAGGGGACAGAGCGAGCCCGCCCCCCGCCATTGCCTCACTGTGCCTGTGGACACTCAGGACACAGGCTGAAGATTCCCCCTTTTCTTGTCCCCCCTTCGTCTCCCTGAAAACCCTGCATCCTGCAAGCCCCACCCCCTCCTCTGGCCGCTAGGAAAGGTAAGAGTGGAGGTGCTTAATTAAAACACACATAGACATCATCTAGATACACAGAGGCCCACTCTCGCCCCAAGAGGAGCAGAGACCCCAACGGAACTGAGGCGTTAGGCTCCCATAATACTGCTGCCAGGAAGCACCTAGAGGAGGGGGCTAGGAGGGAGGGGCGTGATGGTGAAGGAGACAGGTGAGCAGACAGGTGAAGGCCTCTGGAGCAGGTGCCCAGAATGCGCATTCTTGGTGCATCCTTCTAGAAGCGCGTCACTTGTCCCTGATCTCTCAGCAGCTTCCCCATGGCGTCAGTTAAAATGCAGTTTTCTGGCTCCTTCTCCTGGGATTACGTTGGGAGGGGGCCCAGGCAGCAGGCACACCATGTGACTTTCACTGGGCACTGCCACCCCCTACGTGCAGGGCGAACCCTTGGAGAAGTGAGAGTGAAAAATCAATCCACTATGCTTGGGTGCAGGGGTACAAGAAAGGGGCGTGGTGAGCCAGCAAGAGAAGAAACTCCAGAAACAGAAGACCCGGTGTGGGAGGGGGCATGGCGTGGCAAGCCGGCTCCAGGCTGGACACCTTGACACTCCCTACACACAAGGCAGCACCAGAAGCCTTCCACCCTCAAACTGGCAGAGACCTGAATGCAACAAAAAGTGGTTCTCAGGGCTCCCGCTGCCTGCCCTCCTTCCCCAGAATAACCTGTCCACTGTGGACACATTAGAAATACTGACCTAGCTTTTCTGCTGGGCCTCACTGACTCCAGACTCCCTATTGCACTGGGAGGAGACAGCTCGACCTGAGAGCCTGGGTTCAAATCCCTCGCTGGGCTGTGAAGGATAGCAGCCTCTACTTGTAGGCATATGGTTTCCAGTTACCTAAGCCCTTTGTGCTAACATGTGAGCCATGACTGTGGCTGGTGGCTGTGCGTCTGATTGTGTGCCTCCATCCACACAAAGGTCCCCACAGTGCTTCCTGTTCTGGTCACAGGCAGCCCATGGAACAGCCACATACTCACCTCTGAGGACAGCTGAGTGAGGAATCTGGAAGGGCAAGGTCAGAGGCCTCCATGGCAGGTGGCTGTGAGGTGCTGCAGGGTAATTACTGTGTGGGTGTCCAGGGTTTCCAAGAGAAGTCCTTTCCAGACACCTGTGTGCAGCACATTTGTTCAGCCACCACTCTGGCCTCCATCCTAGCAACAGGCTGAGAGGAGGGGCCATGGGGGGAGGAGGGCACTGCTTAGCAGGTGAGATTAGCTGCAGGCCAACCTAGAGCCCAGAATTTGGGATATCCCCAGAGCTGAGTCCCAGCTCTGCCTGTGCTGACTTTTACCTGAAGGCTGATTCTTAAAACCTCAGTTTCCTCATCTGAGACCGGGCCATACCTACCTTCTCTTGGGCTGGTCTGGGGAAATATCAGATGAGATTGCCCCCTTTCTGCCTTGAACCTTTAGTTGACACAAAGACATACCCCCCTCTCCTTATCCCTGTAGCTCAGAACACTTTGTTTCTGCGTCACACTTGTCGCTAGGCCTTGAGCCCCCTGTAGCCCCTGTCACAGGCAGATGCAGCTGGCGGTTGCCCTGGCAACAAACAGCTCAGGCAGCAGCTGCTCTGCTGGCTTTGGGGGGCTTCAGGGGGAGCAACCTCTCCCGCTCAGTGGAGGGGGGGTGGCTTGTGACACTGGCTTCTCGGGCCACAGAGCTGGTTTGTGGAGGTGGAGGCCTCAGGAGCTTTGATACCAGCCTGCTGATCACCCACCCTGTCTTTGAGGAGGGAAGCTCTGGTAGATTGAAGGAGGTGGAGCTTATTCTAGTCCCTCCAGCCAATCTCTGTGCGAGGTCTCCTTGAGGTCTGGGGTTTCCCTGCCAGCTAGGTAAGACCATCAACATCATGGTCCCCAGACACTGATAGCTGGGGGCAGGAAGTCCACTGAGAACCCCAGAACACCTTTATGCTGAGGTCTATCCTGGAAAAGTAGGTGGGTGTTAATCAAACTTTCACTAACTTCAAGGGTCAGGCAGCAGAGGCTATGAGGCAGCCCCAAGAGGTGGGGAGGAGGAGAGGTGACCTCTGCTGCAGACTGCCCCGCAGGTATCAGAACTTGTCTGTGTCCTGTTTTTTTCAGCAAGCTCTGAAGTGTTGATGCCCGGGACCCTGCGTCCTCTATCAAGAGGGGGATTTAGACAGCTGGTGGCTTTAGACAGCTGGTGGTACAAAGCCTCTGTGGTCAGTGGGGAACCTGTCCTTGCACCACAGGCCACCCAGACTGGACTGGAGTCAGGGTTGAGCTGTGAAAACCCAGTGGCAGAGGTGACTGGCTCACTCTGCCCTGGTAGGTTCATGCGAAGAGACTGCTGACTGGAAGGGAGGAGGCCCAAAGCTAGTGGTTGCCCTTTCATCCCAGAGAGAGATGAGGCCTGGGTTGGCCAGTGGAAAAGGTCCGGGAAGAGGAAAGGTCACAGCAGCTTCTAGTTCTGCTGGCCCTTTCTCCTGGAGTCTGCAGGAGGCAGAGTCCCCAGAGACAGGCCTTCACCTCTAGGCAGAGCCAACGATGGTGACAAAGAGCTGAATCTTCCTTGGAAAAAGTAGCGCCAGCTCTGAGACAGGCTCTAGGCCCAGCACAGGGTCCTTGAGTGGACTGCCCCCTGCCCTTCTGCTCACAACCCCTTGCCCAGGAGCTGGCATAAGGGGAAAGTCTGTAAGGAGTTGTCAGATTCCCTTGCTTGAAGACCAGTGGCTCCTTCAAGCTGTTACTGATGGCAGCTTGGTCGCCATGGCAGCATTGGGAGGGGACTAGATAGAATGGCTTTGAGGGCAAGATAGTGGCATCATCCCTTCCAGCAGTTTCCATTGTGGTGCCACTCACTACATGTTTTCATTCCACTGCCTGGTAGTCGTGAAGGGCAACCCTACTTTGAAAGAACCTCTCTCTTGATTCACTGTCCCCCATCTTTGTTGGCCATCCCACAGAGGCATGGACAGGGGCTGCACTTGAATGAGTGAAGCCCTCAGATATCTTGCTGCAAACTTTGCTCTTGTGAGCAGTGATCCTGGAGATAGATAGGCTGAGCCCCTGGGCAGAGGCTCTGGCTCCTTTGCTGCCACCATGACTTGCCCCCCTCCACATAGTGGCTTGTATCATTGGCACTGGGTACAGGAGGCTGTGTGGACTCAGTATATGGGGGTTCTAGGGTGTGTGAAGGGTCCATAGGGAACTGGAGGATGGTGTTATGGGGGAGCCATGGGAGTCAGGTATATGGGGTCCTGGGAAGTGGCCATGGGGACACGATAGATGAGTCTAGCTTAGAGGTGGCTTTGGGAAATCTGGTGGATGAGGATCCTGGGAAGAGGCTCTGAGGTCCCCATGGGTAGGAATCCTGGGGCCCTGGGGGTGGCCATGAGGACACGATGTAGTGGACTCTGATACCCACCATCCTCAATCCTCAGCTAAGGTCCAAGGGACAGGATAGGTGAGTGGCAGGCACTCCCTGTTGCTCTGCCCTCAAATCCCAGGTGCACAGGAGGGTCTCAGTCCTTGATGGGTGGGGTAAATGTAGATGTGACAAGACATGGCTACTTGCTTCAGTGAGCGCTGACCCTGTGCTGGATACAACTTCTCACACCTGTAGCCCACCAGTCTGCCTTGCAAGTCTCCAATTTTGTAGATGAGCTCGTGAGGCAAGCAAAGCTAGATGACTTCCTAGGCCACCTGGAAGGTGCACAACAGGAATGCCAGCAGTTGTCTGGGCTCCTGGTCTGGGCCAATCTGCTGGGGGTCCCACACACCTTGACCTTCTCACACTCCCTATCTTTGACAACCTCAGATGACATACTCAGAGACAACCCTCAGAGAGACCCCTGATCCTGCTGCCACCCCAGGCAGCGGCCTCTCTTTCCTGGTTCCCACCTCAGCTGGCTTCCAGCATTCAGCGACGTGGTGGTGACCCACCGTGGGTGAATTCTGACCGCTGCCTTCCCACCCCTGATTGCAGCCAGGGAGAGATGGCTTCTGAGGGATGATTGAATGAGCTAGAGAACGTTGCTGGAGTTGTGTGCCATCAAGGCAGAAACAACTTACATCTGACTCTCTAGCAAGTTTTCAGAGGCAGTAAATCACACAAGAGGAGATTGTCCATCTTTCTCCTATAAAACAACTGGGATTTCTGTGCCTTTGGGATTGCAGTGCAGCTTCTTATCACTAGGTCACCAAGGCTCCCTGACCTAGGCATAAGAGAATGAACAAATGAGTGAGGGAGTAAATGAATGAATGACCATGAGCGAATAAGGAAATGAATGTGTGGCTGATTGAGTGAATTTATGGGTAAGTGAATAGATGAATGAGTGAGTGACTGGAGGAGGGAGCCCGTTGAGGGTGAAGCCCTGCCATACCTTGCCTCTGCCCACAGGCCAGCATGTCCACCCTGCTGGATCTCAAGAGCAGCGTGCTCAGGCAGGTGCAGGGGTGCCCTTCATTCCGGCGCAGGACAGAAGAGGAGGCGGCCAGCTCTGCATCCGATGCCCCAGCACCCTCGCAGGAGGCCTGGTGGGTGCCCTACCCTGATAGATTTGGGCACTAGGATGTGGCGTTTGTTGCAGACCGAGGGTCCCAAAGAATAGAATAATTTTATAATTATTAATGAAGAGACAAACAGCCAGGAATGAGATAGAGCAGAGAGCATAAAACAGGGTCAGCAGTTCTCGACTGAAGACCTCAAGCCATGCTTCTCTGAGCATTTATTTAGAATCATAAGATAATAAAAGTAAAATCACAAGGAAGTACAAAACAAAGGATAATGGTGAAATCTTTTACAGATAAGGTCAAGTTCCTCTTTATGTTAATCTCAAGAGGGAGGGATTCATTTGATACAAACTAAGAACAATGTTGACTCCTAAGGAATGCCCCAGTGTCACAAGGTGACCTTCAGCTTGGATTAAGCCTCCCTCATTTCCTGATACAGCATTTGGTCTACTATTATTAAATTTGATATTCGGCTTCCCTCAGCGGTTGGCTGGGTAGTGGGGCCCCAGATAGCAGCCTGTCCCCCCCCACACACACACACAGGAAGCCCGGGGATGGCGTGGAATTCTTCGCGCAGATGCGGCTTGTGCTGAAGAAGGGCGAGGACCGCCAGCGCCTGCTGCACCCAGAGGTGAGCCCTGCCCCACTGCCCTCCGCCGCCCGCTGTCCACCACCACACTGCATCCTGCTCCCCCACAGGTCCTCCTGTGCAGCGACTCGCCAGCTCCTCCCGAGCCCGTGGACCCCAGCCGTGGTCTGAGGACCTTGAGCCCAGAAGAGGTAAGGACCTCCAGGACTGGGGCGCACTGAGAGGGGCGCAGAGCCAGGAGGTAAGTGTGGGCGTGGCCATGGACTCAGTGCATACACCCCACCCCGTTCCAGGTGGAGATGCTCTACGAGGAGGCCTTGTACACAGTCCTCCACCGCGCGGGGACCATGAATGCTGACCAAGTGGACGATCAGGAAGCCCTGCTGGCCTACCTCAGGCAGGTGAGCCCGGCCACGCCCCTGCACAACTTCGGCCCGCCCCCTCAACCCCGTCCCTCCCCATTAGGCCCTGCTCGTCTCAGCATCCATCACGGGCAACCTCACCACGTTCCCCCATTGCCTCGCTCTTTACACTAGCCTGCCCACAAACCACAAGTGTATACACGACCCCCACACCAGGCACACACACATAAGGTGCTGAGGACCACACACTGCTCACCCCTAAATGAATGAGTGACCCCACCTGGCCTGGGACCTCACCTGATAAGTGAGCCCAGGCTTCACTGAGGGCGTTCACCAGCCTCTGGTACCTGCCCCCAGGTGTTCAGCACCAGCCCAGAAGAGCATGCTGAGGCCGTGGGGCATGTGAAGAAGGCCAAGGTGAGTCCGTGGTATGTGGGGACCACAGGCAGGGGATCTGGTGACACTACCACCCATTCTGTTCACACTCCCCACCTGCAGGCCCCCACCTATGCTCTCAAAGTCTCTGTCATAAGAGCCAAGAACCTCCTGGCCAAGGACCCAAATGGTGAGTGGGCACCCGGCAACTGGGAGGGGTTGCCTGGCTTGAACTCAGCGGCCAGGTGATCCTGTGACCCACCACACCCCTCTAGGTTTCAGCGACCCCTACTGCATGCTGGGCATTCTGCCGGCCTCTAGCACCCAGCAGCAGTCCCCAGGGAAGGAGCACCGTTTCAGCTTCCACAAAGGCAGCAAACGTGGTGGCAGGGGCAGCAGCAGAGACCCACTGCCTGCCAAGTGCATTGAAGTGACCGAGGTTAAGAGCAGCACTCTGAACCCAGTCTGGAAGGAGCACTTCATCTTGTGAGACCCTGCCTGCCCAGCCAGGGCTGTGTCTTCCTGGGGTGCACAGTGGCTGGGACGGGAGGAAGGCAGCCTCACTGCCTGCCCTTGGGGAGTTGGAAATGGGGCTTGGTCACATTCCCACCTTTCAGAGGATAAAACTGAGGCTCAGAGAAAGTTGCTGCATGGGCGGCTCCATAGCTGGGGCAGGATTTGAACTCAGGCCTCTGTCTCTGGAGTAGGAAGAAATGCCCCCTCTCCTCCGCTTTGCCCCTCCCCCTGGACCAGCCTTAGACAGAGGACACCAGGAGCCTGAATGGTGTTCCTGTCCTTGGCAGTGAGGTTGAGGATGTCAACACAGACCAGCTGCACCTGGACATTTGGTATGGGCCCCACAGTGCTGAGAATGGAGGGGACGCCTCTGGTTGAAGACCTCGGGGCCAGGATGTGTACCCCATGTAACCCAGGTCCCCTGTGACCCCCAGGGACCATGATGATGATGTATCCCTGGGAGAAGCCTGCAGGAAACTGAATGAGGTCATGGGCCTGAAGGGCATGGGCAGGTTAGGAATTCAGATTCTAGTTAGCTGTCTCTGTGCCCCCCTCTCCTAGTTCTGTACCTGCAACTGACTGCATTGTCTCCACCTCCCCCCAGGTATTTTAAACAGATTGTCAAGTCAGCCCGGGCAAATGGGGCATCGGGGCCCACCAAGGACCACTCTGATGACTTCCTGGGGTGCCTCAACATACCCATTCGGGTGAGTGGGTATATGATGTCCTTTACCAACACCTCCTTCAGAGTCAGGTGCCCAGGATCCCCAAGAGTCTGTCCTAGGCCCCTGAAAACAGATCAGAAGGGACTGACCACCGTGGGGCCCTGAATGTCAGTGCACTCAGAAAGCCTGCATGTGGGAGAGGCGGGGTGAGTGCAAAAGAGTACACGCCCCACCCCTGCCTTCTTCCCATAGGAGGTGCCTGTGGCTGGTGAGGACCGCTGGTTCAAACTGGAGCCTCGTTCTAGTGCCTCTCAAGTGCAAGGCGAGTGCCACCTGGTGCTCAAGCTTATTACCACACAGGTGGGCACAAGTGAGTGGGGCTGCCATGTTTGTGCTGTCCAAAAGGGCCTGTGGGGCTGGTTTCAGTGGTCCCTGTCTTGCAGAGGGACACCAGCATGAGCCAGCGTGGTCGGTCCGGCTTTCTGTCCTACCTGATGCTGCTCAACAGCCTGATGCAGTTTGAACATTGCACGGAGAAGGTAGTTAGTGGTCCTCTGGGGACCTGGTGGCCAGGAGGGCTGGGGGCTTCCACATCTACTAACACCATTGCCCCTCCTTCTGCAGCCTGAATCAAGCAGATGGTGTGGGGAGCTCAGTGGACCAGCCACCACCATCCTCTGTCTGCATGGTGCCCAGAGCAATCTGTCACCCCTGCAACTGGCTGTGCTGTGAGTTGGGGGTCTGGGTGTGGCAGCGGCACTGGGCCAAACTCACTCTGACCAGGCTGGGCCCCACAGGCACTGGCAGGTCAGCAGCCGACACCATCAGACCCACTCTCTGGATTACGGCTACCTGTTGGGGCTGCTGGATGACATCCAGGCACACTGGGAAGATTCTGCATCACTGCCCCAGGAGCAGGTTGGGCAGGGCCAGGTCAAGCTGGAAGGGAAAGCACCTTGGGGGTGGGAGCAAGTGGAGAGGACACACACACTGTAGGATGCTAGGTTACAGAGTGTGGGGTATAATGAAGTGACTGCAGGGGGAAGTCACTGTAGGGGGAAGCTGGAGACTGAGCTGAGATCTGAACCAAAGGAAGTGAGTGCTTGCCAGGGTGGAGGAGGCAGCCGAAACAGGAGAACAGTAGGTCCAGGGGGTAACAGCCTGTGCAAAGACCCTGGGGCATGTCTGAACCTGAACAGGTACTAGGAAGGTCAGGCCAGACAGGCTGGTAGGTGAGACTCCTGGGAAGGGGCCCAGATCATTCTACCTATACTGAGGACAGAAGATATATGTGTAGACTACAATGGGGCTGCCCTCCAGCCTGTGGCCCTGGGACCTCAGCTCTGCAAGGTCTCACCCCCAGGAAGAGTGTCTGGCTGACAGCTTCTCGGCCTTCTCGGAGTTCGGGCTTCGGCTGCTGCGCCAGCTCCGAGACTACTTCCCAGCCACCAACAGCACAGCCATCTCCCGCCTGGAGCTGCTGCTCAAGTGGGTGCTGGGGCGCAGTGGGCAGGCGCAGGAGGGAGGAGGGCAAGGGCAGCCTCGATCAGCAGGTGGCCCTTGACCAGGTGTCTGGGCAAGCTCCAAGCCTTCCAGCCTTCCTTGGAGATCTGTCCCTTCGAGTCCGAGCTGAAGATGGACGTTGCCGCGGCCCTAAAGGTACATAGGAGGCTGGGCCAGTAACCCACCAACGACACAGCACTCTTCCCTCTGCCTCGCAGGCCCTGCAATGCCCCTTTTTCTCCTTCTCTCCTCCCCAAATGCTTCCCTTCCTGGCCTCCTCCAGGCTGGCCCTCCCACCGTGCTGCCTCTGGCCTGGCCCCACATTCAGACCTGTCCACCAAGCTGCCCAGCTCCACCCTCTCCGGACACACCCTACGACCCTACTGACTCACCAAACTGCCCAGCCCGGTTCAACATGTTGGCTGGCCCGTCCCCTTTCAGACAACCCTGCTCACGGAGCTGCCCCCACCCCAGTCCATCTAAACCCGCCCCCTCCACACGATGCCTCGTTCTTTTCGCCTGAACCTGATTCGTCTACTCTTCACTCTTTCCCGCCCACCATGCTGCTCCTGCCTGCCACCTCAGAACCAGCACTGGCCATCTCTCCCCGCTACCAGCCCTCGACCTGCCTATCACAATGCCCCCTCCTCTAGGCCCCATAACCCGCCCCACCCATTCGGACATGCTACTCCTCTCCTCTGACCTCATCTCCCAGGCTGACCACACTGCCCCCGTTTCGCCCCCTGGGTACTCATGACTCAAGCTCACAGCGATGCCCAACTGACTCCACCCCTGAGGGCTGGCCCACCCACTTTTTCCTCCCTCTCTCTGCCCATCATCTATCCCTCTCCAGTCCTGCCCACTACCTGTCTGTCCAGCATAATGCCCCCTGCCCCACCTAATATGCTGCCCAGCTGACTCCACCTCTGAAAACTGACCCACTCACTCTTCCCTCTCTCACCGCTGCCCCCTGACCTCCGTCGTAGAGAGGCAATTGCGAGTGGTATGACAAGCTCCTGACTGCCAAGAGCCCCCGCGAGCAGGTGCGGTGCAGCGAGGGTCCGCGGGCCGATGATGCGGGCGATCAGGGAGTGGGGGGCGATCGGGGAGTGGGGGGCGATCGGGGAAGGGGGGGCGACCGGGGAGTGAGGGGCGATCAGGGAGTCAGGGGCGACGTGAGAACGAGCGACTTCCCTCCCTTACAGTCGGCGCCTCAGCGCCTCCCCGGGCTCATCGAGCTAGTTGACGCCGTCTACGAAGATCTGCAGGCTTGTTACGGCGTCTATGCCAGCCTCTTCCACAGGTAGGAGTTCAGCTTGGGACCTGGATGGCGTCTGAGATGCGGGGGGCAGGTGAGGCAGAGGGGCCAGCTGGGGCCAGGTAGCTGAGACCAGCCCTTTGCAGCATCCTGAAGGTCGACTTCTTCACCCTCACCTTTGGGCAGCTGGAGCGTCTGGTGAGGCGGGACCCTGACCTGGGGACTTGATGGTGGTGAGGGAGTGGGGGTGCGAAGGGTCCCAGATTTCTCTGTTCTAGATGACTGTTTCCGCCCTCCACGTGCAGTTGGCAGAGGAGACATGTATTCTAATGGAGGAGCTAAGTCCCAAGATGAACCCGGAGGTAGCCTCCGGGCTGTTTGAGCTCTACCTGACCCTGGCAGACTTGCTACATCTCTGGAGCAGTGTTCGCAGCCCGTGCGTGCCCGCCTCCACTTGCCCCACCTCTGGAGGGGTAGGGCGCTGGGCAGTCCTACTCAAGGGAGTTGTGAATTGGGCTACTGACTGACGGCTTCGCCCCCCAGGGACAGTCGCTCGCTGGCCTTGGCGGGCATCCACGTGACCTTCCTGCCTGCCATCAAGCTCTGGCTGCATGTACTGCGGGATCAGACTAGGGGGCGGCTGCAGAGCGCCGTGGACGTGGACACGGTGAGTGGGTGCCTGTCCAACTAAGCAGTTGGGGCTCGCCCAGGTCCCATAGCAACTCTGGATCCTCTGCCATCCAGTTGGAGCCGGTGGACGCCTCTTCCAAACACAGTGGTTCCGCCGCTGCCGCTGGACTGTGCTTCAGCCACCTGCAGGAGTTCTGGGTGCGCCTGGCATGGCCGGACCTCGCGCAGGCCCAGGGGCTGGGCACTCAACTCGGCCAGGTGCGCCTGCAGGGGACGCGGGCTGGGAAAGGCAGGACGCCCGGGGGAAGGGGGGGAGCGCTGCCACGTCCAGTCACGTGCTGCCCGCCCCCACCCCACCCCCGCCCCGCAGGACATGTGTGAGGCCGCTGTGTTCTACACGGAGCTGCTTCGGAAGAAGATGGACACACAGCCAGGGGCCTCAAGTGAGGCGGTTAGTAAACTGCAGAGTAGTGGGGACGGGGCCTTGGGGACCCACTTCCACGCTCCCCCACTTATCCGCTCTGCACCCTAGCTCTGCGCAGTTCTTAACAACGTGGAGCTGGTGCGCAAGGCGACCGGGCAGGCGCTGAGGGGTCTGGCCTGGCCCGAGGGCTCTGGGGGGCCCGAGGCCGGCCTCCCAAGAGCCCTGCTCAGCTGCTCACAGGCTCTGGACGAAGATCTGCAGCGGGAGGCGCGCACCGTGACCGCCCACCTGACCTCCAAGGTGGGCGGGGCGAAGGGCGGGTGAGGGGGCGTGCCCGGGGCCCCTAGCTGAGCGTCCCCTTTCCCCAGATGGTGGGCGACATCCGGAAATACGTGCAGCACGTCAGCCTATCGCCCGACTCCATTCAGAATGATGAGGTGTGTGAATGAAAAACTAGCCTGTTTTGTAAAACTCCAGCGTCCAGTCCCGTCCCCCCTCATCCCTGAAATCATACACACCAAAATCACCACCACCAAATTACCCCCAAAGCCGGGTCGTGGTGGGTGTTAGGGTCTAGAGGGGTCCGCCTTGCGCCGCCTGCCCACAGGCCGTGGCCCCGCTCCTGAAGTACCTGGACGAAAAGCTGGACCTGCTGAACGCCTCACTGGTGAAGGAGAACCTGGACAGGTACTCTGAGGAAGGGAACGCGGAAGGGTGGCGGGGATGCGCGCTGCACTGGCGCTGGCACGGAGGCCTGGTCCCACAGGGTGCTGGAGGGGCTCTGGGAGCTACTGTTGCAAGCTATCCTGCAGGCGCTGGGCGCCAATCGTGACGTCTCGGCCGACTTTTACGGTCGCTTCCACTTCGCCCTGGAGGTAGGAGCCTGGACCTGCTCCCAGATGACCTCTGGGGGCTGTCTGTCCTCTTCCTCTGTTCTCTTGCGGAACACCCGCCCTGCATCAGCACCACCTGGGCCCTCCTGGGTGAGAGTGCCCTCTTCCTGGGAGGCATCTGGGCCTGGAGATCCCTGGTCTATCCCCTGTCCCTGCGCTTGTGTACCCAAGACTGCCCTCCCGTCTCTCGTTGCTCCAGGCTCTGGTGAGCTTCTTCCATGCCGAGGGCCAGGGTCTACCCCTGGAGAGTCTCAAGGATGGGAGCTACAAGGTGAGCGAGGGCGTGGGAACGAGCTGCATGGGCACCTGAGGACCCTAGTGCCCGGTGTCCCCCAGAGGCACCCACTTGCCTCGCTGCCCCCATCCGCAGAGGCTGGAGGAGGAGCTGCGTCTTCACAGATGCTCCACCCGAGAGTGCATCGAGCAGTTCTACTTGGACAAACTCAAGCAGGTAGGGTTGCCCAGGTGCACTCCACACTCTCACCCCCACCCCCAGGAAACCCAACCCGGCTTTCTGTGCTTTTTACAGAGGCCAATGAAGCAGAACAGGTTTGGACGCCTGAGTGTCCGTTGCTACTATGAGGCAGCAGAGCAGCGGCTGGCGGTGGAGGTGCTGCATGCCGCTGACCTTCTCCCACTGGACGCCAATGGTGAGCCCTAGGGCGGGGGCAGGGCCAAGTATATGGGCACTGGGTCAGGCAAAACTGGGATGGAGTGGTTGGGTGCAAAGGGGCAACTGTGGGCCCAGAGCAAGGTTGGTGGGCGCGGGAGAACAAAGCAGGTGTGGGAGGGCCAAGGCCGCCTAAGGCAGCTTCCCTCTCAAGGCCTGAGTGACCCCTTCGTGATCGTGGAGCTGGTCCCACCGCACCTATTCCCGCTGGTCCGCAGCCAGAGGACTGCAGTCAAGACCCGGACCCTGCACCCTGTGTATGACGAGCTCTTCCACTTGTGAGTGTTGGGGGTTCCACCCCCGGGTCTGTGCAGCAGGGCCACTGGCAAGCCCCACCCCGGGTCTGTGCACAGGGCCACTGGCGGGCTCCACAAGACCTTATGCTGTGTGCCTGCAGCTCCGTGCCAGCTGAAGCCTGCCGCCGCCGTGCGGCCTGCGTGCTCTTCACAGTCATGGACCACGACTGGCTGTCTACCAATGACTTCGCTGGTGAGGCGGCCCTCGCCCTGAGTAGTGTTGCAGGCGTTGCCCGAACCCCCGCAGGAGCGGGTGCACGAGCTGGGCAGCCTGTCACCCTGAACCTGCGCCGGCCCAAGGCCCAGGGTGAGGAAAGCACACAGGGAGGGGAACAAGCGGTGAGGTGAGTCAGGACCAAGCCAATCTTAACCTTCCTACAGTGATGGCAGCCTTGCGAATGCTGGAGGGCCGGGCCAACAAGGATGCCCAGGATTTGGTCAAGAAGCTCCGGGAACTGGACAAGAGCATGGAGGGGGATGCTTGAGCCCTCCCACCCCAGCTGTTTTGGGACCCCAGCCCAGGTTCCCAAGGGCTGGCCGTGGCACACCCTCCCCTGCTATGTACTGTGGTTGGAGTTTCTGGCTTCTTTCTGCCCTGGCTGTACTGGTGTGGTTGTGTTCTGTGAACTCCACATCCCTGCCCCAGTCTGGATGTATTCTTTGGTGCCCACAAGCAGCTGCTGCCCTGGAGCAGAGAGGGGCCCAGGATGCCAGGTGGGTGTCCTCCCCTCTAGCAGCCACAGTTGACAGGTGGCTTCTCTTATTAAGGCAGGGCTGTCAATGGACAGCTGTGCTCCCAGGGAACATTTCTGGTAATCACAGAGGGTAGGGAGCCAGTGGCACTGCTCATATGAAACCAGACACATCCCCAGTGGTGGCAACTGAGGGTGCTATGACATCTTGCATTAAAGCTTGACATATTCCCAACAATGCTCTCCCCAGAGCCACAGTGAACACCCGTCTTGGTGGAGACCCCAGGCCAGGGTAAGAGGCTGTAGGCCTGGAGGCTAAAGGTGGTAAGCTGATGTTGGATTCCAGGTGGAAGTTGGTGAGGGGATTGCATCCTCTCCTGCAAGGTTTCCCAAGGATGACACAGGTCTCTCCCCTGGCTCCAGGACCCAGGAGAGGTGCCCTGGGGTTACTTAGAGAAGCAGGACTGTCACCTGGTAGGGCAGTGTGAGGGGCTACCTGCCCTCGCAGAAATTAGCCTGCCTACACTAGCACCCCCTTCTTAGCAGGGTCTGCTTACAAGAGGCCTAGCATCTGCTCCCCTACCCTTGCCTGTCCCATAGTAAAGGAGGGGTGCTCCAGGCAAGTGTGAAAACAAATCCACATAGGTCCTCATCCACAGCTTCTTTGAGGGCTTCAGGGAGGGGCCAGGTAAAAAAAAACACATTCACAGGAGCTCCTTGTTTTCTAGCTTCATTGAGGGGCTCCAAGACTGATAACTGGAGTCCAGCACTGCTGATGGTCAAGGGCCAAAACCACAAGATCTGTCTGCTCCCCACTCCCTATTGCTGCCTCCAGAGTCCCCTCATCCAGCCGTGAAAACATGTATATATCCATGAACCTCCATGAAAACTTTAATATGTTCGTTTGCCTCTATGAAAATTATACACATATATAAGAGCCTCTGTGAAAAATGTCTGTGAGCCTCAGTCTCTCTGCCGCCTCCTGACTCCTTTCCAAACACCTTCTGTGGTCCTGGCCTCTGCCCCCTTCCCTAGTTTCTCAGCCTCTTCCTCCTTGTCATCTTCTTTTCCCTCCTCATTCTCTGGGCTGCTGCTGCTGTCTGATCCATCTTCCACACTGGGTCCCTGCTCCTCAGACTCACTGTCACTGTCATCACAGTCTGGGGATGGCCTGGAAGGGAACAGAATGTCACTGACGGTATCACTCTCAGCCAGCCTAGGATAATCCTCCTAGGCACACTCCTCCCAGAGCACCTGTTCACAAGCCTGGTGCCAGCTTTTCCTCTCCTGCAGTCATAAACCCCATTCTGCAGACCACACCACAGGCTGGAGTACTCACCGGGCATTGCCCATGGGCCGGTTGGGGTTGGCAAATTCCCGCCCCGAGTCCACGTCAAAGGGATCTGAAGTGAGACAGAAAATGGAGGTCAGTGAGCTTCCAACTCTTCTGTGTCTCTGAAGGTGGTGGCTTGTAGGATCCTCTCCACCCAGAACCAGGGGCTCCCTTGGTCCTGGGCTCACCAATGTCCTCCTCAGGGCACTCCTTGGCACTGGCCAGGAACTCCTTTTCAGCCTGCAGTACTTCTTCTGGGCTGCTGCAGGCTGCGTACTGGTCCAGGAGCTGGCGGTTCAGGTCCAGGAAGCTTGTCCCCCATTTAAACTTCCGCAGCAGAATGAAAGCAAGGTCTGGAAAGCCTGGCAGGGTGGGAAACAGGAGAGCTGGGTTGCCCTATAGTTCCTCTCCCACGTGGGTCCAGACCACCATCACTGCCAGGTCAGGGAACAGAAAGGTTCCCTCCCAACATTAAATCACACTCTAATCCCGGCTGGTCAAAGGGAGATAGATGTGAAGGGAGAGGGTAGAAGTGGATGGGTATCCTGGTGGATGGTGGAGCAGGGAAATAAGTGGGTAAAGATGTGTCTGAGAAAGGCAGGGACAACACTGACACTAAAGTTAACTCCGCAATAATGGATATACCTTTAACTTGCTGGTCTGTCTGATACTTCTCTAAATCTGAACATTCACATTAAGACAGACTAGGAAGAAGGATTGGCCATCCACTTCTGAAATAGCAGGCCTCTGAAAACCCTATGTACA
>NW_006400100.1:595926-599950 GCF_000299155.1 Elephantulus edwardii | reverse complement strand
AGTGCGATTGGCACAGGACAGAGCGGAGTTTAGGGCTGTTGTACATAGGGTCGCTATGAGTCGCAAGCGACTCGACGGCACATAACAACAACAGTCCCTGCCTGATGCCACACTCTAAAGACCACTAAGTCACCCTTTCCTAAGAAACACATATGCTCCCTGCCCAGGCTGCCTTGTGGGGCTTCCCGTACGGTTTCTCTGTGCGATGAACTCTTTGGA
Source organism: Elephantulus edwardii (assembly GCF_000299155.1). Classification (NCBI taxonomy): domain Eukaryota; kingdom Metazoa; phylum Chordata; class Mammalia; order Macroscelidea; family Macroscelididae; genus Elephantulus; species Elephantulus edwardii. The sequence continues at coordinate 599,731 of NW_006400100.1, read as the reverse complement.
CAGGCCAGGGTTAACAGCCACAGCTGCTTTTATCACACTTCATTAAACTGCATATTTTACACTGAAGGTTTTGTGCATCCCTGAATCAAGCCAGTCTATAAGCATCAAGTCTAGCAGCATGTGCTCACTTGGTGTGAGTCACAGCTGGTCACTCCAAAATATTTCAAACTTCATCATGCACTTTCAGTAGTCTACAGTCTGGTGTCAACATGACTTTCATGTGCACTGGGAAAAGAAAGAATACTTCTGTGGCTTTTTTAAATTCCATTAGGTGCTTTCTATCGGCATTGCAGTATTGCCAAGATAGACTTGTAATCTGAGTGTTTGGCTAGTTAGCTGTCTCTGAGACTTGAGCCCTTTAAGGTATGGCTAAGACATATTGAAGCCCTGGTAGGCTAATCTTGACCCCTGTCACTATGTCTCTTCTTGCTTTTCTCCTGGGGATGAATGTGGCTCACACTGTGACACTCACCCAGGATGCAGAAAGTGGCTGCGAAGGCTTCCACACAGGACAGCTTGCAGGGTCGGCCGTAGTTGACGGGGTTGGCAGCCACCAAGTAAGGCAGCAGGCGATGGTGGCTCCCCCGCATCTTGCCAAATGGAGTCTCATCAAGTCTGGCCCAGGAGCAGTCAATGACAGCCACCCCAGACTGGGCTACAAGTTGTCTGCCAGAGAAAGTGTAGGGCTGCCTTAGTGATGACCCCAGGGAGTGGTTAACAGTCCCTGAAGACTAACTACACTAACAACACAAGGCCATCATTCTCTGATCCCACACACGCCCTTCTCCAAGAGTCAAACCTTTAAGGTGGGGCACTTGATTTTTCACTCAACAAACATGGTTGATGCTCTCCTATATGCTAGGCTATGTCATAAGCAAATTGTTTCAAGCCCAGAGTTTTGGCTGGAGGACTATGATTACATACCCACTGGTACTAAGTTCATCTACAGGTAACGTGGAGGCCAGGGTAGAATTCCCAGAGTCACACATCTTTATGGAAGTGGCCAGTCACAACTTTCTCCAGCACAGGGGGTTGGTCAGAACCACCAACTTTTTCATTAGCAGTCAAGTTATCTAAACACTGTGCCATGAGGGTTCTTGGGGAGCGACAAACATATGCAAATCAGTGGGCCTCGAAAAGAACATGCGCTAGAGAATGTAGAGGTACTAAGGCAAGGCAGTCTCAAAGCCCCACTGCTCGCTGACCTCAGGTCCCTCGCACTTACCTGTCTGCAGGAGACACGTACTGAGTACCCATAGGGCTGAGCACCAGACCACCGAAGCGCTGGCCCAGACGCAGGCGGCGCACCAGGCGAAGGCGGGCCAGCTTGCGGCCAGTGCAGCGGCGGGGGTCGCAATGGCCCAGCTCCCACATGGCCAGTGCGCAGGGCAAGCCCACTGAGTGCTGGCCACCCTCGTCCTCGCCTGCCTCTGCCTCCACAGTAGCTAAGCCGGGAGAGAGAAGGGAACCGAGTCTCAGGCGCTGGTTTTCCCGCTGACCCCGGACCCCCAAGTAGCGCTCTCCCCATTCACCAGGCACTCACCGCGCAGCGCGGCGCCCACTTCTTCGACGAAGGTCTCCAAAGAGCGGCTTGAAGGGCGCCGAGCGCGGCTGCCTCTGGCTCCGGGCCCACGGGCCCCTCTTCTGCGGCTCATGATGGGGAAGCCAGTCCCCAGAGATACGCTCGCAATCTCCTTCCTTGCAAAAAAACGGGCGTGTGGATTTCCGCACACGTGCTATAGCAACTTCCGGTTCTTCGGCCCACGTGATCTGGTCCACAATCACGTGACGTAGGCTGGCTAGGCGGGGATGGCTGCCGGCTTATGTACGCGCTTGGTCCTACTATGGCTCACGATACACGGTTAGTGGCCATTCTCCCGTTTGTGCTCTGCCCAGGCTTTCCGCGTCCCGTTTCACGCCCCTCGTTCTGCGGTCCCCACACCTGGCTTTCCCCCCCCCCAACCCTCGCTTCTTCTAGGACTGCAGCCCGGGGGTGCCGCCAAGATGAAGGTGGTGGAGGAGCCCAACACGTTCGGGTGAGCTTACTCGTCGCCGGCATAGGCAGAGGGCCTCCCAGCACCCCCGCTCCTGACTGACCCGACCTCTCATCTTCCGCAGCCTCAACAACCCGTTCCTGCCCCAAACTAATCGTCTCCAGCCTAAAAGGGACCCCTCGCCTGTTTCTGGTGAGTACACTACCTCTGCCGGACTGTAGTGTAGACCAGCCGGCATTGTCTTGAGCATCCGAACTAGGTCAGCGCTGTGATGTGGACACCTAGGAGTCTGCTGGAGAACGTCAGGGGAAGCCCCCGGGGTTGGGGGGACAGTAAAGGACATAACGATGGAGAAAGGAGAGAAGGGCAACCTTGGCTTTTGGAGGGGATTTTTGGAATATGCGTTCATTTGACAACTAAAAGTCATTTTAATTAGAATAATTTACCAGGACTTTGCACGCTCATGGGTGCATTATTTGCAAAAACATAGTACACTTTATTTCTTTTTCTAGAGGTAATCATCCTATGCAGTTTGATACCAGTCCGTGCTTTTGTGCGCATACTTGTGCTAGTTTAAAGTGAGTGGTGTGTTTTTTAGTCTTTGCCATTTATAAAATATGATGCAACTTCATACTTGGAAGGGAGGAGGGTCAGCACAGGAGAGGAAGATCCTGGATGAGCTGGATTGACAGTGACTGTGATAATAGAGGCAAGTGTATCAGAGACAGTGAGATTGGTTCAGGATAAGGGTAAGTTTAGAGCTATTATTCGTAGGGTCACTATGGCTCGCAGTCGACTCCAGGAGACATAACAACAACAACTGCACAAGTTGGTATGTCTTGGAACTTCATGATAATAGATACTGGTGTGTTTTTTTGTTTGTCTGTTTTTTTGCCAGTAGCTGCTAGTATCCCCAGGATGATCTGCATTTTTCAATTGTCAAGCATTGCATTTGCTTAACTGTCTGGACGTTTTAAAAATGTGTCAGTGTTGCACAGTTGTGTGAGTAGATGCTCCATTGGCAGGGAAGGGCTTGTGGCCGCATAGTGTTTAAGCTCTAGGTTGCTAATCAAATACTTGGCAGTTTGAACCCACCAGCTGCTCTGAGGAAGAATGATGAAGCAGTCTGTTGCCCCAACAGCCTTGGAAACCCTGTAGGGCAGCTCCTCTCTGTCCTGCAGAGTACATGGTGGCAGTGAGTTGGGTTTGGTTTTCTGAGGCCAAATCCCAAAAGTAGAATTTTCAGGTCACAGGATATGTATGTTTTAAATGCTGAGGGTGTTATAAACATAACAGTTTATTGGATTATGCAATGTTAGGGTATGTCCTAGGGATACAGAAATGAACAGAACATGGAATTCTTGCCCTCTGGAATGAAACTGATGGTCTGATGGTGGGTTGAGGGAAGCCGAATATCAAATTTAATAATAGTAGACCAAATGCTGTATCGGGAAATGAGGAAGGCTTAATACCAGCTGAGGGTCACCTTGTGACACTGGGGCATTCCTTAGGAGGTCACCTTGTGACACTGGGGCATTCCTTAGGAGTCAACATTGTTCTTAGTTTGTATCAAATTAATCCCTCCCTCTTGAGATTAACATAAAGAGGAACTTGGCCTTATCTGTAAAAGATTTCACCATAATCCTTTGTTTCGTACTTCCTTGTGATTCTATATAAATACTCAGAGAAGCATGGCTTGAGGTCTTCAGTCGAGAACTGCTGACCCCCTGTTTTACGCTCTCTGCTCTATCTCATTCCTGGCTGTTTGTCTCTTTATTAATAATTATAAAATTATTCTATTCTTTGGGACC
>NW_006400100.1:593963-594370 GCF_000299155.1 Elephantulus edwardii | reverse complement strand
AAACGCAGGTTATATACCTGGATTTCACCTGATGGTATGCATAGGCATCAGATTGATTACGTCTGTGGAAAGAACCGCTGGAGAAGCTCAGTATCAGCTGTGAAAACTAGGCAAGGAGCCGACTGTGGAACAGACCACCAATTACTCCTTTGCAAATTCAAGCTGAAGCCGAGGAAAATTAAACCAAATCCACAGCAACCAAAATATGACTTTGAGTATATCCCACCTGAATTTCAGAACCATCTCAGAACAGGTTTGAGGCTTTGAACAATAATGAGCGAAGGCCAGATGAGTTGTGAGGGGATATCAAGGGTATCATCCAGGAAGAGTGCAAATGGTAATTGCAAAGACAGAAGAAGAAAAGAACAAAATGGATGTCAGAAGATACTCTGAAAATTGCACTGGAG
>NW_006400100.1:557470-578338 GCF_000299155.1 Elephantulus edwardii | reverse complement strand
TGTAAAAGATTTCACCATTATCCTTTGTTTTGTACTTCCTTGTGATTCTATATAAATACTCAGAGAAGCATGGCTTGGGGTCTTCAGTGGACAACTGCTGACCCCGTTTTATGCTCTCTGCTCTATCTCATTCCTGGCTGCTTGTCTCTTTATTAATAATTATAAAATTATTCTACTCTTTGGGACCCTCGGTCTACAACAGTGCGTGGGGCAGAAGAGAGATAATATTAAAAGCCCTCCAAACTCATGACTGTTCAGTGGATTCTAGTCAGTGACTTTGTAGGACAGAGCAGAAGTGCCCCACAGAGTTCCTAAGGCTCTAAGTTTTTACTGAAGCCAACTGCCTCATCTTTCTCTTGTTGAGTAACTAGTGGGTTCCATCCCCAATCTTTCAGTTAGCAGCCTAGCATTTAACCCCTGCCCCACTCATGCCCCTCAGCAAGAGATACAGAGGTGGGTAGAATGGACTGGCGGCTGCCTGGGGAAAGGAGAAGAGTGTGTGTGAGAGGCTTGTTAGGGTGTGCCATTTTAAACAGGATATCTGGTACATATATTAGTGAGTAGGTGCCATTTGAACAAGGAGCTGAGAGAGGAGAAGCAGTAAGATATAGCTGAGGGACAGGGAAGGGATCAGTGTGAGAAGAACTAGGTTTGAGGACAGCAGGAGTGAAGTCTGGGGTAAAAAGGAGTATAAGATCTTATATGCTGTTCTATGGACTTTTAAAAGCCCCTTGGTGAAACAAAGGGTTATACATAGGACCTTTAACCAAAAGGTTGGTAGTTGGAACTCACCTGGAAAGACCAGTCTGACCACCTGACTCTGAATTCAATCACAGCCCTGGGGAGCGCAGTTTTACTCTGCACGTATGTGGCTGCAGTGTGCTTGAATTGACCCTGTGGTGCCCAACGATACCTCTGTGAAATGAATCAGAAAAGCTGAGTCCCAGGTGGCTGATGCCCCCCAGGCCCATGCCCCTGAGCAGCATCCCCTTTGCCGTGGCTTCTTTAGCATTTCTATAATTTTATGTTGGAAAAGCTGTCTGAACGACTTGACCCCAGTATGCATCTCCTCAGAACAAAAAAACCAAAAACCGCTCAAACCCACAGCTGTCAAGTCAGTTCTGACTCACCGCATTTCTTTAAGACAGAGCATAACTTCTCCACACAAACATCCTTATCCAGCCACCGAGCTTTCATTTAGCAGCCGAACATTTAACCACAACACCACTGGACAGTAGTTAAATGCTCATCTTTGTCTTTTGGAGGGGCAAGTGAATTTGAACTGCCAACCTTTCAGCAGTCAAATGCTCTTGTCACAGTGCTCCTTGGAAACATGATAAAAGGGTGGCTGTGCATATTGCCTTACCCCGAGAGCAGAACCAAGCACTTGTTCTTTAAACTGACATCATTGCTCTTCAGCACTTTGAAGAGGTCCTTGACAGCAGATTTTCCCAATTAAATGCATCTTTTGATTTCTTGACCATTGCTACTACCATGGGTTTTTATTATGGATCCAGGTAAAATGAAATAGTTCACAACGTTAGTCTTTTCTTCATCTGTCATGATGTTTATTGGTCCAGTGATGAGCACTTTTGTTTTCTTGATGTTAAGATGTTAACACATACTAAAGACTATATAGTCTTTGATTTCCTTCAGCAAGTGCTTCAAGTCTTTTTCCAATTCTGAAAGCAAGGCCATGTTCTCTGTATAGCATGGGTTATTAATGGGTTTTTTAAATGCTCCTTATTAGCTGGAGTATCACCATACCTTTTCAGTCTATAAGTAGAACAGATCATTCGGGAGGCTGGGCTCTGTGAGTAAGAATGTGATACATCAGGATTGGAGGAGGACTCATTAACAATTTGCATTATGCAGATAACACAACCCTGCTTGCTGAAACTGAAAAGGACCTGAAGCACTTGCTGCAGAAGGTAAAGGACTGCAGCCTTCAATGTGGTTTAAAGCTCAACATCAAGTAAACAAAGTTTCTCATCACTGGGCCAATTGGCATCATGATAGATGGTGAAGAGAGTGAGATTGTTAACAGCTTTAGTTTACTTGGCTCCACTATCAACTCTTGGTACCAGCAGTTAGGAAATCAAAAGACAGATTGCTTGGGAAAGTCTGCTGTCAAGGACCCTTCTAGAGTACTGAAGAGCAACGATGACAGTCTTGAGACTAAGGTGTGCCTGTTACAGGCCATAGTCTTCACAGTTACTTGCTATGCGTTAGAAAGCTGGACAATGACTAGGGATGATAGAAGGAGAATTGATATCTTTGAGCTGTGGTGCTGGAGAAGAGTATTGAATATACCATGGACTGCTAGGAGAACAAACAGGTTTGTCCTAGAAAGAGTGAAACCAGGCTACTCCTTGGAGGCAAGGATTCTGAGGCTTCATCCAACATACTTTGGGCATGTTTCCAGAATGGATCAGCCCTTGGAGAGGGACATCATGCTTGTGAGGATGGAAGGACAGGGCAAGAGAGGAAGACCTTTGATGAGATGAATTGACTCAGTGACTGGGGTACAGGGGGTAGGTGTATCAGAGAAGGTTGGCTCAGGATAGAGCATGGTTCTGAGCTCTTGTATATAGGGTCGCTGTGAGTCGCAAGTAACTTGACAGCACATATATGTCTATCTGTAAAATGGGACCTAGAAGGAATACTGTTGTCAAAACGAACCTAACTTCAAATCATGAACAGCTCCCTGATCCAGAGCTGTGACAGTCACTTCCCTGATACATCTTGTAATTGTGAGGACTAGGAGTTCTGTGTGACCACTGCAACAAATTATCAAACCCAGGACAGATGTGGGGCATGCCAAGGAAGGATGCTGGTGGCAGTGACCTTTACCTGATTGAGGCCTCACAGGCCAAGTCTGAAAAGCACATCCCTCCCTCCCTCCCTCAGTGCAGACCAGCTCTCTCTGTTCTTCTTGGCCCCTCACAAGGGGAGGGGTAGGGTAGGGGCTCCAGGAGCCTTGGTGGGACACAGGTTAAGCATCTGCTTGCTACCATATGGTCAGCAGTTTGAACCCACCAGCTTCTCAGGTAGGTGAAGCAGTCTGCTTCCATGAGGATCTACAGCCTGGGATACCCTGATCCGAGGTTCTGCTCTGTCCAGCAGGGCCACCATGGGTCCAAATCCACTGGATGCAGTGGGCATCCGGTTTCATGTGGCTGTGCTCACCAGCACCCTGTGCTGTCTGCCAGAGCACTGTTCTAGCCTCGGTGGGAGGCCTCTGTTAGCCAAGCAGTCACACAGGTCAGATTTGGAGTTCAGAATGACAGCACTGTACTGCTGCCGTCACAGCTGCAGAGGGACCCCCCCCCACACACACACACACTCTGCACTGTGAATTCACGAAGTTGGCTAGTTCATTAGCTTTCCTTTGATTTGATTTCCATTTTGAATCAAGTAGGTGGCTCACTTATCAAAGACCTGTGCAATAGTGAGTTTTTGTCCTCTTTCCTATCACCTTGTGCTTCCTAAAAAGTGTATAAATTTCATTTTCCAAACCTATGTATGGTCACATATGTGTTCCTCTTGCTTGTCTGTCTATATTCACATGCAGATGAACGGTTTATTACTGCTGATGTTGCTGGACTGTGTATTTACCTTTGTTGACTGTATTCCTTAGGCCTCTCTCTGCATCTTCCTATCTTTAGTGATACTTTTGTGCTCTTTATTCTTACTGAAGATTATCCAAAAACGACTGGAACAGCACATCAACAGAGAACTACCAGAAGTCCAGGCTGGTTTCAGAAGGGGTCGTGGTACTAGAGATATTGTAGCTGATGTAAGATGGATCTTGGCTGAAAGCAGGGAATACCAGAGGAATGTGTATCTGTGTTTCATTGACTATGCAAAGGCATTTGACTGTGTAGATCATAACAAACTGGCTGACTCTGAGAAGAATGGGAATCCCAGAACACTTGATCATTCTAAAGCGAAACTTATACTTGGACCAGGAGGCAGTCATCAGAACAGAGCAAGGGAACACTGCATGGTTCAAAATTGGGAAGGGCGTACGCCAGGGATGCATCCTATCTCCATACATTTTCAACCTATATGCAGAACAGATTATCCGGGAGTCTGGGCTCTATGAGGAGAAGTGTGGGGTCAAGATTGGTGGACGATTTATCAACAATCTGCGTTATGCGGATGACACAACCCTGCTGGCTGAAACTGAGGAGGACCTGAAGCGCCTGCTGCAGAGTGTCAAGGACTGCAGCCTACAATATGGATTGAGGCTCAATGTCAAGAAGACAAAGATTCTCACCACTGGACCAATTGGCAGCATCAGGATGGATGGTGAAGAGTCTGAGATTGTACACAGCTTTAGTTTGCTTGGCTCCATAGTCAACAGTCTTGGCACCAGCAGCCAGGAAATTAAAAGGCGCATTGCCATGGGAAAGTCTGCTGTTAGGGACCTCTCCAAAGTGCTGAAGAGCAGTGGTGTCTCTCTGGAGACTAAGGTGCGTCAGATACAGGCCATGGTCTTCGCAATCACTTGTTATGCATCAGAGAGTTGGACAATGACCAAGGAGGATAGAAGGAGAATTGATGCCTTTGAGCTGTGGGAAGAGTATTGAGAATACCATGGACTGCTAGGAAAAGAAACAGATTTGTCCTGGAGAGGGTTAAACCGGGTGGCTCCTTGGAGGCAAGGATTCTGAGGCTCCATCTAACTTACTTTGGACATGTTGTGAGGAGAGACCGGTCCTTAGAGAGAGACATCATGCTTGGGAGGGTGGAGGGACAGCGCAGGAGAGGAAGGCCCTCTATGAGGTGGATTGATTCAGTGACTGGGATAATTGGGATGGGAGTGTCAGAGACAGTGCGATTGGCACAGGACAGAGCGGAGTTTAGGGCTGTTGTACATAGGGTCGCTATGAGTCGCAGGCAACTCGACGGCACATAACAACAACATATGGCCTTTATCTTCAGCCACTATTATCTATTAAAGTATGTACTAAGAGAGCTCTTGTGGCCTAGTGGTAAGAAGCTGCACCGCAGCTTGAATCCACTTGCTTCTCTGCTGAGAAAGATGGGCAGTCTCCTCCCGTGCCATTAAACTGCCTCTGAAAACCTGCCAGAGGGTCAACTTTGGTTCTGTTCTGACTCCACAGTACACAGCAATAATTATCTATATACTGACTTTCCCCTCTCTTTTCCTTCCCCTCCCACACCTGGTAAACCAGCAAAGAACGTGTATAAACCCCTCTAGCTTTTTCTTAATAGTGGATTCATGTCATATCTGCCCTTTAGTGACTGAATTAGGCCACACGACACAATTTTCTCCAGATTCATCTAGGTTTTTCAGGGTTTTGAGAATTCATTATTCTTTATTTGTTTTAAAATATGAAACATTTCACGAATTTGTGTGTCATCCTTGTGCAGGGACCATGCTAATCTCTGTATCATTCCAATTTTAATATATGTGCTGCTGAAGTGAGCATGACAGTTCATAATATGTAACATTCTATTGTCTAAGTACCAGCCACAGTTTGTAGAAGTAGTTTAATTGTAAAATTTCATGACTGAAAAATTTCCCATTTTACCCAACTTGAGGGGCACAGTTCAGTGTCATTAAGCACTGCCATCATGCTGTGTACCCATCATCACCACCAAACTCCCAAATTTGACCATCCCAAAGACACTCTGCCCTATGAAGTAATAATCATGCCCAGTTGGTCTCTTCACAGCTTTGCTGTAGGGCAGCATAGGTTAAAATCTTTTCAGAAGCAGACTGCCACATCTTTCTTCCTTGGAGTGGCTAGGAGGTTTGAAACACCAACCTTTTGGTTAAGCATTTGAGTTCTTTATCCACTGTGTCTCCAGGGATCCTGTCTCAGACCAGGAGGCTCTTTGAAACTCTAATTTACTGCCTTTTTCTCTAAATTTTCCTATTCTGGGATAAATTATATAAGAAGATCATATAAAATCTGTCCTTTTGTACCTTTCTTCCTTCTTTCAGCATCATGTTTTCTTTGGTACATTTATTTAAATGGCTTAGGCCGTTTTTGAGGGAAGTCTAAAATTTATACTCGTAGCGTAGGTGAGAACAGGCTGGGAACTGCAGATTTTTGTTAGAATCTTATTAGAGTAGAAACCTCTACTTTGCTTCTTCCCACCGCACCACCCCCCCGTTTGGCTTTCAGTGAACGTTTACAGAACACACAGGTTTTCTGTCTAGCCCTTCATACATTTTAGGACATTAGTTATACTACTTACAATGTAAGCACACGCTCTCCATTTCCTCCTCATGATTTTCATTTCCACTAATCATTTTCTTATCCCTTCCTGTCCTAAACTTTATCTTTCATGGTTGGTTCTGAGGATCAGGATCGTGTCCCTCCCTGGTATTATCAGTCCTCTTAAGAACCTGCCTATTTGGCTAAAAGTTGCATCAAAGGAAAATGAATCTGTGCCAGGCTTCACTGAAAGGTGACTAAGGGCCAGAGTGTCCAGGATCCCACAGTCTCTGCTGGACTGTTGTGCTCTTAGGTCCTATTGAGTTATCATAACTCATAGTGACCCTGTGAACAACTGATTGAAATCTTGCCTTCAGCAAGCCTTGCCACTTGTGTTTTCATTTATTTTTTTTACCCACCATGCCCGGCACCTTCTGTGATCTCTTGCAAAGTGGCAGCTGTGGTGGCTGGCTGGGCACCATCTAGTTCTGGTCTGAGTTGTGGGAGGTAAGGTTCAGGAGGCCCATTAATCTCCTTTGGACTAATTGTTTCTGTACGTCTTTGCTTTTCTTCTCTCAGTGTTCATGTTCTTAAGGGTCATGTTGTAGTGTGCATCAGGACTTTATCCCTGTTTATGGCTGATGTTTCTCCAGTGGGTAGGTCATGTTTTGTTTATGCATTCATTTGCTGATGGACATTTGGCCCGCTGTGGACACAGCCTCATCAATGGCGATTGTGAGGATGGTGCAGCACTGGGCAGGGTTCTGTTCTGTGGCACATGGGGTGGCTATGAATCGGAGCCCGTGCCACCTATCACCACCACTGACCCAAAGGATGGTGCTGTCCACCCCTATACCTCTAGCAGAAAGGGTATTGGTAGCCTTTCTTAAAGCTTAGAGCCCCACAACCCTATGGCGTGGCTGTGCTCTGTAACCCATGGGGCTACGAGTCAGAACTGACTAGATGCCAGCAGAGTCAGGTTTGAGACTGGAGGAAAAGTGGGATCAGTGTTTCTCTGGGGGCTGGAGCACTCTAGTTCTTGTCCTTCTAAGTCGGATTTTCTGTGTGACTACCTGGGAGCACTTCTGGCTCGTTCACTATGGTTCCTGCTGGCTCCTGGGTGGTCTGGGGCAGTTTTCCCCAGAGCTGGCAATGGGATACCAGCATCTCCAGTCCTCACTGGGTAACCCACTAGGCTCACTCCTGCTTAGGCTTACCACAAAGGGCCCAGTGTAGGCAGGCAGTGGGCTGATTGTGGTAGAAGACAAGGGAAGGTGGTTCAGAGGAGCTGGAAAAATAAGGGATGGAAGGGGGCGCTGAGAACAGGAACTGTGGTGTGTGCCCAAGGGTCTGGTACTGGAAGGAGGGTACCCAGGGAGGGAGGCTGATGTCCTCGGCTCAGGACTTACCAGTGAGTGGGCAGTGGCTGAGGTCTCTAGTAGAATGTGTGGTGGTTAGAGGGGTGTGTGGGCAGAATCAAGAGAGGGTACTCTTTTAGGAAGGGTCAGAGTGAACCAACCCATGTCATTAGCAGGGCCAGGGGAGCGAGCTGCAGATTGGGGTATGGGAGGGGGCTGTATGCAGAGACAGGAAGAGGGAACAGTGGTGCAGGTAGAATTTAGGGGACACCGCTGGGGGCCTGATCCTGGTGTGGGGCCTGCCACGCTGCTGTGTGGCTCAGCTGTCTGCACTGTGTCTGGTTCTTGGGATGTGGACCAGTGTGTGGCGGGTGCAGACGCCATTCTAGTCTCAGGTGTGAGGAACCATCACCCAGCAGAGGCTGGACTTGGGGAGCAGCAGCCCTGCCCTAGAGCTGGATTGGGGCCAGTGTCTCCTGGAGGAAGGCACCCCCTACCCTAGCTTGCTAAATTTGGTTGGAACTCCCTAAAATTGGGGTGAGTAGCAGGCTTGCTTTGGGGCCTTGGTGCTGTGCCTCTTTCACTCGAATGATGTTACTGTGTACAGACCTGTGTGCCTACACAAGGTGTGTCCCCAGGCAGGCTTGCATGCAGGGAAGGGGCCTAGAGAGCCGGAGGAACCAGCCTGCAGGCCTGATGGCAGCCTGGTGACCAGTCATAGCCTGTGCCCACCGGCAGGCTGTGGCCTCTTCTCAGGATGCACCCGGGGACCTCAGCTGGCTGGGTTGTCCATGCCGTGGGCTGCCCATGTCATGGGCTGCGGCCTCCTGGGGTGGATGTGCAATTGTGGGGTTCCCTGGGGCTGATCTGTCCCCATCTTCACACCGAGGCCTGAGGAGTGGTTTTAGGCAGCATTGCTGCTCTGTGGTCCCAAGGGAGCAGGGCTTCACCAGCTGGTCTCTGACCAACAGGAAGGTGGCCCTGGAGCTGCATGTCTAGGAGACAGCCATAAACACCCGTGTTCAGCTTTATTAGAAAATGAACTGGTAGCTAGGTCTTCACAAAGTGCATACTAGGATTAAAATACACCTCACGTGACAGAGAACCCTATACTCTTCTGTGGATAGGGGGCAGGGTGGGCTCATTGGTCCCCAGAATCCAGACATGCTGGGCTCTGACATCACGTCCATTTCTGCTCTGACCAATTATATGAACCCCCAGTGACGATCTGCACAGAATCACAGACCTGAAAATAAAGCACTGTGGGTGCCGGGGGCAGTGGCAGTGGTGACAGGCTGGCCTGTGCCCCTGGCCTGTCAGGGACATGCTTTCTGATGCTCTCTGGACATGCTCACATAGACCCAACACCACACCCTCTTCCCTGTAGGGCCCAGGCACCTGCTCCGACTCTCCGGCAAGTGCTTCAGCCTAGTGGAGGCCACGTGAGTGCTGGGTGGGGTGGGCAGCCCCCTGGTCCCCTGACCTGGGGCCCTCCTGACAACCGTGTGCACCCCCAGGTACAAGTATGAGTTCTGCCCCTTTCACAATGTCACCCAGCATGAGCAGACCTTCCGCTGGAATGCCTACAGTGGGATCCTGGGGTGAGCTACAGTCCCCTCTTTCTTACTCAAATGAGAATAGGTAGGGGTGGGGGAGTCCCAGTCTTGGATGGCCCCAGCCCTACTTGGGTGGTCCTAAAGCTCAAGGCCCCCCCCCCCGCCTGGTGAACACGAGTAGGGTGTGTGTGGCCTTCAGCACCCACTGCCTCCCCAGCATCTGGCATGAATGGGAGATCACCAACTACACCTTCTCGGGAATGTGGATGCGGGACGGGGACTCCTGTGGCTCCAAGAGCAGACAAACCAAGGTGAGGCCTGGGGGATAGGAGTGAGGGTGGGGATCTGGGACCCCAGCCACCTACCAGCTGCAACTGTGCCCCCAGGTGGACCTAACCTGTGGGAAGAGCCATAGGCTGGCCCAGGTGTCAGAGCCCAGCACCTGTGTGTACTCGCTGACCTTCGAGACTCCACTCGTCTGCCACCCCCATGCCATGCTAGGTGGGAGAAAGAACAGGGGTGGGACTCAGGACAAAGAGCTGGGACATGTCTGCAGTTCCCATGCTAAGTTGGGGAGTGGGTGTGGCCTGGGCTGGGTGTCCTGTTACCTCTGTACATGTGGGTGAGACACAGTAGAAGCAACCCAGTGCAGCTCCATCTCCTGGCCCCACACAGTGTACCCCATGCTGCCTGAGGCCCTACAGCAGAGGTGGGACCACCTGGAGCAGGACCTAGTGGATGAGCTCATCACTCCTCAGGTGAGCACAGGCGGGCATCCCCTCTCTGGGCACCGTTCAGACTGAGGGCTCCCACTTCCTCCTCCATCTCCAGGGCCATGCTAAACGACTGCGGTTGCTTTTTGAGGAGGCTGGCTACTTAAAGGCCCCAGAAGACACAACCCAGCAGGAAGGAGTCTCTAGGGGCCAGGCCTTTGAGACCCTGGAGAGCTGCAGTCAGGTAAAGAGCAGGCAGAGGTGGGAGATACACACTGATTATTTCGCAAATGCCTCACCCTGCACTTGTCCTAGGCGCACAAGGAGCTGGCCAAAGAGGTGAAGAGGCTTCAGGGGCTGCTTACCCAACACGGCATCCACCACGAAGCTGCAGGTGAGGACAGGGCCTTGGGTGTTCTCCTGCAGCTGCCATGGCCATATCCTGACCCTGCTGTCTCCACAGGCACTCCCAGCTCCCAGCATCAGGACCAGGTGACCTCTACGCAAAGCCCCCAAGCACAGCTGCACGGAGACCCGGGTTGGCCTGACAACACCTTATGACCGGCTAGGAGAATGAGACCCTCAAGGGGTCCACACCAAGACTACAGTGCATATTGGAGCCAGATGCTGGCTCCCGGGGCCAGCCCACTTCCCTGTTCTCAAAGACACAAACAGAACAAAGATTCAAGGTTTTAATGAATCCCTGGGCTGATAAAAATAACTCCAGGGTTGCTGTAAACCATCACAGAAATGCTATCATGTAAAAAATTTAAATGGGTTAACAGTTGAAACAAGTCACTACAAGTGTTATGATTCTGCATTACAAAACCACCTTCCAGTCATGGAGGTCAATTCAAATAGTGTGTCCTTCTAATACTGGGGTTCTGTCCATGCGGGATCAGGGTTCCAGCCCATGAACAATGTTGAAAGGACGGCATGGCTCAGCATGTCCCCCACTTGTGGCCAAGACTGTTCTTCTCAGGCCCTCAAAGACTGCAGGGGGCAGAGGCTGGGCGGGGCAGCTTTCAGCACCTTCCTCACTGCCGTGCTCCCCCCCTCAGCACCTCGTCCTCCTGAGATCCAGTGTCCCAAGGCCAGGGAGTAGAGGTGGAGCAACCCGAGGATCACGTCATAGCTACTGCCCCCAAATGCCTGTCTGCATCACCCAGGCACCTGGTTGAGGAGCTGAAAGCCCAACAGAGAGTGGGGACTCAGGTCCCCAGGACATACTGGGAAGCCCCACCCTGAGCACAGGCTGGAATGCACAGACAACTGACTGGAGCAGTTTGGACCCAAAGCTTCCTGTTCCTCTTGTAATTGGAAAACATCTAGCTAGAGATAACAAATACTGTCCCAGACAGGGACGCGAGTGCATAAATATTAATAAAAATAAAAGATTTCAACAGTCAGGACAGGAGCACAAAATAGACGTCTTTTCCGAGTTCCGGCTGAGAGATCGTCAGTATTACCATTAAAAACAGGGTGAGGGGCCCAAGGGGGACCCTCCTTTAAAACAACAGGACCTGGCTGTCTGCCTGGTCCCTCTTAGAAAAGGTTTTTAAACTTCTTCCTATATTAAATACATTCTAATTTGGTCACTGATAAAAATTCTTACCTAGTCACTTTGCACGTTTAAAAAATGCTATTAAAAGTCTTTGGCAAAGCCGGAGGCAGACAGAGAGGTGTTGCTGGTCACTCCCTGGCCACAGGGTCCAGTACCCGTGCCTGCCACTTGGGCAGGCTCTGAGATATTGATGGGGCAGCTGTGAAAGGTCCCAATAAACTGAGCTCTTTTGCTCCTTCAGGGTTTCTAGAGAAGATTTGGGTTAGTCTGGTCTCATGTGGGCCGCGCCCTGTCTTTGCTCATCATGTGCATGACCAGGGATCCTGGCAGCTGGGACAAAGTTACTTGTGAACTCCCACTGCCATGAACTGGGGCCCCTCTGCACAGTTACAAAGCACCATTGCCCATTGGACACAGCAGCTTTCAAAAGCCACAATGCTCGCTCCTGCCGTACCCTTATCTGTTAGACTGAACAGCCTTCTTTTCCAGGGATGGAAATAAAGCCAGTGAAGTTTGTTTACTTTGTGTTGCAAAGGCACAAGCACTAGGAAAAAGTGGCAACGGCTCACACAGCTGTACGAGCGTGCGGTGGTACTGCCCACAGGTACGCACGCAGGAGAATGTCCCTCCATAAAATCATGCACAGATGCCTCAGTGCCTCTGTGTCTTCCAATAATCACCTTCTACTTATAAATACTATTTACTTCATTTGAAAACTTTTAAAAAACCTAGCATTTCACTACTAGATAGATGCTCATTTGATAAGTCCTAAAACTTCAGAATATGAACTCTAATATAGTTACTATTACTATGAATTAAACAAAAACTGATAGGAAATCTTTTAAGTTCACAGTACACATATAAAGCTTCATATTATCGCATATTAAAAACAACCAACCTAGAAAGCAGCTTAGAGCAATTTTTAACATCTAACTAAAACTCCTCAGTTTACAAAGTGCTTTGACGAGACTCGGACTCCTAGCGATCCACAGTAGTGTCAGATTGCAGACCCTGGTGCCCTGCGCCCCCCTCACAGGAAAGGAGGCTCACCCAGCTGATGGTGAAAGGTTTTGAGGGCACCACCATGATGTAAGTACCACGCTGCTGTAACACACAAGGTGCATGCACTCATGGCCCAGTGTCCGGAGGTGAGCGGCACACCCGCAGGCTCCAGTCACCACTGCACCGGCTGGCTTTTGCAGAAGGAGCAGGCAGGTGCGCTGGCAGCACAGGGCTCACAGAGGACACGGTGCGGGCAAGGCCTCGGAGCAGCGCTGCGGGCCCGTTCCCGGCATGCCAGGCATTGCTTCGCCTGCAACTGGACAATGACCTATGGGGTGAGGTACCATCAGCAAGGGTGACACTGCCCATGCACTGCAACCCCACCCTTCCAGGCCGTGCTTGGCCCCTAGTGGTTGGGGGTGGACACTGAGCCCTCCAGAAAGGGCTGTCCACCACCAGCTACAGGGGAATTAGGACAGTAATGTGAAGACACCAGTGGCTATGCCCAAGGCCAGTCAGGCAGGGTGGTAGGCACGGCACCCAGGGTATAGCGTAGGTTAGAAATGGACCTGTGCCACCACAAGTCAGGAGGCAGCCTGAAGCACGGCTAGCCTTCCAGGGGTACAGAACCAGTTAGCAGAGCCCATCAGGGGCCAGGAGTGTGTCCACGGGAGGGAGAGGAAAGGCTGGACAGTGCCTAGATGGAGGTGTCCTTTGACAAGCGGTTTATGGGTGCTTTGTGCCACAAACTAAACAATAGTAGACAGTATGTCCCTTACATGCCAAAGCTGGCTGGAGTGGAAGGAGGTGTGGAAGGAGTCGTTCATGTCTTGATTCCCGAGTGAAGAAGCCACCTTCCATCTCAGAACACAACCAAGGCAAGGACCACACTTTCTACTTTTCTAGTGGACAGGAGTGCAAGGTGCATTGGCACATGACATGAGGACTCACCCCATCAACGGCCTCCAAGCCTAGGCGCAGGCGGCTTTGCAGAGAGTGCAATGTGGGCAGCGGTGCAGTGTCCAGGTCCCCACAGCTTCTCAAGCCGGGCAGGGCCGCTGCCAGCCCCAGCCCCTCAAGCTCCTCCTGCAGCTGCCGGCAGCGTGCTTCTACCTCCTCCTTTCGCTGCAGTGCCAGCTGTCGGTCACTGTCTGCCACCCGCGCTCGCTCCTTCGCCTCCTGTGCCTCGCGCTGCCACGCATCGCAGGCCTGGAAGGGCACCAGCTGGGGTGTGGGCAGGCCTGAGCGCATGTATGGGCGCACGTGGGTGGGGATCTGCAGTGTTGGGGTTTGTGCACAGTATGGGATTGACCATGCAGGGAGGTATAGTGAGTTGGCAGGCTTTGGGGGACACTGTTAGGATGCGGGGCAGAGTCGACTATGCAGTGCAGGGGGGACTTCTCAATTTGAGTACCCACCCCCACCACACCCTCACCTGCTTCACCTGCTGCCAAGATTCCTCCCATTGCCGGATCCTACGCTTGGCCTCATCCAGCTGCCTCCGGACCCGGGCTAGCTCTGCACTGCTGGGGCTCCCACCTGGACCAGCCGCCAGGATGGGAGAGGGGCTGGGGGAGAAACTGCTGGAGACGAAGTCCCAGATGCTCCCAGGTACACCATTCAGGCCTGTGAGAGATGAGGAGGGGCATGGCACGGATGGACTCCGAGGCCCGTGTGTCAGGAGACCGAATGCACAGCCTCCTCAGAAGTGAAAGCTGAGCAGTTTTTTAAATGAGCCATTTCAAACAATAAACACTGTCAAAGACCAAAATCCACTGTTGTAAATCAACTCCCGTTCAGAGACCTTGGAGGACAGAGTAGAGCTGCCTGAAGGTTTCTGGGCTCTAATCTTTAGGGGAGTATCATCGGAACTCCAGAGATGTGAAAAGTAACTTTAGAAACTCTTTTGCATCTCTGCTCTCCCCTTGCACCTGCAGTGGTGTTGGGCAGCCTTTCTGTGCCTCAGTTTTACTCAACTGTTAGATGGGACATGTTCTCACCTCTCAGTCCCCAGGACCCATCCCTCTGTACCCCCCGCCTCACCTAAGGAGCTGTAGGATGAGACCGATGAGCCCAGAGCCCCAGCTTCCGACTTCAGGGGTGGTGGGGGCTGCTGGGGGGGCGTCATGGTGGAGGAGACCAGCGGCCCCGAAAAGGACTGGGAGAGTGAGCTGAGTGGGGAGGTGGACAGTGATGAGGACGAGTGCAGTGAGGATGAGCGTGTCAGGGGGCCTGGGATGGTGACCGGCGCCGAGCCCCCCAGCAGTCTCTGACCTGTGGGAAGGACACAGGGAGAGGCTGGGGTCCTGTGCATGCCCCCCACAACCCCTCCCCAACTTCTGGTGGGACCTAAGTCAGACAGACTGATACAGCACCCCAACACACCCTGTGTGGGTCGCACACCACCACCGATACCCACAAACAAGCATGTTCATTTCTAAGGTTAGAGCACTGTCAGATCGCCTTTCAAGTGGGAAAGTTTTGGCAACTCGAAGTCTAGTGAGTTGCTAGGTGTCATTTTCCCATTAACATGTCCTCACCAGCTGTGTCCCATTTGGGTCAATCTCGCACTATTTCAAAGTGAGACAGTGGATAAGGATGACCAAAGTAGAATCAATGCCCTTGAACTGTGGCACTGGTACAGAATACTGAATCTACCACGACAGCCAAAAGAACAAACAAATCTGTTCCGGAGGAACTACAAGCAGGGTGCTCCTTATAGCAAGGATGGTGACACTCTGCCACACAGATGTGGGAGTATGCTGTTGGGAGGAGCCTGTCCTCAGGAAAAGACATCAAGCTGGGAAAGGTGGAAGGTCAGAAAATACAGAAGACACTCAATGAGATAAACTGACACAGTAATTACCACAATGGGCTTGAGCACAGTATACACAGATCATGGGGATGTTGCATGACAGCATGGTTTTAAGCTGTAACTTAGTTAACACCTAAAACCACCACCACCACAGTGTCAAAGGACACTATCTGCCCAGGGAAAAGCTCAGGAGGTAAAAAAGCTCAGAGGTAGAAATGCAGGCGAAAATGGAAATGAGAAATAAAGGGAGGAAGAGGGGAAAACGCCATTACAAAGCAACCCAAAATTCCCTTTTGGTGAGTCCACAATGACCCTCTTGACCCTCTATTGAGTTTCAGGGGCTGTAAATGTCTATGGGAGAAAACTACCTATTTTTCCTCCCAGGGGCGGCTGGTGGATTCAAACCACAAACCTCTTTGTTAGCAGTGTGACAGGTAATGTACCAAACCACCCTTGTTGTGTGCTGGCTGTCAAACTGGAACCGACCCATAGCTGCCCCTCCAGCAGGCTGTCAGAGGCAGCAGCACAGTGAACTGCATGGGAGCAGACTGCCCATCCTTGTCCCATGGAGCAAATGGTATCTTTGAACTGTGTATTTTGGGGACTGCAGCATAGCTTCTTACACCAGGCCACCAGAGTTCCCTATTATGCCACTAATACTGTGTACATCGAGTTAGAATCAACCCATAGTTGACCCTCCAATGGGTTTTCATAGGCATTTTAATTTCATGGGAGACTGCCCAACTTTCTCCCACAGAACAGATGGTGGATTTGAACCAAGTGCCTTTGGGATGGAAGTACAGCTCCTTACCACTAGGCCTCCTTTAATAGATTATAGTCTAGTGTAGATGTCCCTGGTCTCCGCACTGGGAAACAGGTGGTATGACTGATTAGCTTAACTCCTTTTGTTATGCTGCCTGGTACCAAACCAGCTTGATCTCTCAGGACTGCTGGTATAATTCAGTCATGAAATAGGACTTTGTGATTTTTCTTATGAGGATACTCTGCCTGGGAAGGGACAGTATGCTGGATATGTGCAGAGACCACAGGGCAGGAGGAGAAAATGGTTGCCAATGGAGTTGACATGAAAGGAAGTGGGCTTGGAGCTGGAGACCCTCCCTCCTGCCCCAAGGAGTCTGCAGGCACCATGCCAGCTCAAGGAAAATGAAGAGAGATATAAGAAGTGACCCTCCCAGCGGCTTACTCGTCAGCCCGTGGTCGTTGTTATCGTGGTCTTCCAGGCCTTTCTCTAAGGAGGCGATGTTTAGGTCACTAAAATGGAGATCTAGAGCCGAACCTGTCAAACAAAACCCATGTTACCCTCTTGACCTCGGGCCAGCAGGGTGAGCCTTTGTGAATGTCTGAAGACCTGGACTGTATCTCCTGGGCAAATTCTGAGCATCAGAGGTAAGGCTGGTGGGCACCCGAGGAGACACTTTCCCTCAGTGTGCCCACTGGGGCCACTCTGACAGCCCGACAATTCCCGAGATGAGGTTATGCAACCTGCACCCACCAATAACTGACCATCTCACCATGTTAAAACCTGACCAGCGGCCACAGACAACTACAGATGGGTACATTTCCCAGAAAGTGGTTTGGATTTAGAGAAGATGTAAAGGAGTCCTGGGAATGCCAATATCACAAATCCAGACAGGGACAGCTGACCAGGACTATGACTGAGACCCCAAACTCACGACACCCTGGTGCCTCCTCTCTCGGGAGGCTGTAGCTTCCCCTGTTCCCTCCCAGGCCCAACCATGGAGCAAGGCCATGCATTCTTCTACCTTTAAGAACCTTCTGGGTCATAGCTGTTACTGTTCTAGAGTAGGGTCTTTCGTTGATCAGGGTGGTGGGGGAGGTGGGAGGGGGAGCCCTGCTGCACCTTTATCTGCCCGTAGTATGAACAGAGTCCTTGCCTTGGTAGCTGCTCACTTCCCGAAGCACACCCATGAACTTTTTCCTGTAGGTCCAGTGGGGAGCGCCCACCTTCCCCTTCAAACTCCTCCTGGGGGCTCCTTCTTCAGAGTCCCTAGTAGGCAACAAGCCACCCAGCACCAACTGTCACCCCACTGGCATGCAATCCCCTCCCCTGATGCACTGCAGACTCTGAACTGGAGTAAGTCAGTGCCACACAGTCTGCTCAGGAAAAGTGAGACTTGGGGTCAGCATACCTGCTCCCCTAGAACCTGCATCCAAACTCGGCCTCTAGGGCAATGGTGGTGGGATTCTAAGAATACATCATGTAGGATCTCAGCTGATTCTATCCCTGCAGAACTGGCCATATGAGAACAAATGGGCAACATTTATGCAGGGAGTAGGCTGAGCAGACAGGAATGAAGGATGAATGAAAATGAGAATCACAGGGAAGAAGCGGAAAGTATGCTGCTATATTGCTGGAATTGCAAGATGCAGAATTTGTGATAACAAAAAGTGTATGAGCTGAACAGAAAAGCAATTTGCTCTATAAAATTCCACACAAATCATAACAACCCACAGCTGTCGAGTCGATTCCAACTCACAGCTACCCTCCATTACATTTCTAAAGCTATAAACCTCCCCTCACAGCAATTGGAGGATTCAAACTTTGGAACCTTTTGGTGGGAATTCCTCGACGTATAATCTACTGGGCCACTAGGGTTCCTTTAAGTCACAATAAAAATGAGAAAACATTAACAATGAAACACCCCTCCCCTTGTAGGAGGTGGGATCTCTCTGGTCACCCCTACCCTCTACCCTGGCTCAGGTCCTGAGGCCCACAGTGGGTGACTGCGACATCTATCCCCAGTAGTCCCTGTACTCGTGGGACCTCAGACCCCTATCCTCTCACTGGGACACTTGAGGACTAGCCTGCACAGCCCCCTGGCAGTCTGGCCCAAGCGCCTCTGGAGACATGGCCACATTTAGCCACTTGAGCATGTATTCAGTTCTAGAGCCTTCCTGCTGTCTCATATCCTATGACTGCACTGAGCAGACAGCAGGCATCTCTCTGGACCCAATCACCTCAGCGCAGCATGGTAAAACCTCTCAGTAAACAGAAGGAGGCTGCACTGCCCTGAACAAACAGCCTGAGGAGAAAGACACTGCGTCCCCAATGTCCATCACCCATGCATCTCCCCTCTCTTCTTGCAGACTGTCCCTCAACACTCCAGGAGTGGCTAGCTGCAATGCCAACTCCCCTCTGCCACTGCTCCCTGCCTGCCTGAACAGCCTTTCTCCTTTGTCAGTCATGACCCTTACCCCACTTTGTCAGCTGAGAACAGTCCCTGATAGTTCTGAGAAAAGTCCCATTCAGCCTCCAAAACCTACTCTGTTGAGCCTCTGCCCTGCTCCTGCCATTGCAGACAGACTCACCCACAACTGTCCCTGCCCCCCTCTCTGGCCAGGAGTCCCGGCTCAGATTGGCAACAGCCACTAAGAGGCCCTGGAGGCCAGAGGCTGACACCGTTGAGTTCAGAAACAATTCTGAACGGAGGACAAAGGATGACCAGGAAGGGGACATACAGGAGCCTCTTCTCACCCTGAGTTAACTGTGCCCTAGACTCAGCATGGGAAGTGCTGCACTGCTCACCCTATTGTTCCCCCATCACTTCTTCCTTTCCCCACATCTGATCCAGGAAGAGCCACTCAGGGTCCCCTAGGAGATGAGGTCCCTTTAGGGCAGAGGCCCTGACCTCACCAACAGACAGTGCCTGAAGACACCTGTCCCAGTTCCAAGGAGTTACCTGTGGCACAGTTATTTGGAAACAGCACTCATTTCCCAGTGGAGGACCTGGAAGGAAGGCAAGAGACCCTGGATGCCCTCACCACCCAAACAGTGTACCTTCTGGATCTGTGTGCTCTCTGCTTGCACACCTCACAGCCCCCAAGACCTGTCCTGTCCCAAGTGGCCTGCCTCTTGGGGAAGCTGGAGACCCAGAATTAGGTAAGCAGTTATGTAAGCTGCAGGTCAAACTGCCCATTGGGCATGAGACTGCTGAGTTGCTGAGCAATGGCGTTGGCCTGGCTTGCTCCAGAGTGACAGGCCCTCCCACCCCTGGGCTCTGAGGACCCACAGGGGCAGGGCAAAAAGTGGCACAGAAGACAGACTCCAGGTCAGACTAGACCAACCTTTTCCTTAGATCCTCAGCCCACCAGCTCTGGCTTCAACTTCTGGGGAAGGGAGAGCAGAAGAAACCTGCACCCGATGGGAGGACATCCCTGATGATCAACCCTTACAAAGACCCACCTCACCAAGAAGCCCTGGGGACAGCTGTCGGGTTACCGCCCTAAGCAGCCTCAGGCCCTTCCAAGTAACCACTCAGTTCTCACCTGGGCACGTGCCTGGAGATGATGGTGGGGGAGGGAGAAACCAGACTGCTGAAGGGGGTCAGGGCGCGGGCGGGGTGGAGGAGGGAGGCAAGGGTTGGGGCGTGGGCTGGGTACCAGTAGAAGGCAGAGGAGGTCAGGGCCCAGTAAGGAGGTCCTGGTGGAAGCAGGGACGCTGGCAAGGGATCAGGTACTGGCGGGACTCAGGAAGCAGTTGAATGCGGGGTGAAGGTGCGGGCGAGAATCAGGGTGCAAGTCAGTTGTTGACAGAATCCTCGGAGCTCGTAAGCACGTACGGGTGCAGGTCTTAAAGGGTAAGAGCTGCGTCTTCCAGCTTGTCAGTCGAAACGCACCCGAATGACCTCGCCGCGCGTGAGCTGGGTCCAGCGCGCAGAGCCTGGACGTCCTCTCGAACCCACCTGCCCGCGCCGCACCTGCAGCCGCACAGCGAGCTGCCCCGCACGATGCTGACTCACCATCACCCGCCCAGCGCCACCGCCGCTGATTCAAACCCTCCTGGCCCCGCCCCACTGCCAGGCCCGCCCCGTGACGCACGCACCGCCTATCTGGCCCGCCCCGGTGACGTCAGCGCGTGTGCCTCGGTCCCCTCGCACAAGATGTCGGAGCGCTTCCCAAGGAGTGGTTGGTGTTCGCTAGCCCCACACTGAGACCCACCCACGGCCCACGTGGATCCCTGAGGAGCCTGCAGAGAGCCCACGATGCCCCACGGCGTGTCCTGACGAGCTGCAATAGGCCCCGATCCTCTCACATGCCTTGAAACGCAGCAACCCTGTGCGGAGCAAAACGCAGGCCTGCTTGCGAGCCCATTGCCTTGCATTAAAATAGTCAAGACCTACGAACAGACGTGACCCAAACCTCGCTACTCCTTGACGACCCCAACCCTCCCCACAGAGCCCGCCCTGCCCAGGCCACGCCCTTTGCGGCAGCTCTACTCAGACCCTCCCTTTGCGCCAGGTCCCCTCTCGCCCCGCCCCTTGCAGCAGCCCTCCCCGGCTCAGGGGCTAGGACACCCCGCCTTGGTCCTCCGCTAGTCCCTCCTCTTGTGGAAGTCCCCCAATCCCTGGCGGTAGGCCCCCCTAGTCCCGCCTTTTCTTCCGCCTCTTGTGGCAAGACTCCCCACTCTTGCACCGCTCTGGAGGCAACACCCCCGAGATCCTATGCAGAAGGCACGCCCTCACCCCGCCCCTTGCGGCAAGTCCCCCTCTCACCCGACCCCGTGCGTAGGTGTTCCCTTAGTCCCGCCTTTGCCCTGCTCCTTGCGGCAGATCCTCCCCACTCCTAGCTTGTGCCTTGTGGCAGGATGCTCCTTATGCCCTGCCCTGTGGCAACCCCCCCCC
>NW_006400100.1:542365-557370 GCF_000299155.1 Elephantulus edwardii | reverse complement strand
CTTGTCCCAGGAAATATAAGTTCCCTCTCGTCCTGCCTCTTGGGGGAGTAGGACTCCCTCTCGCCCTACACCTTGCAGTAGGATCCTTCTCTAATCCAGCCCTCTCCACACTCCTTGTAGCATCCCCACCCCCACTTTCCCCACACGGTATGACCCCTCTCTTGCCCCACCCCTTGTAGCACCCCATCCCCCACCTCCTTCCTCCGTTCTCCTTCCCCCCAAACCCCTCTCTCGCCGGCCCCTTGCCTCAGGCCCTGTCTGAGGCCCAAATCCCTCGTTAGCGTCCACCTTATATCTAGGTGGGTCTTTGTGCCCGACAGTCTGGGCTGGTCTAAACTATGCTGGACTAGTTCAGGCTGTGTCCTGACAGTTCTAGGCCTGCACCTGACCTGCATTTATGAGGTGCCATGACCAATAAGGTCAAGGTGGACCCAGAACAAGAACTTGTCCTCAGAGGTTACACCCAGGGTCAGACTGCCAGGGAGTGGGCACTTCAGGGTCCATTTAGGCAGGGGTGGAGGGATGATGTTTTCCCAGGCCCACGTGGGGCCATTTCATACTATCTAGTTTCCTAACCTTTGTGGTTCTGCCCTGACAGTGGGCTGAGATAAAAATACAGTGTTTGTTTCTGCTGTAAATAAATAAATCCATACCAATTCTACCCACAGAGTATGAAAAATCCTTGGCAATTGCCTCCAAAGGGCATCTAAGATGCTACTGCTTCCCTAAGGGAGACAAGCCACCCTATGATACCTCCTCCTCAGCTGTTACCCTTGCTGGCTGCAAAGCCAAGGCCCTGTACAGGTCCGATGTGAAGGAGAGGCTGTGATGAAGTGTTATCAGGGACAGTGACCACTGCTGCATCTGTTACAACCGACCTCCTTGCCAGTTAGGAGGCACTGCCACCGGCCTAGTCGCCATACCACATGCTCTGTCCCCTGCAGAGCCTGGTCCCTCCCCAGAGCCGTGGAAATTAGGGATAAGATCTCACAGGAACCACATGGGGATGCACATGGTCCTCAGCTCCATCCATTTTCACAGGTCTGCCCTGGCCTCTTCATGGGATTCTAGCTCTAAGCACAACACATTGAACTCTAAATCCTCACTGAGGCCCTTCACTGCTGGCCTTCCTAGTCCCCTTATAAACCTGAACTTTTTTACTGACCCTGTCTCAGGTGCCCTTCAGACCCCCACAATTGCATCCTCATTTCCTCTTTACATCCTCTGGGCCAATGGCCAGCTCTATGAGGCCTTGTGTGTCAGAGCCCTGCATGTCCAGGATGAAGTATACACAACTGCGTGCTGCCCAGCCCAAGGGACAGATGCCAGAGAGAGTCCAGATTCTTTCAGATGTGTGTCTGAAACACAGAGCACTGCCAAATAGGGATCCCTTGAACGCTAGGGGAGCTGAAGGGAAGTGAAGGAGCTGGACTCACCAAGGACCGACTCAACAGTGTTGCTCGTGGGGTCAAGCAGGAGGCCTCGAGCATCCAGGGTGGACAGTGCCGTCGGAGAGGAGCTGCCTGAGCCAGTGCTGGAGCCAGTGCTGGAGGTGAGGGGACGGACCACAGCCAGCACTGTAAGGTGGTTCTGCCCAAAAACAGATGGGGACCAAAACAACTATGAGATATGATCTCACCCCAGTAAGAAAAGCAAAATTTAACAGAGCGGCAAACAACAAATGCTGGCGAGGTTGTGGAGAAACTGGAACCCTTATTCACGGTTGGTGGGAGTGTAAAATGGTGCAACCACTGTGGAAAGCTGTATGGCGCTTTCTCAAAAAGTTGCAAATAGAGATACCATTTGACCCAGCAATTCCACTACTGGGAATATACCCTAAAGAAACCATAACTGACACCCAAGCAGACATATGCACACCCATGTTTATTGCGGCCTTGTTTACAATAGCAGAGTTGAAAACAACCTAAGTGCCCATCAACAAACGAATGGATAGAGAAGATGTGATATATACACACAATGGAGTACTATTCTGCATTGAAAACCAGGAACTCATGCAATATTATTCAAAATGGGTGACCCTGGAGGACATTATGCTGAGTGAAATATCTCAGTCACAAAAGGACAAATACTGCATAATGCCACTGTTGTAGAATGGGACTGACATCAGGGTTGTGATGAGACTGAAAAAAATTGAATAGATTATGTATACTGCATTAAAGCAGATGAGGGAGAGAAGAGCTTAAAAGCAATATATGATTGGATATTATGGTTAAGACGGGAGTCCAGAATGAAGGTTGCACAGTGGAGTGTACTGGGGAGTGGGGAAGGGGAGGACTGTATACCAATGAAGGAATTTTTCTTTGACTTTTCAGAGAAAGGAGCTAACTTGTGGGGAGGGTGGGCAGGAAGAAAATGCAACAATGAATTAATGGAAATCTAAAATTATTGTAAAACCAAAATTATTGTAAATGTTCATTCAAATTAATAATAATTAAAAAAACCCAGATGGGGACCATGAGCCTGACTGAGCCACCCCACACACAACAGTAAAATCCTGCCTGATCCTGTGCATGCTCACAACCTCTGCTGCGCTTGAACTCTGTGTTGCAGTCACTGAAGTCCATCTCTCTGAAGGTCTTTCTTTCCATGGCTGACCCTCTACTTTGCCAAGCTGATAAGAGGAACAAAGAGACTGGCTCAGGATAGGGCAGGGTTCTGAGCTGCTGCAATTCAAAACAACAAAAGAACCACTAACACACCTGGGAGGCACACACTCACTCCTTAAAAAAGCAAACCACATGAGATCAACAGGGTAGCATTTGCCCAGCGATAACACTCAGATGGCAAGAAGGTAGAGGAATGAAGGACAACATAAATGGGAAACAGAGGGAAGAGCCATGAAGAGTGCTGTTCTATTGTTAAGCACCGCAATCAATGTCACGAAACAAAATGTACCTGAGTAGTTGAATGGAAAATCAGTTTTCTCTGTAAACTTTCAAATTATAACAAAAAGCTTTTTTCTTAAAAAAAAAAGTGCAGACAACTGGCAAAAGACAGAAGTGACCCAAGTGTCCACCAACAAAGCAGAGGGAAACACAATGGAGTTCATTTGTACAGTGGGATAGTACTCAGCCACAAAGAGAAGGGAAGCCTGGTGATGTTAAGGTTAAAGCTGCTAACCAAAGAGTTGAAATATGTCAATTGATATACCATCAATTCCTGGGGCCTTGTTTTTTGCCAATTCTTTCAGAGCAGCTTGAACTTCTTCATCACCACAGGCTCTTGCTCATACGTTGTTTCATGAAATTCTTCTGTGTCTGCCAATTCCTTTTGGTACAATGACTCTGTATACTCTTTTAATGCTTCCTGAATTATTTAATATTTTGCCCAAAGCATCCTTAAGTATTGCAATTTGAGGCTTGAATTTCCTTCAGCTTAAAAAATGCTGAGCAAGTTCGGCCCTTTTGATTTTCTGACTCCAGCGCCTTGCACATTTCATTGTAATACTTTGTCTTCCCCACACTGCCCTTTGGAATCTTCTGTTCAACTCCTTAATATCTTGATTTCTTCCCTTTGCTTTGGCTTCTTGGTGCT
This sequence comes from Elephantulus edwardii, assembly GCF_000299155.1. Lineage (NCBI taxonomy): Eukaryota > Metazoa > Chordata > Mammalia > Macroscelidea > Macroscelididae > Elephantulus > Elephantulus edwardii. The sequence goes on along the minus strand of NW_006400100.1, from coordinate 553,815 downwards.
CTGGTGCAATATTCAGAGTTTCTTCTGACATCCATCTTGGTCTTTACTTCCTCCTCTGTCTTTGCAATGACCTTTTGCACTCTTCCTGGATATTCTTGATATCCTCCCACAGCTCATCCAGTCTTCACTCATTAGTGTTCAAGGCTGCAAACCTCTTCCTGAGATGGTTTTGAAATTTGGGCGGGATAGACTCAAGGTCAAATTTTGGTTTTCTGTAGACTTAATTTTCCTCAACTGAGAAAAATTTTAATTTGCTGAAACTGATGAGGACCTGAAGCGCTTGCTGCAGAAGGTCAAGGACTGCAGTCTTCAATATGCATTGAAGCTCAACATCAAGAAAACAAAGATTCTCACCACTGGGCTGATTGCCAGCATAATGATGAATGATGAAGAGATTGAGATGGTTAACAGCTTTAGTTTGCTTGACTCTACAATCAACACTATTGGTACCAGCAACCAGAAAATTAAAAGACGGATTACATTGGGAAAGTCTGCTGTCAGAGACCTCTTCAAAGTACTGAAGAGCAACGATGTCAGTCTGGAGACCCAGGTGCCCTTGATACAGGCCTTCATCTTTGCAATTACTTGCTATGCATCAGAAAGCTGGACAATGACTGGGGATGGCAGAAAGAGAACTGATGCCTTTGAGCTGTGGTGCTGGAGAAGAGGATTAAATATACCATGGACTGCTAGAACAAACAAGTTCGTCCTGGAGAGGGTGAAGCCAGGCTGATCCTTGGAGGTAAGGATTGTGAAGCTTCATCTGACATACTTTGGACATTCTGCAAAGCGGGATTGGTGGCTGGAGAGGAACATCATGCTTGGGAGGGTGGAGGAACAGCACAGGAAAGGAAGATCCTCGATGAGATGGACTGATTCAGTGACTGCCCATTAGGGGGTAAGTGTGTCAGAGACAATAGATTGGTACAAGATACAGCAGAGTTTAGGGCTCTTGTACATAGGGTCGCTATGAGTTGCAGGTGACTTGACAGCACATAACAACAACAACAATAAAAGAGTTGGCAGGTGAAACTCACTACACTAGCTGCTCTTTGGGAGCAAGTTGTGGCACTTTGCTTCTATAAATATTTGAACCTTGAAAACCCTCCAGGGCAGCTATACTCCGTTCTACTGGGTAAAGTAAGTAAAAATGGAATGGACTCAATGAGAGTAGGGAAAAAGATTTTTGGTTTATAGATCCAAACTTGGTCTCCTCTTAACCCTTCCCACCTCCTCATTTACCAATCTGGGGCTTCTCTTGGCTCTTTTGACCTCTTCACCCACCAAACCTGGGACCCTCTAGAAACACCCATATCCTCACACCCACATCTGTGCACATGCTTTACATGGGCACAACCTTTACAGTGAGATGGCTTGGACGGTGCCTTGGGGGAGGACTTGCTTAGTCCCAAAAGGAGGGAGCCACCAGGCTGGTCAGGAATGTAGTCATCTCCTTACATGATGTAATCACCTCCATGAGACCTGCTATGATCAGCCAGTTAGCTGTAAGGGAATTGCCATTTGAAGTATGGCCTGCACCCAAAATACAAGGATGTCTGGCAGAGCTCTCTTGCCATTTGTACAAATGGGATCTTGTATCAGACTTATCAGCATCTGACCTCTGGTTCTTTGGACTTGAGCCAGCATCCTGCCATCCAACCTGCTAATCTTGAGTTTCTCAGCTCCTGAAGCTAGTGAGTCAGTGTAACACTTTAGTCTGACTTCTGACTCTCAGACTGAGGACTTGCTAGCCATCTACCATCAATGCCTTTCAATTGTAAAGAAGAATAATGAACATACCATGGAATTCCAAGAGAGCAAACAGGTCTGTCCTGGAGAGCATGAAACTAACTTGCTCCTTGGTGGCAAGGATTTTGAAGCTCTGTCTCCCACACTTTTGGCATGCTGCCAGGAGGGACCAGTCCTTGGAGAAGGACATCATGCTTGGAAGGGTGGAGGTACAGAGAAGTAGAAAAGAAAGACCCTGGATGAGATGGACTGACACAGTATCTGAGGTAATGGGGTGGGTGTGTCAGAGACAGTGAGACTGGCTCAGGATAGAGCAGAATTCAGAGCTACTGTACATAGGTGTGCTATGAGAGTCGCAGGCAACTCAACTGCATATGACAACAAAAAGCACATCAGCCATGTCCTCAAGATAAATCTCTATTTCCACCCACAGAAGCAGCTGTTAAGAAATCAAGAACATGCTGCATTGGGCAAATCTGCTGTCAAAGACCTCTTCAAAAAGCATGCCAGTTTAAAGACTAAGGTGCATCAAGTACAACCAATGGTGGGGTTTTTGTCCCCCAAAGACATTGGTTTTTTTATTGTTCAACTTTCACATGCATAGGAAGCAAATGAAAATAGCATGGCTTTGTTTCTTGCCATGTAGGTATCTTGGCTAAGCCATTCAAGAAGACCAACACTTTGTACATAAAATAAAACTTCAGTTATGATAATGTGAAGAGAGAAAAAAAATAGCATGGCTTGGGTAAGATGCACCTTGGTCTTTAAACTGACATCCTTGCTTTTAAAACATTCACTCACTCACTCATGAGCCACAGCTGCCTCATGTCTCAAACTCTTCAGTGGGTGTTCTGAACCAATGGTTTTTTAAGCTGCTTTTTATGCATGTGCAAGTTGGGATAATAAGAAAGACTAAAGGGCCTAAATTAGTTCAATTCAAGAACTTTTAGAGAATGATCCAAAAAAAAAAAAAGAAAGACTAAAGGACAATCAATGTCTGAGTTGTGTTGTGCTGGTGAAGAGAACTGACAATACCATGGATTGCCAAAAGAACAACCAAGTGTGTCTTAGAAGAAGACCAGCTTCACGAGTTTTGCTTCTTTAGAGAACACAGCTTATGGCAGTGAAGAATACAGATGATACTGAAGATTGCCAGTGGACAAGAGTGGCTGGACATAAAATAAGAACAAAACATACTGTGTGGGAGGCACTGGCTACAAAGTACAGGTCGGTCTGTACCTGTTTGCTGCTGTGCTCATTGGGTTTCTGACTGCCTTCTGAGGGTGAGTCTCTCCGCTTTGCCTGCAACAGAGAAATGTGGGCTTTTAGGAAAAGCTCCTCCTGCCTGGCAGCTCCCATAAGACCATGACTCAGCACACCACAGCTTGTGGGGCCACTGGTCTGGAGAAGAGACAGCGTCTTTTCTGAACATGATCTTGAGAAAGTGATCATGATAAGGACTTCAACTCATAGTCAAATGGTAGGTACAAGTCCAGCAAAAGGAAAGGCTTAGTTAGCCAGCCCTGGGAAGAATGAGGCCAAAACTCTTCCAGAACATTCTAGAATGTTTTAGAAAGTGCAATTGACTCCACCAGGCAAGCTCCCTTCCTCCACCCTCACTGACAATCTTTGCCCTTAAATGTGCAATGAAAATTCAAATGATGGTGAGGGCTGACTGCCAGCTTCCTGTTCTGAGTACTGTCCACTTACGTTTCCTGGGGGGCCGCTGTTGGCTGAGGTGCTGTTGGCAGAGTCAGAATCACGGCAGCTCCAGTCGTTTGAGATTCCAATGCTCTCTGCCAAAAAAAGAGAAAGCAGCTGGCTTTGAGTGGAGGACACCCCTACCAAATCAGGCAGAAAGGCCCATACTGACCTCATTAACTTTTCTGAGAACAGGAGAAGCAAGGACATCTGAAATGCCAGGAAGAAGGGTCCCCAAACATTGTGGCACTTGGACTCTTAATGATTTCTATCACTTAAAAAAAAATCCCACCCAAAATTCTTCATGGAAACAAGAAGAGTTACCTTCCCCATTCAATTAAAAAAACACCAAAAGCTAAAGTAGAAAGCAAGATTTGAGTTTGCTAATAGTTTGGCTAACCTACTACAGAATGTCTGCCTTGAGCACTGTGCTCTTTTAAGAACTACCAATATGGGACAAAGTGATAAGAGCAACTCAAAAGGTTTGATGGGAAGTTTAGGGAGCAGTGAGAGCATGCTAACAGGGAGGAACGATTCCAATGAGGATGGCTGCACAAGTTGAGGACTATAAGCACTGTAGAAACTGCTGAATTGGTCTTTGTGGTGCTGTTTCATCTCAAGTAAAAGCAATGGAAAATTTTTATATACACAGTAGAACGATATGCAACACTAAATAACAAAAACCCACAAAATACCACAAAGCATGGCTGAATCTGGAGGATATTGTGTGTGAGACAATATTGTGTGTCTAAGTGAGACAAGTCAGTCACAAGCAGGGACAAAGACTGGATGAATCCACATTATAAAAAGAATGAGGATAGGCTGACACACAGACAGAATCCTTCTTGGACAGTTGTCAGGAATGGGAGGGGTGTGAGAAGAGAGAAAAAATCGGTACAGATAGTTGTTGTTGTTGTTATGTGCCATCAAGTCGCTTGCGACTCATCACAACCCTATGTACAAAAGCCCTAAACCCTGCTCTATCCTGTGCCAACCTTATTGTCTCTGACATACCTACCCCCATTCCCCCAGTTACTGAATCTATCCATCTCATCGAGGGTCTTCCTCTCTTTTTTTTAAATTTATTATTATTAATTTTAATGAACATTTACGAAGATTTTGGATTTCCATTTATTCATTGTTGCACTTTTCTCCCTGCCCACCCCACCCCCAGTTCACGCTTCCAAATGCCTTCTTCTTGTTGTTTTTCAGTCTTCCTCTCTTGCAATGTCCCTCTATCCTCCCAAACATGAAATCCCTCTACAAGGACCAGTCCCTCCTTATAACATGTCCAAAAGTATAACAGACGAAGCTTCAGAATCCTTGCCTCCAAGGAACAACCCAGTTTCACCCTCTCCAGGATGAACCTGTTTGTTCTCCTGGCAGCCCATGAAGAGTTCAACACTATTCTCCAACACCACAGCTCAAAGGCATCAATTCTCTTTCTATTACCCCTAGTCATTATCCAGCTCTCTGACACATGTGAAGACTATGGCCTGGATCAGGTGCACCTTAAGTCTCCAGACTAACATCATTGCTCTTCAGTACTCTGGAGAGGTTCCTGACAGTTGACTTTCCCAATACAATTAATTTCTTGATTTCCTGGCTGCTGGTACCAAGAATGTTGATTGTGGAGTCAAGCAAACTAAAACTGTTAACAATCTCAATCTCTTCACCATCATAATGATGCTGCCAATTGGCCCAGTGGTGAGAATCATTGTATATGGGTGAAGGGAGCTCTGGAGGCCAAGACGAAGGGTTGTTATTGTTGTTAAGTGGTGTTGTACAGCTAACACAAACATCACACATCTCTGGTGGGTTGAATTAACTTCACCAGCAGCTCCAAGGAGAAAGATGGGTACTGTCCTACCATGTGATTTACAGCTTCAAAAACCCACTGCTGGGAGCTCTAGCTGCCTAGTAGCAAGAAGCTGCACTGCAATCCCGAAGGCATGAAGCTCAAATCTACCAATAATTTCCTCCCAAGCGATTAATTGCCTCTGAAAACTTGCTGGAGGGCCAGCTTTGGGCCAGTTCTGATGCAATGGTACACAACAACAACCACTACAGCAGGGGGTGAAAGAAATGGGAAAGATCCAGTGTGAAAAACAATGAATTTAAACTTTGTAAATAAACCACTGTAACTCTTAAAAAAAAGACAGGTGAAGGGAAAAAACAAAACAAAAAGACAGGTGAAGGGGTAAAGCAATATGTAATAAAGGGGTGGTTAGCACTCTATCACTAAAGAAGGAGAGAAGGATAGGTGCATAAAAAATAAAGTTTGGGAAAGGAGGGAGTGGGGAGTAAAAACTTAAGGACTGAGTGAAGGGAAAGGGAACATAGAATATAGAATAAGAGTTTGATCAGACAATCACATTAGTCAATAGTAGTTAACATTATGTATGAAAAGTCAATAATGTACATCTCCACTCAAATGGAAAAAAAAATTAAAAGATAAAAAGGTTTTTTGCAACTGTACTCATAAAACCTGAGCTCAAACTCAAAACCTCTTAAGTGAAACTCCTCCCCTCCCTCCAGGGATAGCAGAGGCTACGTCATGGGGTGGGAGTGTCACTCCCTCTGGAAATTTTCCGGAGTATATCTTATCATCAGTGTAGCTTTTCCTCTTGGATTAGTGGATATTTTTTCTCTGTATTCTCAATAATGAAAAATTAAATTTAGGGGAAAGAATTTTTTAAAAAGCAGCCTTAGAAATGGTCGCTCACCCCACTCCAACCAGAAGGGTGGTACCACCTTGCAGGTTGGATGTCAGCTGGTGTCTGGGCATGGTTCAGTGAACAGGCATGTGCCAGGTAAGTGTCCAGTAGGCAATGAAGTGGTTGTGGCAAGTAGAGGCTCCAGATGGTCAGCCAGAGCCTGGTCATTTGGCCTAGACTCCTGAAGGCAGGGGGTAGCTCCAGGTTCCATGGTGGCCAGGCCTAGTGGCTCTGGTCCAGGGAGCCCAGTGTCACATATGGTCCTCATCCTCCCACCCAGCAGCCCTCAACAGATCTACTGGCATGTTCAGCTTCACCTCTGCTCTCCAGTCCTATTGCATCATGCTGGAGGGGCTGGGGACACAGATGGTACCTAGCAAGGAACCTGGCCAGTGCCGTGAACTTACTCTCCACATGCGCGAAGGCACAGAAGGGGCCCCGGGGACAGTGGCCAGTCTGACGCATGTCGTTGCATTTCGATGATTTGTAAATCTAGAAATATGAGAAGAGACAGAGGTGTGGTTGGGAATGGGCTCCCCAGGCAGCCCAGCATCCATGCAATGACTCCGGCTTTCAGCCACAATATATACAAGGTCTCTGAAAGGGGCACTGCTGTCCTACTCCTAGCACTGTGTGGAAATGTTTCAAAAAACTGGATTAAAAAGGAAAAAAAAGGAAAAAAACCTATTGATATGCTAACAGATTATACCAAGGTTACTGGATATAAGAGTAATTAACAAAAGTCAATTATTTTTCTATAGACCAGCAATAAGCAACGGGATGCCACTGTGGTTCATGTAACAGGTTCTCACAGCCAGGTACTGCATGAATAAGAATCAGGGTGCAAGTCTGTATATGTACACAGAACTGTGTAGATTGTGATGCCCCGCCCTTGCGCATACCTCAGGATGGAACTGCTGCTCGGTGCGTGAGTGGCAGAACTGGCAGCTGTCCCCACTGTCACACCTCGAGGGCTCACCCCACTCATCTCCATGCTTCACACTGGGGCAGGGTGTGGACCTGGCAGTGGAGGGTTGGGTGGTTACTGAAGCAAAGAAGGGTACTTCTCTGTCCCACAGTGTCAGCCTGTATATCAGGCTACCTTGTACACAAGGGGATCCCTCGCTTCACTGTGGTCAGGGTACATGGGTCCCAGGAAGGATATTGTCTCATCACTCAAAATGTGCCCGTATAAACCCGAGACAGTGCCCAACTGAAAGTGGTCAGAATGGGTGAGGGCATCAAATGGACAATAAATCTGAGTCACCATGCTGCCCCCTTCTGTCAACAAGAACAGGAACTTGGAGAATCAACCAAATCTGCTAAGATTAAGAGAAAGTAAGGCAGAGGGGTCAGGGATGGAGGGAATGAGGTCAGTAGGGAAGACAACATAGGGGGAGGAAGAAGAGGCTGGAGGAGGAGACAAACAGGGGCACGTGACTGGGAAGGAAAAAAACCAAGGTTGCAGGCCAAAAAGGAAGAGAATCCTTACTCAACCCTCACCTGCTATGGTATTTGTGAACTGGGAGAGTGAGGGGGAGGCTCCAGGGCTGAGGAGTGGCCATCACTCATGGTGGGGTGCTTAGGGTCAAGGATGCAGAGAAGCAGAAATGCTTAGGTCAGCAAAGCCCTCTGCCCCTGATGAAGCCTGTGCCAGCAGTAGTAAGACCACACTGCAGGATGAGGAGTGTTGAGACCCAGACTTCCTCCTCTCAGGCTCACCTGTACTGGAACCTGCGGGGGTCCCGTCTCCTGTCACGGCTGTTGTGATAATGTGGACATGCATAGCCCTGGCGGCAGAGCCTCGGCGGCTTTGGGCACTGCTCCGTCTTGTAGCTGCCCAGTACGAAGTTGGTGTCTGCAAAAGAAGGGTCCCCACAGAGCTGGTGTGTGATGTTCTCCATGGCCCCATCCACCCACCAGTGAGAGCTGTCTGCTTCCAGATGAAGGACACAGTGTGATTATCTGCATGGTAGAGTACCTCTCAGCAGGGAAGAGGATAGGGCACAGACATACTTCATTTCACGTCAATCTGCAGGCATAGTATTTTTTACAAATCAAAGTTTTGTGGTGATCATGCATTGAGCAAGTCCACCAGCACCAGCCTCCCCACAGTACGTATCAGTTTGTGTCTTTGTCACATTTTGGTCCTTCTTATCATGTTTCAACATTTTTCCTCATGCTGTTGCACACTTCACAGACAACCAAAAACCAAACCCACTGCTGTGGAGTCAACTTCCACTCACAGAAACCCAGATACCAGTGAGAGGAGACTGCCAATCTATCCTGAGGAGCAGCTGGTGGATTCCAACCACAGACTTCTGTTAGGGACCCAAGACGTAATGCCCTCCACCACCAGGACTCTTTTAACAGATTACAACATAAACATAACTTTTCTATCCACAGGAAACTGGGGGAAAAACAAAACACCCCAACCCCAAAAGCATTCCCTGTGCTTTTTTGCACTCTTTACTCTGTTACCATGGTCTGGAGCTGAGCTCACAGTATTTCCTTGGAGAATCATGTGGAATGGGAGAAGGCAGATAAAAAAGGGTATTAGAGGTCCTAATGTTTATGAAATATCTACAACACAAAAATCCAAAGAGACAGATGGCATTCTAGAAAATCCTAGGGGCTCTGGTGGCATAACAAGTTATGTGTTGAGCTGCTAACTGAAAGACCAGCAATTCGACTTCACCAGTGGGGAAAAAAAGGATAGTCAGCTTTTAAAATATATATATATGGAGCCCAACAACAAGTGAATGGATAGAACAGCTATGGTATAGTCACACAATGGAATACTATGCAGCACTGAAAACAAGGAACTCATAAAATTTTACACAACATAGGTGACCCTGGAGGACATTATGCTGAGTAAAGTATCTCAGACATAAAAAGACAAATACTGCATACCACCACTGTTATAAAACAGGACTGACACAGAGGTTGGGGAAAACTAAGAAAAGAGCAGATAAATAATGCACACTGCATTAGAACAGATGAAGGAAAGAACTATTTAAAAGGAACATATATATGATTAGGCATTATTTGTATGACAATACAACTGTTCAGAATAAGAAGTGCATAGCAAAGTAGATTAGGGGAAGGGTGGGGAGGAAATTATGCAACAAGGAATGAATATTTTAAAATCCAACTTTTCTGTAAACTTTCATTAAAATAAATTTAAAAAAAAAAAGAGAGATAAAAAAATAAACCTGAAAACAAAAAAAATCTATGGACTCAGAATGTCAACAGAGGGTCATTATGGTTTGTAACCAACTTGATGGCAGCGGGTTTTGGTCTTGGGGTTTAGGGGCCAGCGCCTGCCAAATGGCAGCTTAAGGGGTATAGGATTGCCTCTGGGGTGATATCCTGCCATCACCGAATAGAGAAGGTGGCTGCTCAGTGCTGTGAATGAACCAAATGTCACTGAGCTGTGCACTTCCAAGTAGGGAATTTGATATTGAGGAAATCTCACCTCAAAAGCCTCTGAGTAAATTTTAACTCATGGCGACCTTGTGTGTATCATAGTAAAACGGTTTTCACTGACAGAATGCATATTGTCAAACGTGACAACTCTAAGAGTGAACCTCATGTGAACCACAGGCTCTAGTCAGCAATGACGTATCCATACTGGCGCACCAATTGTGATCACAGAAGCAGGACTCAATCCCCCCATGAACTACAAACTGCAGTAACCAATGAAGCATCAGTGATGCTGCTGGGGGCGGGGGGGGGGAGCGGTGTTCTGCTACCCAGGACACAAAACCACCAAGAGGATTTAAAATAAACAGGAGGGGGGAGGGGCAAAATCCTTTCTTAGGTTGGTTAAGAAAGTCAAGTCCTATTTACAGCTGTGGGCCTGAGTGTCTACAGAACAAACAGAAAGGTAAGGGCTGGGAAAAGTGAAAGGGGGAAGACACTAAATCCTGGAGAGTTGGCAAGCATAGTCCCACACACTAGAATTGGAAGGGGAGGTAGTGGGAAGAACAAGTACTTTTGATACATAAGATATTTGTCTTAGTTGAACTGTCAGAAGCCTACAGCATCTGCCCAAGGTACACATCAGCCTCCTGGGCAAAGACAAGTGAGGCTGACCTCATAGCAGGCAGAGGTGCACAAAGGGACTTGAAGGACAAGATAATCGACTGAGAAAATACAAGCTATAAAATGTTTGCTCCCAAGTGTCAACTGAGCAGTCTGGATGCCATTCATCAATTGTATCCACATCTGGAAACCACAGACTCTAGATAAAAATGTACCAGAATCAGGAGGTAAAAGATGGCTGCAGAAGCGGAGGCAGAGACAGCATGGTAAGCTGCGGGAGCAGCAAACCACTTAAAGCAGGGCTGTTATGGCCTTCCACAGACTTCGGCTTATTGATAATTGAACACTTAAACAGTTGATGACTGGCCCTCAGTGAAGATCGAGGCTCGACAACAGGAATTCAAGGATTCCCAAGGAGAAATGGGCCAAAGAAGACGATTACCTATGCATTGGAAAGGCCAAAGAGGACGATTACCTATGCACTGGACAGCCCAAGGAGGAGGATTACCTATGCAATGGATTGCCGAAAGTTACTGTGAGTCTGATGACCTTAACAGTGGCAGCATGCACAAGAGGACCGACATCCTAAATGCACCACATATTTTGTTCTGTTGAATGCTTCTGCCAAAAGATGGTTAGACCTGGGGGGAGTCTGTTCACAATTCTCAGGTTCCCTTTATCATATATAAAGGGGGAGGGCAGTGACACCTACTTCAAAATATAGTATGACCATTTATGGGGGGGTAAAAGTGGCAGTGCTGGAATTGGAAACAATATCCCTGACCACAGAGTCCTCAGTCAGGCGAGGGGACCAGACTGGGGTAGGGGCAATTGGAGGGGGAGTATACCAGCCAGCTCCTGGGGGGTGTTGCCCTGCTCAGGATGGGCTGCCCTTGGCCCCCGGCTTGGGGCGAGCCGTCGCGGCCCTCTGCCCGGGGTGGGCTGCCCTCAGCCTCCGGCTTGGCCCTCTGCCCGGGGCGGGCTGCCCTCGGCCCCCAGCTCGAGGCGAGCCGTCGCAGCCCGGCTCTCTGCCCGGGGCGGGCTGCCCTCAGCCCCTGGCTCGGGGTGGGCTGCCCTCGGCCCTCTGCCCGGGGCGAGCCGTTGCGGCCCTCAGGGTGAGCTCCTCAGTCCCCAGACTGTGCCATCTGACCCCTGGGTGGGGAAGGAGAAGAAAAAAAAAATAAAAGAATGCCTAGGGTATCCAGAGAATGTTACCTAGGCCACCTTCTGCCACCC
>NW_006400100.1:509740-541780 GCF_000299155.1 Elephantulus edwardii | reverse complement strand
AAAAAAAGTAAAAAAAAAAATGTACCAGAATCAATGGCAAGAAATTGATCACAAGAATACACAGTGACTAGAGAGAAACCATGTTGGCTGGGAGAATAGACACTTTGCTTTTCTTGTTCAATTTTTCTATAAACTTGTTGTTTTTGTTGTTGTTTAATGCCGTCGAGTCGTAGACGACTCATAGCGACCCTATGAACGAACAGCCTGAGCACTGTTCGTACATAGAGTTTCCGGAGGCAAGCCATTTTGGAAGTGGATGCCACTCCTGCTTCCAGCTATAAACTTACAAGTGCTCTAAAAATATTAAATCTATCAATTAAAATAAAACAACTTATGGAGGAAGAACAAAAATACAGAGAGAGTTGTTTGGAATGGCTCCTGATAAAAAAGAAGTTTGGAAAGTAGGATTCAGGGCCTCAAGTCTTATACAGAGCTCCAGTCTTATACAGAGCTCAACATCCAGATACAGAGCAAACCCAGATCCACATTGTTTGCGGAAACATCAGAAAGTGCTTGAAAAAAATGGGAAATTTTTGGAAAGGTTGTTACACAACTAACCTTTCTTGGCTTAAAACTAGCCTATTTATTTGTACTGTTGTTGTATACCATGAGCTGACCCTCCAGTGGATTTTCAGAGGCCGTAAATCACACAGAAGGAGACTGCCCATCGTTCTCCTATGGAGCAGCTGGTGGATTTGAATTGTGTACCTTTGGGCTGGCAGTGCAATTCCTTACCACCAGAGTCACCAGAGCTCCAAGAAATGAGATTCTTTGTACTAATCTCATTTAATAGAAGGCTATTTTTTCAAATTATGCATATTTAGACACTATCCAACCACTTATTTTTTAATTTTTTGCAAGTATTTATGTTCACAGTTTTAATGTTCTCCATATTTATACAGTTTACAATCCCCTCCTTGAAATAAACGGAAATTGAACAAAGAAATAACCCCCAAAACCAAGCAGCCCACTGTCACTGGGTTGACTCTGGCTTACAGCGACCCTGCAAGACAGAGGGGAACTGTCCCACCGGGTTTCCAAGGTTGTAAACCTTTATGGGAGCAGATCATCCCATCTTCTCCCACCAAGCACCTGGTGGGTTTGAACAGCCCACCTTTTGGGCAGCAGCTGAGTGCTTAGCCACTGTGCCATGATCATGAGGAGGTTCCTTAAATCCCTGGTCTATTACATTTCCATGGAGCTTGAAGACACAGCTTTTTCTGCCCAAATGGGTTAGAGCCTGTCAGGGGCATACGAACCAGGAACCTGAGTTTCTAACCAGCTGCCTAGGACCCTAATGCCATGGATTCAAATGTCATAGGCAGAAACTCAGTGCTGAGATGAGGTGGGGCCACAGGGCCCTGGAAGCATACATGGGGAAGACAGATACTTCAGAAAAGGGAACATAAAACCCCAGGAGGAAGCCTCAGGGAGAAAAAGATGCCCCATAAGGAACTGTCTAACCCATGTGTGTATCTAAGCCATGTATGTGCCCCCTACACAGGACTTCTGGCTGCAGCCCCCCTCAAAGTGTTCTGGGTAAAGTTTACAGCCTAACTAGGGACCATACTTGGTCTGGGTTCAAAGCATCCCATCCACCTAGGAGTTGCTGAGCCTCACTTTCCTTTTCTGTCAATGGTGACAAAGGGGTCTGATGTGAGTGTCACTCTGTGGACAGCAGGGCGCTGAGCCTGTCTGCAGAGTGCCACTGTCACACCCAACCCTGCTGGCACCTGAGCGTGTGGTTGTGGTACGGGTACCTTGCCATCGGGGGTCCTCTCCCAGGATCTTCTCAATCATGGCCTGGCTCGCCAGGATCCCAGGCTGCAGATCTGGGAGACCATCCCCGCCACTCAACTGGCCGTTGTGTAGGGCTTCCTGAACCTGAAGTTCCCTGCAACCAAAAACATGTAGTTATGGGTTTAGGGTGGGCAGTGGTCCCCCAGAATAGCAAGAGACATACAGACAGGAACTGTTCAGCATCCCTGGTCCTTCCCTTTATGGAGCAGACCATGCAACACCCACGAGGTTACTCAGATCTGGCATTCTTATCAAATTAGGCACTCTCTGTCCTGGATGTATGTATGCCTCCCACACTCCATACAATCGGGGGGGGCTGAGCTCTGATTAGCAAAGAGCGCCCCCTCCCCAATCCTGGCTTTGCTCTGATGCTCCTAGTCACTGCTCAGGTAGACCTCTGAGGGACTTTGGATTTGGTTTCACCAAAAACCAAACAAGTACACTGCAGACTGCCACCCACAGTGACCTCCGTTGTGTTTCAGAGGCTGTAAATCTTTACTGGAGCAGGCTATCTGGAGAGGAAGTAGCACAACACGGAACCCGATAATGAAGCAGGTATCACTAGCCGAGTCACAACCACGTTTTGGTCTCCCAGCACACAGTAAAGTTACGATAACAATCTACTGCAATCTGCAAACAAACCCTGATAGTGTGTTACTCGTTGAGATGCTAAACAAAAGGTCAGTGATTCAAATCCACCAGCCACCCTGAAGAAGAAAGATGAGGGTGTCTGCTCCCACTAAGAATCCCAGCAGACCTCTCTGGCTGCAAAACCTGTGCTCTTAAGCACCCTGTGAAAACACCAGCAACTCTTGAAGTGTGCATCCATCAGCCCTCCTGCCCAGCCGTCACTCACCGGACATCACACACTGGTGGCCGTAGGTCCAGGGGCCCGTGGGCAAAGGCGCAGTGCATCCCGTTCTTGGCACAGTGGCCCCGGGCATCCGTCTCATGGATGCAGGTCCCTGTCTTGTAGTAGCGGAGGTGGTACTTTCGCTCTGTGTCCCCTGTTGTGCGGTGCAGGTACGGGCACCTGGGGAGCAGGGGAGAAAGACCATGCCCAGTCTTCAAGGGTGGAGACACCCCTGGATACAGTGCGCACACATCTGAGCCAGCCACAGTGGGCAGTGGGTCCACCTACTCATCTGGAGCCGTGCCTTAGGTGGGGCGAGCCCCACCACATGGCTTGTCTGACCCTATGGGACATGACCCACATTGCTGCTGGTTATGGCTTGAGCTCTAAAACATGTAAAACTCAGCTAGACCACAATTCTCATTATGATGGAACTAGAAAGAACCCACCAGCCACCCCATGAAAGAGGAAGATGGGGCAATCTCTTCCCATAAAGGTTAACAGCCTCAGAAATCTAACAGTCTCCACAAGTTGTAACCAAATTAATGGCAGTGTGGTAGGTGGTGGCCCAACGGATTAAGCATTTGATTGCTAACAAAAAGCTCAGTGGTGTGAACCCAGCAGCTGCTCCTCAGGCCAAGATGGAGGCATTTGCTCTTATAAAGATATACAGCCTAGGGGACATTCTACTCTCTCATCTGGGCCTGCTGAGCCAGAACTGATTAGGCAGCAAAAGATTTCATAGTAATATGGGTGTGTCTTTCATTGGCAGTTCTGCTGCACAGCTCTAACACACTTTCCCACCAATGATTCTCACCTGAAATAAGGTGAGCCCACTAGACCCAATTACACTCAACAACAGCTTAGGATGATCATTCCAGAAGCCGCAGGGGGGCCCAAAGTGCTCAGCCTGAGGATTCGCTGACCCGCGGGTGTGGCCGTCCAGTGATTCCTGGTCAGGCTGGTGGGCCTGAGGCTGTCACCAAGTTCCCAGGTGGGACGCCCCTGTCACCTGCCCAGGAACTTACACCTGGGGGACAGGGAAGAACAGAACAGGGTAACTGAGGAGGGAAATGGGGCAGAATTAAGAGCAAGCCATCAGGGACAGCAGGCAGACAAGGCAAAGCAGATCGTGTCACTGACCACGGGGGAGATAGAAGCCGGGGACAGGGAGAGACCCGGGTGTCACAGCACCTCTGTCCTCAGCATTCCAGCTAAGTCCACCAGTTCTTCTAAGCCCTAGGCAGGCCTGAAAGTCTCTAGCTTCCAAACAGGCCCACCCACCCCAGCCCACCCGAGCAACAGTCTGAAGCCCTCGCTTACGCAGACCTGGCTCCAGGCACACTTGGACAGATGGGTCCACAGTTCGCATGGAGGTGGGGCTAGGGTGTCTGGCAGGATGGGAGCCAATCCTCAGGGTGGCAGGAGGCGGGGTGACCTCCGCACCAAGTGCCTCCCAACAGGGGTGGGTGCTGAGGGGCCCGCCACCAGGAAAGGGGTACCTGCTGTGGAGGCGCTAAAAGGCCAGGAGAATAATGGCTGAGGGGTGACCACGGAGGGGTCCAATGCGAGGTAAATCAAAAAACCTCACCACCATAGAATCAGAAGTGACTGACAGCTGACCCTTCAGTAGATTAGCTGACTCTCCGACGGATTTTGAGAGGCAGTTAATCAAGCACACTGGAGGAGATTGTCCATCCTTCTCCTGCGGAGCAGCTGGTGGATTTGAACCGAGTGCTTTAGGAAATGCAGCGCAGTTTTTTGCCATAGACCACCCGTGCTGTAAACTTCCCATCTTTCTCATGAAGAGCCGCTGATGCGTTCAAACTGCCAGAGAGGCGCTGCCTCTGGGTTAGCAGCACTATGTCCTGTGGGCTTTATACCTCCAGAGCTCAAAACAACAAAACCCAACCAACAGATCCCAAGTCTACTGCCTTCCAGTGAGTCGGGCTCACAGTGACCTTCCTGGACATAGCAGAACTGCCCCCTAAGGTTTCCAACACCTGTATGTTGCAGACTGCCTCATCTTCCTCCCCAGGGGCCCAAGACTGTTCAGCAGCAGCCTACCACTTAACCACTGTGCCACCAGTGCTCCTTATTAGTCTATAAACGACACCAAACTCCCTGTGTGGATTCCAATTCAGAACAAACCTGTGGTGGTGATGGTGGTGTGTACCGTCAGGTCGAAACCCACCCCTAGCTGAACCTCCAGGGGATTTTCAGAGGCAGTAAATGGCACAGGAGGAGACTGCATAGACTTTCTCTTGTGCAGCAGCTAGGAGATTAGAACCGCATGCCTTTGCACTGGCAGCGCAATGACTAACCTAACCCCTAAGCCACCAGAGCTTCCTTGTGGAACACCGTTGTTGTGTGCTGAGGAGTCAGTCCTAGCTGAACCTCCTGTGGGTTTTCAGACACAGTAAATCACACCAGAGGAAATGGCCCTCAGAGCAGCTGGTGGATTTGAGCCACATGTCTTTGGGATTGCAGCACAGAGCAGGTTCTTACCAACAGGATCTTATCAGAGCTTCCTATGTGCAACCCTGAGTTAAGTGTCCAGTATGGAGTTCAAAGCTATAACTCTGCACAGAAATCAGACTGGCTCATCTTCCTCTTTTTGGAGCTGCCACTCAGACTGATTGGCAGCCAAGTGCTTTCAACACTGAGCCACCAGGGCTCCTGCTCAGGAAACCAGAGTTGCTCATGGGGTAGGTGGACCTCAGAGATGGCCAGATTAATTGACAGGTGGAGAGAGAGAGAGAGGAGGAGAGAGAGAAGAAAAGGAGAGAGAGAAAGAAGGTAAGCATGTGTGCCAGTGGACAGGAAGGGCAAAGAGTGATACTCATCTCCCCAAGTAATCAGGGGTGGTCCACTCACCTCTCACCTGTCCCTGGGTGCCCCAGGTTTCCTTTTGCCTGAATCTGGCAGGAGTTTGAGCCCTGGGGACACACTGACACAGATTCTCTCTGTTGCTGGCACCATGAACTGGTATGGCCTAATCACAGCTGGGTGAGAGTCTCTCCAGGGGTATCAGTGTTCAAAATGGCATCGAAAAAGGTGCACTGGGGAGCTTTGGTGGCCTAGTGGCAAGGACCCGCAACTACAATCCCAGAGGCGCATGGTTCAAAAACACCAGATGCTCTGCCGGGGAAGGAGGGGCAGTCTCCTCCTGTACCAGTCAGATCTGATTTGACGGTACACGTACAAAAATAATAAAATAAAATAAAAAAAGAAAAGAAAAAGGTGCACTGTGCTGTCCTAGTGCCCACTTCAAATTAGACAAGGACTGGCCACTGTCTGGGAGGGCTGTGCAGAGTCCTGATGGCAAAGTACGTACTGCATACTGTATGAGCCTACTAACTGAAAGGTCAGTGGTTCGAATCTACCACTGTCCCTTTGGAGAAAGATGGGCTGTTACCACCTGTAACCTTTTGAGAAAGATAGGCTGTTAACACCTGTAACCTTTTCTGTACTCTCAGAACAACGAAACAACCCAAGAACAACTGATTGCTATGGATCAAAATAGATCCAAAGGCAGTGGGTTTGGGTTTGTTTTGGGAGAAATAGGGCATTCAGTACTCTTAACTGACATCTTGTTTGAGAGTCAAGTGTATATTCACGCTTTTAAAATTTTAAAATGCTGGTAACACAAGAACATCAAATCAAAATTTTAACAACAAATGAAGTGAAATAAAAGGAAGTCCCCTTCTTTGCTCTGACAGGTTATGAATCATGATCAAATATAAGGAATTCAAGGGCAGATATGGATCATCCTATTTGAAAAGTGAAGGGAAATCCCCTTTCCCCATCAATCAGGGTGATGTCACATGAGTCACTGTTGTTATCAAGTGCCATCCAGGGAGTTCCAACTCATAGCAATTCTTGGTGCAACAGAACTAAACCCTGCCAGGCCCTGTGGCACCCTCACCATTGGTGCTTGTTTGGGCCCGATATGGCAGGCACTGTTGTCAATCCATCTGTTAGGGTCTTCCTCTTCTTCTCTGACCCTCAACTTTACCAAGCAGGGTATCTGCTCACCATCCAGACTGAACATATGTGATGAAAGGATGCAACCCCGATGCACATCTTTCCTAATTTTAAACCACACAGATTTTCTCTTATTCTCTTCTAACCAGTTCTTGGTCTATGTACAGGTTCAATACAAACACAAGTAATGTCCTCAATGAAAGTCAGTAAGGCCACATGACATTCTTATTACGTGATCATATACACGGGTGACATCTGTAACAGATATGTCACACATCACTAGCTCATCAGGCTTCTTGGTGAAAGATCACATGTCAATCAGAATATATTTCCATCACAGGAAGACACAGAGATAGTGCAGATTCAATTCCCAACAACCAAAGTGAAGACAACACTGTAATATAGCAACTAATAAGTGTTGTTTTGTGCTTCATTTTTCAGGGGTTAAAAATGGGCCATCTCTTCCCACGAAAATTTATCGCTGAAAAGGAAGTAGCACATGTTCTTCAGGGCCAGAAATTCCTGTGCTACGCAGCCCAGGGTCTACACAAGAGCAACAGCAGCCTCAGCAGAGAACAAGAACCAACCAGAGGGCATTCTGGTGGCTGAGTGGCAAGAAGTTGCACTGCAATTCCAAAGGTGCATGGTTCGAATCCTCCAGATATTCTGCTGGAGGAAAGGCAATCTCCTCCTGTGCCAGTCAGATTTGACTAGATGGCACACAACAAGAAAAAATTATAAAAGAGAATAAGAAACCAATCAATCAGAGCCAGAATTGTCTTGGGACTGTTACGCCACAAAGTCAGAGCCATAAGCCTTTACCTAGGCTGGCTGGAGGACTGAAAGAAGATGTCATAACTGACAGGACTAAGGGGACTCTGTAACACTGATCTAAGCCATGAGGTTGAAGGTCAAAGGGTGTGTGACAATGCTTGAGAAGCTGTCTGGACTGACAGATTGCTGCCTGTTGCCCACTTGAATTATAGCTTATTGACTTCTCTAATAAACCCCATAACTATGAACATGGTTCTGCAAAGTCTGTGTAGTCATTGCAATGGACTTTAGACTCAGCAGAGCAGGAAGATTTGTGTTGGAATTAGTAGAATTGGGTGCTGGAGCATGGGAGACCATGTTTGACTTTACAGGAATTAGTCTTGTTCTGGGCATGTTGATGAGGCCAGTTCTCCTTTGTGGAATTAGGAGAGGTCAGCCTCTGGCTGTTCTCCATGCTACCTATTTTCCTTTTACAGCTTTTTAGAAACCTGAAGTAGGGTCACCGTAAGTCATACAGAGACATAAGGTCAGCATTTGGTGTGGGAAAAATGGTAACAACAGACTTGCTAGATTCCAGGGTACTACAATCATTCAATGTATAAAACACCTAGCAACCACCAAGTGTACAAAAGCAGAGGACAATGAAATGAGGTGAGCTGGCAGAAAAGTTACTGTCTGGTGATCAGTTAAGTCAATGTGATGTCATTCCTCCTGGAGCATAGCCTCAAACGGGTGACTGTGAGTAGCTCTGAGAGAGAAAAGGTGGGCAGAGTCCTCCTACAAAGATTAACAACTTTGGAAACCAGATAGTGGGTTGCTGTGAGTCGGAAGTGACCTCAAAGCGAGAAGTCTGAGTAAGAGAACTGACACAAGAAGACTGTCAAAATGGTAGTGTTTTCTTATCTCTTCATTTACAACATTAAAAAGGAAACATTAAAAAGACCTCCCCCAACCCCTTTGTTAACCCTAACAGAGGTGGAACAAATTGTTCTTTTAGAGGGACTCGGGAGCAGTCCAGTATCCTTGGTGGCACAGTGATTAAGAAACTGGCTGCCGACCAGTATATGAGCAGTTCAACCCCACCAGCCACAATGGAGGAGAAAGATGAGGCAGCCTCCTTCTGTAAATAATTATGGCCTTCAATGTGAATGAAGGAAAAGTGTGAAACACAATGTATTTGAACTTGGTATGCAAATCAATAGAAAATAAATAAATAAAGCCTTGGAAACCCGCTAGACAGTTCTACTTTGTCTGGCAGGGTCGCTGTGAGAGACGTTGGACTAGAAGTCAGGGGGTTTGGTCTCGGCAAATTTAAAAGCAGCTCTGGTGGCGCAGCAGTTAAGCAGTCAGCTGTTACCCTGGTTTTGGTTTGAGCCTATGAGCTATTCTGCAGAGAGATGAGGCAGTCTGTTCCTATAAGGATTTTGAGCCTTGGACGTCCTCTGGGGAAGTTCTACTCAGACCTGCAGTCAATTAAGTCACAATCAGCTTGCTGACAGAATGTTTTGTTTTTGGGATTTTTTCATTTTTACTTTTGGGCACAAAATCCATCTCCTCTTTGGGCCACAAAGTAAACACCTTCTCCCACTTCAGACACCCCACAGGCAAAATGTAAAACTTCCCCACTATCTGTCTCCACCATCATTCAAATAACAATCTTCCTATATTTCCATGTTTCCCCCTTCTACTTCTTTCAAAATAAAGATATCTGTTCCTAATACCATTATGAGACATGTTAGAATGAAAGACAACAACAATACAACAACTCAAATAAAATCTTGACTTCTTAAACACACATGGCAGTCTGAAAGTCATTTCCCTCACTGTCAACGTTTTTAGAAAAAAAATGAAGATAAAAATGTAAACAACAGTAACAAAAAGGAAATATTCCCAGGTGCACTCTGACGCTGAGAGAACAAGGAAGGGGTATGATGGAAAGATAAGTGGAAATGGAACTCACAGGGAGAAAGTAGGAATGTGATTCCATTATAGGTACTACAATTAATGTTATAAACCATACATGTATATGAATGGTTTAATCGAAAACCAATTGCTTTGTAAACTTTCACTCAAGTTACAATAACAAAACTAGTAATTTCAAAAAGCAGAGTCAAACTCATTGCTGTTGAATGGATTCCAAGTCACAAGTCTGTCTGCAGGACAGACCAAAACTGCACCATACAGTTTCAAGACGGTAAATCTTTATGTAAGTACACTGCCTCTTATTTCTCCTTCTGGTTAGCAGTTGAATGCTTTTAAGCATCATGCCACCCAAACTCACACCTACTGGCATTAGGCTAAGTCCAACTCATAGCAGCCTAGAAGGAAAAAGCAGAACTTCTCTATATGGTTTCCAAGTCCTATCCCACCCAAAACCACACCAACTGTCATTAAATCAAGTCAAACTCATAGCAACCTTGAATCAAAGAGAAACTTCTCTACATGGCTTCTAAAGGCTGAAAACTCTACAGAAGTAGACTGCCTATCTTCCTCACACAGATCATCCGGTGAGTTTGAACTGCCAGCCTTTTGGTTAGCAGTCAAATTCTTTAACCACTGTACCATCCAAAACCCAAAACCAAACCCATCACCATCAAGTCAACTGATAGTCATAGCGATCCTATGAGCAAAACCACCTCAGAGGGTTTCCCAGGCTTTAAATCTTAACGCTGCCTCATCTCTCTCCCAAGAAGTGGCTGGTGGATTCAAACCATCAACCTTTTGGTTAGCAGAGCCACACATAACCCACCACATCACCACAAACTCATTACTGTTCAGTTGTAATTGACTCATAGCTGATCCTCCAGTGGTTTCCAAGGCTATAGATTGCATGGGAGGAGATTACCTAGCTTCGTCCCTCAGTGCTGCTGGTGGATTCAAACTGCCAAAGACTGTGGCCTTTGAGTTAGCAGCACAGCTGCAGAAGGACGAGGCCACCAGAGCCCTCCACCTGTGTTCCACCACCAGTGCTCTTCAAAAAAGTGAGTGGTGACAAGCAAGTTCATTTGAAACATGACAGAAAGCAAAAAAACCAAACCCACTGCTGCTTGATTCCAACTCATCAGGTTTCCAAGACTGCAGGGGTAGGGATATGTATGTGTGTATGTGTGTGTGTGTGTGTGTGTGTGTGTGTGTGTACACCATCAAATCGGATCTGACTGGAGCAGGAGGCAATTGTTCCTCCTTCTCGAGCAGAGCATCTGGTGGATTCGAACCACAGACCTCTGGGATTACAGTACAGCTTCTTGCCACTAGACTAACAGAGCTTGCCAAGACTGCAGATTTTTATGCAAGGAGATCACCCATCGTTCTCCTTCAGGGTGGCTGGTGGATTTGAACTGCTGACCTTTGAGTAAACAACACAACACACAATGCACTAAAAGTAATCACTCCCACACTGGACTAAAAATAGAGTCTGTCCCGCTCCCCACTGTCCAGCCATGATGGGCTGGGGTCGGCAGTAACCTTACACCTGGCAGCGCAGGCCCCCACACGGGCACTTACTCGTCCCCGTCGGGACACACGCCCGTGGCCTCGTCGTACTTGGCGCAGTACACATCTGGGCTGTAGTTGAAGGTGCCATCACGCCTGCGCAGGGGCCGGCGTCGGCGCTGGTTCAGGAAGTGCCAGTGGAAGCAGGTGAAGGGCCGGTGCTGGGCGCACTTGTGCTGCAGGAACAGGGCGCACTGCTCCGTCCTGAACTCCTTCAGGTACCTGCAGAGATGCACAGCATTGCCGGCCGGCCTGGCATACCTCCAGCCAGGGAGATGGCCATGGAAACCCAAGGTAAGTCCCCAACCCAGCCCTGACCTCAGCCCCAGACTGGGAGCTAGGTGTAGAACCACTAGACCCCAGTCACAGAATCCTGTTCCCAGGTACACACCCAAAGATTCAAGATGCAGTATTCCCTCCCAAATGTGGTCCCAAGGCTCTAGACCCAGTACCCCACCCATTTCAGGCACAGCCACCTCTAAACCAGAGACATAGAACCCCTATCACAGGCATAGCGACTCCCTTCCCCAGATCCCAAACACAAACACAGCATCCCTATCCTAGGTGTCTCTCTCTCTCTCTCTCTCTCTCTCTCTCTCTCTCTCACACACACACACACACACACACACACACACACACACCCCACCCCTTCTTAGATCCAAGTCCTACCATTCCAAGTATGCACCCAAGCCCAAGATGTGGTACTCTCATCACAGAAACAAGTTCCTTGACCCTTATACCATGTATGGCCCTTCAGGCCTTAGACATAGTGCTCCTACAACAGATGTGGCCTGGAGCCCAAGGTCCAGTACCCCATTTCAGGCACAGCTACCAAGACCCTAAATAAGAGACTTCCATCCAGGCGTGATTCCCTCTAGGACAGGCAAACCCTGCTCCCATATCAGGTGTCATGTCACACTTGGTAAGGGCAGCCTAAGGCCATATATATGGCCACCACCTTCTCCTGACTCAGGTGTGGTCTCCTAGACTCCAGAGCCCAGGTACATTCCTTTCAAACCCAGGTGCCACTCCACCTTCTCAGACTCTAACCCCACATTAAGGACAGCCCTCCTTCTCAATCCCAAGCATATTTCCTGTCCCCCAAACCAAGCAGTGGCCCCAGATACCCTAAGCCCAGGTGGCAGCCGCACAAGTCCAGATGGCTGTCCCCATCTCCTACTCCAGGCTGTCCACGGACCTCGAAAGCAGTTACGTGAGTCCATATGGCCACCCCGATGCTGTTCCCCAACTTCAGACGGCGGCAACCCAAGTTCAGATGGCCGCTACTGGCCCCCAGTGGCGAGCGCACTCCTCTGACCCCAGGTTCTGTCCTGGACCCCAGTAGCGTCAGCCAGAGCCCAGATGGTCACCCCTTCCCCCATCTCAAGTGCAATCCCTGGTCCCCAAAGCCACGCACGGCCCCAGATACCCTGAGCCCAGGCACCGCCCCCGACCTCAGGCGGCGGCTGCATGAGTCCAGATGGCCATCCCCACCTCCAATTCCAGGTGACACTGGTCCCGGGAGCAGCGTCTCGAGCCCAGGCGGCCGGCGGCGGCCCGAGTCCAGGTGGCCCCGCTACCCACTACCCCATGCGTGGTCCCCTGCTCTGGGCAGCGACAGTCTGAGTCCAGATGGCCACCCTGGCCCCCAGGACCGACCGCGCGCCTGTCTCCCGCGCCCCGCGCGTTCCCCCGACCCCGGCGCCGCCCCCGACCTCAGGCGGCGGCTGCACGAGCCCGGGTGCGGCCGGAGCCGGGGGCGGGGGCGGCAGGGCGCGCGGCCCAGGCCGCAGGGCCGACGAGGGCCCCAGGCTGGGGTCTGAGGGGTGGGCTCCGCTGGCCAGGGCGTGCAGGCGCCGCCGTGCTGACCTGTAGTGGGTCGGCTTCTCCGTCTGCGGGGGGGACCCGCTCAGCGCCGCCGCCGCCGCTTTCGAAACCGACGGCATTTTCAGTCAAAACAATGCAGCGCGCATGCGCTGGGCCGGCCCGCCCCCGCCCCTCCGGATCTCCCCCCGCGCCGAGCCCACCCGCGCCCCTCGCCCGGCCTGCCACGCCCCCGCCACGCCCCCGGACGGCGCGGCGCGGGAGGGGGCGGCCGCGAGCATCCCCATATCCCTGCATCCCGCATCATACATGGACCACCGAGCCTGTGCCCACAGCTTGGCCGACGCAGCAGGAGGCGCAGCACAGGAGAAGGCGGCCGGTGAGCATCCTTGCACCCAGCACCCCGCATCCTGTATCCCCACATCCCTCGCCGACCGCTATGCTTGCGTCCACAGCCTCGCCGGCGCAGCGCAGGAAGGGGCGGCCTGTGAGCATCCCTGCACCTCGCATCCCGCGCGGACTGCTGTGCCTGCATCCACATCCTCGCAGGCGCGGCAAACAGCGAGGATCACCGAGCCCGCGTCCACAGCCTTGCCAGCACCACAAAGTCCCGTGCAGAAAGGAGAGGCCTGTGAGCATCCCTGCCCTCCACATGGATCCCTGACCTCGCGCCTACGGCAGGCAGGCATGGCAAATGCCGCGAGAGAGGTTGGCCCACAAGCATACCTGCATTCTAGCATCTTACATCCCGCGCGGACCACCGAGTGCACCGAGTGCAGCCTCCATACACTGCAGGACAGGAACATTCAACATGGGCAGCACTTGTCCCCCTTGCCCCCAGCACCTTCCCTGCCCTGCCCATCATCCCACCCTTTCTACCCCAGGCATTGTACAAACTCAGAAACCCACCCGGGACACAGGCCACACACTCTCTCAGCTTCCACATACTGAGGTCTCAATGCTGAGGCCACAAGCACTGAGTGATTCCAACGACACTGCAGAACAAAGTAGAGCTGTCTGGAGCTGTCTCGTATGGTTTCCACGGCTGGTATCTTCACTGGAGCAGGCTGTCACATCTCTCTCTCTCAGGGGGGTTCCCAGGGCCCACTTTTGAGTTAGCAGCCAAATGCTTTAACTGGTGCACTACCAGAGCTCCTGTGTAATAGGTGTAGGCTTCGTTTACCAGATGATAAAATGTGATGGTGATGATAGTCATACAAGTCTACAAATGGTTTGTAGGGTTTTTTTGTAACCTTCAAATAGTGTCCATTAAAAGAGTGAATTGAATAGAATGTGAATTGTATCTTAATAATAAAGCTGGGTTTCCTCTTAATCTGAGGCGTGTACACACACACACACACACACACACACCCCCATACCAGCTGGGTGTTAGGTTGATGGCGCAGGAATGTATCTAAGGTGGGAACGCAGGAAAGCAGGCAGCCCCTCACATTCCAAGAGGGCCTTGGAAGTATATGTTTGGGACACAATGGGCATGAAACAGTCTTTTATTAAATTATTATTTTTAACTTGGTTTGCATATAAGTATGAAACATTATTAAAAATTAAATTCAGATAAAGATTTACCTACAAAGAAAAGATGCCACCGAGTTATTTAGCAAAAAATGTAGATTACCTTACAGTCTGATTGTTGAAATATGCTTAAATTAGGAGTCTTACTGGCATAGTGGGTTAAGAGCAGATAGTCCAAACCCACCAGCTGCTCTGCTGGGGAAAGAGGACACATTTACTCCCCTTAGGGGTTGAAGCCTTGGAGACTGAACAGGGCAGTTCTGCTGTGCCTCACGGAGAGCAGGGACTTCAAGTTGCAATGGACTTGAGTAGTGAGAAAAGAATGTCATCATGGCTTAATAACTATCTATTTAATGGTATGGATTTTTTTTTTTAAAAAAAGGTATAAATTGTGGAATGGAAAACTAATTTGTGCTGTAAATTTTCATCCAAGATAAAACAAAACAAAATTTCATCCAAGGTATAATAAAAAAAATACTATGTTGTGGAATTAATTACTATTTAACTTATTTAATACAAAAAAAGGAATAAGAAAGGAAAACATGAAAATATATACATATATTTGCAAGAAATTAAAGCACTCTAACTATAGCCTTCTCTCCTGAAAAAAAAAATTAAAAATCACAGTCTAAGAACTGATTTGCAAAGTGCCGTTTAGTTGTTAAAACAGCAAGAAACAACAGAAAATCATTTTTAAAATGAAAAAGTTCCCATATTTGCTCTCAATTAGGCTAACTTTTAAAATACAAATAATATAAAGGATCCATAACTAGTAGGATGGGCTTCTCTGTACCCTCACATTTTCCAAATGATGACTTCTACAAACATTGTTTAGATACTGAAATTAAAACACTAAATATTATTCCCTGGGATGCAAGGGTATGGAAATGTACCATCAGGTCTGTTTGAGCCTGAGTTGTTTTGTTTTTTTAAAAGTGTAGTAAATACAGAGTAACATACATTACAAATAATAGATCCCAACTCATAGTTCATTATCCTTAGTGGGCTCTACAACAAAACAAACTTACAAAGAAGATCAAGAGCATTCTATTTTCAGAAGAAAGTAGCTAGAGAACAGACGGGACAGAGCTCATGAATTTTTCTCAAGAGACATAGACATTTCTAGAAGGGGAAAATGGGCAATCTCCTACCAAGCAATTTACAAACGTGGAAACTAAATAGAGGGTCAGCTTTTAGTCAGTTCTAACTTGACTGCAATGAACTGAGAGTAGACAGGATGTCAGAAGAAAGAAGTCTAGGATAATTCTAAGGGTCTTGAGCTTGAGAGGGTTGGGTGGAGTGTAATGAAACGAAATGACATATGGAAGAAAGGAAAGCAGTTCTGGTGGCACAATATATGTTACACTGCTAACTGAAAGGTCATTGGTGTGAATCCATCAGCTAACCCATAAGGGAAAGATGGGCTGTTTCCTTCCACAAAGATGTACAGAAACCCAATAAAGGATCACTGTGAGGTGGAATTAGCTTGAGAGTAGCGGGAATTCTGGGTTTGCGTGGAACAAAACTGAAGAAAGAATGGGGAAGTAAATTCCAACTTGTAAGTGACATATTCAAGGATTCTGTGAGCCTGTTCAGTATCCATGGTAGAGTTGGGAGGGAGGCACTGGGAGAGCGCAGACAAGGAAGTCAGGAGCTCAAGATGAAGGGATTTGGGGTTCTCTGCTGTGAAGGTGGTGGGAAAGAGGCTTCTCTTCACCCATTGTTTTCACTAAAACTGTGACAAGTTGTAAAGACGTCAAGTGTCATTTTAGTACTTTTGAAGAATGTTCTTTAAACTGCTGTTCTTAAAAAAGGTATTACTTCTGTAACACCAGGGTTTTCCTTGTTATGTGTTCAGTTGCCTACAACTCATTGTGACCATATGTACAATAGCTCTGAACCCTGCCGTGTCCTGCCTGAGCCAGTCTGTTTCTGACACACCTAACCCGGTCATCCCAGTTACTGTGTCAATCCATCTCTTCTAGAGTTTTCCCCTCTTCTGCTGTCCTTCCACCCAAATCATTTTACATTTGTTTGACCTTTTTCTTGGAGAGAATGTAAACCACTGCCCTGTTGTCTAAGACTGCTCATCAGAAGTAACATCTAGTTAATTTTTTCCTTGAAAGGATTCTTTTTTACTCTTTTTTTAAAAAAATTTTCTCCTCCTCTGCCCAACAATTGGTCATTTTTATCATCTCACACAATTTCCATCCTAGCAGGTAGCCCCCTACAGAGTTTACTAAGTGCTTATATGACAGTGTCATATGCAAAGCATTTTGGGAGACAGAAAAGCTATTGCTCTGTGTGGACATAAGGCTGCATACACTCAATTGTCTCATCTGCATGTGACAGTTGGAATAAACACATCTGTCTTGGAAGCAACTAGAGTGCTCCTTAGCATCGAGGATGGTGAGATTTCATCTCACATAGTTTGCACACATCATCAGGAAGGGCCTGTCCCTGAGAAGAGAATAAGACTTGGTGAGCAAACGTGAAGAAGACTCTCCACAAGATGGAATGACATGGTGGCTGTAACAATGGGTTGAAGCACAGTGTTGATAGTGAAGATGGCACAGCACTGGGCAGTGTTACAGGCTTCTGCAGGAGTCAGAATCAATTCAACAGCACCTAACAACTATGAAGGAAGCTAAATAAGGAAAAGATGGGAGAAAAACAGCCTAGCAGCACCCCTTCAAATCCCAGAAGTGGAAAGTTCTGCCTCTGTTGTGAGCTAGTCTCTGATTTTCCTCGGTGGAGCTGCTACAATAACAAAGCTTAGCCATGTGTCTGGTGTGAAGTTATAAATGGAGAAAACTCTGTTTCCCACCTTGGATACACTGAGGGTCTTTTGTATGTAATGTGATGTCACATCAAAAACACTGTTCCTGGGGGGGAAGGATTGTAAAACAATGAAAGAATTTTACTTTTACTTTTCAAAGAGGGTAGTGTAGCCCCCGGCGCGCCTCCCCGTGGTGCCGGGGGTTACGCTGCTGCGCAAGAGCATGAGTTATCGCATAACTGGGGCCCCAGCCCGCTGCAGGCAGCCCTTTTAACCGCGAGCGACACGCCAGCAGACCAGGCCTTTGCCGGGGTTTGCCTCTTGGGTCTCAATTCTTAGGATGATCCCTTTGGGAACTGATAGTAGGCTCCTCGACTATTGCGTTTCCTGTGTGTGCTGTCATCTAATAAACTTTAGGTGTTATTTAAAAAAAAAAAAAAAACCAAAGAGGGTAGTGTACTGGGGGGAGGATTGGGAGGGAAGGAAAGTGCAACAGTGAATGAATGGAAATCCAAAGTCTCTGTAAATTTTCATTGAAATTATTAATAAAGTAAAAAAAAAGCATTAAAAACAACCCCAAAACACTGTTCCTAACTACGCTTTTCTAACATTGAATAGGCATGCTTACAAAGAGCCTGATAGGTAGCCAGTGAAGCATTTGGAGGTTACCTCAGACCAACTGCACATTGCATTCTCTTCCCTTTGCTTATCTTTTGCTTAATTTTCTGGATAAAATAGGTACTGCTTTGGTAAAAAAAGTGACTTTCAGTTCAAATAGTTTTGTGGTTTTTTCCCCCCTAAGTGTCAGTTCTGTACAAATGCAGCTTGAGCTCTGGTCATTATTGCCTGTACCATACAAATACAAGAAACTGAGAAAGGTTGGAAGGTGCAGGGCACGCACACGTGCGCGCACACACACACAAAGACACTCCCTGCCCTCCCATTCCCATCCCTATCCCACACGCCCTTCTGTGAAGTGATCTTGTTCATGAGGTTTGAGAGGGTCAAACCACAAAAATGAAACTTCAAACACCCAAAGATGTTGGGTGGGAGGGGAAAGGAGATGTGGTTAGAGCAGGGATCCCTCCTCCCCCTGGGTCACACTCTCCCACCCTCTTCCAAGGGATGAAATGCTTGGGCCAGGATGGGGCCCAAATACACCTGCCCTCCCCCACCAGCACATATACCTAAGGGCTTGGACATGCTTGTGTGTACACACACAGCACATATGCACATGTAGATCCAAGCACATGAAGCTGTGTGTATTATGCTCCTGACATGTACAGTTCAGGCACCATGTGCCACAGCACTGCCATATCTTCACACTCACTTTAAGGCTGCAGAACTGAGGTCCTAAATTTCATTTCCCTAGAGAAGTCAAGGAAAGTAAAACAAGGTCGTTGGTTGGAATGACAGTTGCTGACACCAAAGAGCTTGCAAATGAATAGCCAGTCACACCATATCAGATAAAGGGAGTCTTCACTCTACTCTTGCTGGAGCTTTATCACAGGAGTCAGCCGAGATGGGTCTTCCTCAAAAAAATGAGCATGTTTCCAAACCTTCATCTCCCTCACAGAGTAATTTACAAAGAAGTGGGAAACAAAAGAGGGAGTTAAGCACCAAAGATTGAGAAGGTGGTTCACAATTTAACATGAAGTTCTGTATAGATGGCTCATAGTAAACTTGTTCTTGTGTAAGTCAAATACTTTTTATTATTATCTTTTATAATCAGTTTCTTTATAAACCCAAACTTTGAACACAGATCGAATCTAGGCATGACTATACCAAACAACAGTAACATTAGCACATTATGTGCTACATTGTGTACAGTATGTATTTGTGAGGATAAGATGTAAGAAACAAATACATAGCTGGTAAGTGGAGCTCACTATTACCCTAGAAGCAGAGTAGTTACAATATGTATTTTTAAGCATTCTATTTTAGCAACACTTCCAATTAACTTCAGCACCACAGACTCACTGAAGTAAAATTTCCAGTGGAAGTCCAAGTGCATTAAACCATCTCTTAATGCACTTTATTTCAAAATTATGCTGACTTTTCTTAATAAGTAGTCACTTTAGGAAAAAAATTAGCCTTTAAGTAAAAAAATTTGGCAAATGGCGGCATTCACTTGGTCTATTCCACTCAGAATGATTGTAAAGTTGCTAAAAATAAACCTCTGCAGAAACCTGAGAAAGCCTGTTTTCTCTAGAATCAGTGGATAAAGCATTTCTAAATTTTCATTGAGGTTTCTTTCCTCTCTTCCTCTTCTGGGAGGCGGGGGTGGGGGGTGGGGGGTGGAACACAACAGAAGTAGTGACACATGGCTGTTTGGCTGCTAAACCTCTTCCCCACCCACCTCAACCCTCTTTTTAAAATATGGAGGGAAGGAGGAAGGAATTCTCGTGATTCCGTGCCATCAAATTAAAATTTATTTTCAAAGTGTTAGTGAATAAAGCATCAAGGGATGGTGTAATATATTAATAAAGTAAAAAGCTACACTCTGCCAGCTACTCTGGCTTAGAGAGCAAAAATGTTGCAGAAATCACACAGGACCATAAGTGACATCGAGTAGCTTTGTGAATCAGAAGTGATATCCAACATAAACATGTTGTACAAATAAATCGAAAAATCCAACAGCACTCGATGGGAACGAAATCTTTCTTACATATCTGGAAAGCACCTGGGATGGATTCACTGGAATCAAGTATCAGGCAAGGCGCACAATTCCATGTGCTGAAGGTCTGTCTGTTCTGCTTTCAGGCAAGTTTGCCATTCACCAAGCCCTACAGGGCTGGGGACGCAGAAATTATAATCATTAAAGCAGACAGCGGGCACTCCATTATATCCTCGCAGTGACATGCTCCTCGAAGCGATCCCTGGGCTCTGGTTCTTCCTCCAGCTCCTCGCTTAACCACGCATCTGAACTGCTTTCCCGCCTGAGGTAGCACCAAACGACGAAAGCCAGGAGGGAGAAGCTCAAGGGCAGCACTTTCCACCAGGGCCGCTGCTGCATCTTGCCCAGTGAATGTTCCACCCTCCAGCGGGATGGGTTGGCTTTGCTAGAGGAAAACGGTATAGGCTGGTAAAGGTCTTTCTCTGCCTCTGTCACTCTCTGGACTCGAGCTTGGCCACCGGAGGTCGAATGTGAGCTCGGGGAGGACCACCGCGCGAACCTCAGCGCCCGGGCGGCCCTGAAAGAGAGAGACGAGTGAGCGCTGGGCCCATCCTCCCGCCTGCTCCCGCCCTCGGCCGCGCCAAGACCGTGCAGAGCTCACCCGGCCGCCGGCGAACACAACACGCGATTCATCCAGCCGTCCAACCCCCGCTCCACACAGCGGCGCACTGCGCTCTCGTCACTTCCGTCGCGCAAAACCGGAAACAAGACGCTACTCCAGGCGGCCATTCACGACAGCAGAACGTGAGCCCATTCGCGCACAGGAAATGACGCATGATTTTGGCGGCCTCTTCTGCCGTAGGTTCCGTCCTCAGGCGGCTGGGAGTGCTTGCTGGGAAGTGTAGTTCGTGATTCTGTCTGAAGTGGATTATTCCTTTGGGTCTCTAAGCAGCAATACCGGAGTAGAGGGCGTAGGACAAAGGCTCCTACCAAGAAGTAGCTTACACTCGCGGAGCGTCTCAGTCCTCTTCGCCTTTGAGGAGTATAAAGGTGCTGCTGCTGGAAGGGCTTCGGCTATGGCAGAGACGCAGACTTCACTCTACATGCAGCCCTTTGCCCCCATCAGACAGCGTGATGGCGGCATGAGCTAAATAGAGTTTATGTACAGGACGATAATAAAAGTTAAGCAGATGACACAACCCGGCTTGCTGAAACTGAGGCGGGTCAAGGACTGCAGCCTTCAATATGGCTTGAAGCTCAACCTCAAGAAAACAAAGATTCTCACCACTGGGCTGATTGGTAGCATCATGATGGATGATGAAGAGATTCAGGTTGTTGACAGCTTCAGTTTGCTTGGCTCTACAATCAACACTCTTGGTACCAGCAGCCAGGAAATTAAAGACTAATTGCACTGGTAAAGTCGGTTTTCAGAGACCTCTCCAAGGTACTGAGCAGCAACGATGTCAGTCTGAAGACTAAGGTGTACTTGGTCCAGGCCATGGTCTTTGCAATTACTTGCTATGCGTTAGAGAGCTGGACAGTGACTAGGAGTGATAGAAGGAGAGTTGAGGACTTTGCGCTTTGGCACTGAAGAAGAGTATTGAATATACCATAGACTGCTAGAACAAAAAACAAGTTCGTCCTCGAGAGGGTGAAGCCAGGCTGCTCCTTGGAAGCAAGGATTCTGAAGCTCTGCTGGCAAGGCGGAATCAGTCGTTGGAGAGGGACGTCATGCTTGGGAGGGTAGAGGGACAGTGCAGGAGAGGAAGACTCAATGAGATGGATTGATTCCATCACTAGGATAATGGGGATAGGCGTGTCGGGAACAGTAAGATTGGCACAGGATAGAGCAGAGTTTAGGGCTATTGTACATAGGGTTGCTATGAGTTGCAAGCGACTTGCCAGCACATAACAACAATATAAGGTTTTGTTGGATTTTTTAATGCACATTATCTGTTTTATTGAGATAACAGTCTCATCACACATAATCCAAGAATATATAAATGATGTTGTTGCTGTTATGTGCCGTCAAATCACCTGTGACTCATAGCGATCCTATTTATGACAGCTCTGAAGCGTGCCTTGTCTTGAGCCAGTCTCACTGTCTCTGATACACCAACCCCCACTGCCCTTGTTATTGTATCAATCCATCTCATCCGGGATCTCCCTCCATCCTTCTTTTTTTTTTTTTTATTGTTGTTGTTTTCCCTCCATCCTTCTGAACATGATGTCCTTCTTCAAGGATTGGTCACTCCTGGCCACATGCCCAGAGTATGTGAGAGGGAGCTTCAAAATACTAGCCTCCAAGAAGAAACTTGGTTTCATCCTCTCTAAGGCAGATTGATTTATTTTCTTGGTAGTTCATGGTCTGTTCAAGGCTCTTCTCCAGCACCACAACTCAAAGGCATCAATTCTTCTATTATCCTTCATCATTATCCAGCTCTCTGATGCATAGCAAGAAATAACGAATATACAAATAGTATATAATATAGAATATTATGAATTGTATATTACGAATATACAAATAGAAATATAATCAAATGTGTTCAAACATTATAACCAATGATGCCACACTTGCCTATGATCTCACTGATATAAATTCACATCTATACCTCAGTGGCCACCAAACCATTCAGCAGAACTTTCTTAACTGAGCTGTTTGAAGCAAACAATTTGAGTGCTATTGACTCATTTTTTCAGGTTCTGAACAGCAGGGATTGGAGAAATCGGCTGCACCTTGGCATAGTGCCAAAATGTAGCCAATTCTCCACCAGCTTACAGACAAATTGGAACATGATTCTAGAGCCACAAGCCCTAGCAAAAGGGTGAATGTCATTGCATAGCAATGAGCTATGCAAGTTTCTTTAACCTGACTACTCAGGCTTAGTTGTAAGTTGCCTATGTTAGGTTACTCAGATATGTTGTTGTGTGCCATCAAGTCGGAAATGACAGACAGCTGATCCTCACTCTTGGCACCAGCAGCCAGGAAATCAAAACACGTATCGCGATGGGAAAATCTGCTGTTAGGGACCTCTCTAAAGTACTCAAGAGCAACGGTGTCTCTCTGGAGACTAAGATGTGCCTGATACAGGCCATGGTCTTTGCAATCACTTGTTATGCATCAGAGAGTTGGACAATGACTAGGGAGGACAGAAGGAGAATTGATGCCTTTGAGCTGTGGTGCTGGAGAAGAGTATTGAATGTACCATGGACTGCCAAGAAAACAAATTCATTCTGGAAAGGTTAAAACCAGGCTACTCCTTGGAGGCAAGGATTCTGGGGCTTCGTCTGACATACTTTGGACTTGTTGTAAGAAGAGACAGGTCCTTGGAGAGGGACATCATGCTTGGTAAGGTGGAGGGACAGCACAGGAGGGGAAGACCCTGTATGAGGCAGTGACTGGGGTAATCGCGATGGGTGTGTCAGAGGCCATGCGATTGGCACAGGATTGAGCAGGGTTTAGGGCTGTTGTGCATAGGGTTGCTATGAGTTGCAAATGACTCGACGGCACATAACAACAACAACAAATGAAAGAGAGATTGCCTAGCCGCCTCTCATGGAGCGCCTGCTGTGCCTTCAGAATTGTAGCGCAGATTCTTACCACTAGGCCACCAGAGCTAGTTGATCAAACTTAGGACAATAGTAAAAGTTGCCAATGTAAGGTCCTTTTCAACCTAATTGATTACCTAGCTGTGAGATTTATTCTAGAAACTAAGGCTTTACAATCCAGTCTCCTTGATATAAAAACACCAAACAAAACAAAACTGAGACATTCCCTGAAGAATGCACTATCAGCAAAGAAGCCTGCCTCAAATACCAAACTGAAGACATCTGACAGGCTTCATGGGAAGAAGTCATGGAACAAACAACCTTATCAGATCTCTGGGCACTTCCCTCCAGAACACTTCCCACATTCCTTTCCCTACCCACTCTCTTTGACTACCCTGTTAAAAAGCCTGCTCATTTCAAGATGTGAGAACTTTTTTTTTGTTTTGTTTTGTTTTTTTGGTTAACAAATAATCCTTTATTGAAATATTTTCATCTGTAGTTCCTTAGCTAGCTGGGCATTCCACAGCACCACTGTTGATGTCTCCTATGATGTCATGAGGGTGACGGCCATCAACATTGCAGCCCACAGATTGGGCAGTTCCCAGGATCTCTTTAATAGTTCCAGAGAGTTCTCTGGCTAAAGACCTGTGTCGCATCTGCCGGGCAATGCCAACAATCTCATCAAAAGTGATATTTCCACTGTGCTGAATATTTTTCTGCTTCTTTCTGTCTCTGGGTGGTTCCTTTAGGGCTTTGATGATCAGGGCAGAGGCAGAAGGCACCACTTCAATCTGGGCCTGTCTGTTCTGAATGGTCAGTTTCATTGTAATCCTTAGTCCCTTCCAGTCACCGGTGACCTTGGCAATGTCATCACCAACCTTTTTTGGAGACAGACCCAGGAGGCCGATCTTGGGGGCCAGAGCAGAAGTGGCACCGACTTCCCCACCGGTACACCTCAGGTACACGACTTTAATCTCTTTGGGGTCGAACTTGGGCGGCATGGCGGAGGCGGCTGGTGTCGGATGAACCCGGATGCGGGACGACCAAAGAAAGTTGCACCGAGGCCTCCTCCGAGCCCGAGAACGTTTTTTGAGGCATCCATGCTACTGCTTTCTCTCAGATTGCCAGCATCTGAACAAAGCGCTGTTAGAAGTTTCAATCCTTGTTTCTACTCCATGGGCTTGTTAGCCAGATGCTGTCTTTTTCTAGTTTTATGAGCCTGACCATGGGCCCTATCAACCCTTGCCAACCTCACTAAGTCAACAAGAAGGACCCAACGCCCTTTGCCATACTTGGGAGACCTGAGCCCGGGTTGTAGTTGTTGTTATTGTTGTTGTTAGGTTCCCTCGAGTCAACTAGGGCTCATAGTGACCTTCTCCTGCACCATCCTCACTATCTCTGATACACTCCAGCCTGTTGTTACAGGTATTGTGACTATTCCTTCTGTGATCTGTTTATTGACAAACCCTTTTCTTCCTTTTTAGTTGCCTCTCCTCCTTTCCCAGCATGATGTCCTTTTCCAAGGACTAGCCCCTCCTGATAATATAAAGCATGTTGGTGCTGGAGAAGATGATTGAATACACATGGACTGCTAGGAGAACAAACAGGTTCATTCTAGAGAGGGTGAAACCAGGCTGCTCCTTGGAGGCAAGGATTCTGAAGCTTTATCTGACATACTTTGGACATGTTGCAAGGAGGGTCCAGTCCTTGGAGAGGGACATCATGCTTGGGAGGGTGGAGGGACAGCGCAGGAGAGGAAGACCCTTGATGAGATGGATTGATTCAGTGATCGGGGTACTGGGGGTAGGTGTGTCAGAGACAATAAGATCGGCACAGGATAGAGAAGGGTTTAGGGCTGTTGCACATAAAGTGGCTATGAGTCGCAGGCAACTTGATGGCACATAACAGCATGTGAAACAAAGTTTCACCATTCTTGCCTCTAAGGAGCGCACCCTGGTTGCACTTCCTCCTAAGTAGATTTGTTTGTGCTTTTGGCAGTCCATGGAATATTCAGGACTCTTCTCCAGCATCACAATTCAAAGGCATTTGATTCTTCTTTGGTCTTCCTGAATCATTGTCCATTGTTCCGATGTATAGAAAGTAACTCTTTAAACTGACATCCTTGCTCTTTAGCACTCTGGAGAGGTCTCTGGCAGAGATTTTCCCAATGCAACATGATTTTTTGATTTCTTGACTACAGATAATGATTGCAGATCCAAATAAAATTAAAATCACTGACACTTCAACCTTTTTTCCACCTATCGCAATATTCCTATTGGTCCAGTAGTGGGGATTTTTGTTTTCTTGATGTTGTGATGCAATCTATATTTAAAACTGTAATCTTTGATCTTCTGCAGCAGGTGCTTCAAGTTCTCTTTACTTTCAGCTAGCAGAGTTTTATCATCTTCAGAACACAGACTGCTGATGAGTCTTCCTCCAATCTTGGTGGCACATTCTTCTTCATATAGTCCTACTTTTCAAATGGCTTTCTCAGCAAAAATACAGATTGAGGAGGCATGGATATAGGACACAATGCTGATGCAAACCTTTCCTGATGGTGCAGCCATCTTGAACAGTGACCCATGTGGCAGTGACAGCAGTATCCACAGCAGATGACAAGGTTGCAAAACAGAATTGAAACATCTCATAGGAAGAACAGAATCATGAACAGTGCAGCATGATCATCTTGAATAGTTATCTGCTTGGTGTAGGAACCCAGCAAGGCAACGGCAGAAGCATGGGTATGCACACAGCTGAAACGGTCCAGGGGCACACCTGAAACTGGAGCAATTCCCAAGCCCTGTCTCCTATCATGACTCCAGGCATAGATGCTGGTGACTCCATGCAACATCCATCATGATCCCTCCCCCTCATGTGGTGGTCAGTACAAGGCTGTTCCAAACCCCAGGAGTGGAGACAGAGTCTGGCCTGGGACCCCAGGGGGAGGAGCACATTATGGTGACAGATGGTCACACATCCCTGTCTTCAATGCAGCCTTTTTGTCATGGGAGAAGCTTTCTCCTGCACCTGCTTCCAGCAGGAGAAGCATCAGAGTTTGGGGACAAAATTGAGTCCACCAGTAACTCAGGAGGTGCTTGGGTGCACGTCTGCGTCCCCACCCCAAACACCCTGGGCCACATTCTGATCCGCTGTGTCTGCTCAGGTCCTCCTTGTAGAGCCCTGCCTCACATGTTCCAGTGGGCCCCAGAGTCCCACGTGAGTCACCACCAAACCAACCCATTGTGAGAGTGTTCGTTGCCAGATGGGTATAGGCTGGGTCATTCTGTCTACACAATTCAGCAGGCTTTCTGGAGGAGAGGACAACCAGAGGCCCTGGTTTAGAAGGGGAGCAGTGGGTAGGTGGCTGCCTGGTTGGAGTGTTTTAGGGACTATGAGCGTAAGCAGAATTCCCCAGAACTACAGAAAGTGGGCACCACTGGGAGGGTTGGGCGAGGCAGCACCAAGGGGCTACTGAGCCATCTCAGCCTCTACTGAGGTTATATTACAGAACAGAGTTTCAGATAGACCTTAGATCCTCAGCTTCCTTGTATGTAAAATGGTAGCCAATTTGTTAAATGCTGGACTGCTAACAGAAAGGTGGGAAGTTCAAACCTACCAACTTCTGGACAATGTGTGTGCCAAATGGAGAAATATTTTTTAAGTGCTGGACTACTAACAAGAAGAGGAGCAGTTCAGACCTACCAGTAGGTCTATTTAACAAAAGACACGGTAAAGATTACAAAACCCTTCATTTCCACTGGACTGCCTCACACTTCCAGTGGTCCTGTAGGCAGAGTAGAACTAACTGCCCCACAGGCCTTCCAAGGTACGTCTTTGTGGAAGCAAACTGCCTCATTGTTCTTTCATTGAGTGCCTAGTGGTTTGGAAGCACTAACCTTTGGGTTAGCAGATCAAGAAGTAACTATGACACCAGGACACATATTACTGATTATAGGTTAGAAAATCCCATGGGACAGCTCTCTCATATGGGGTTTCAGAGTTAGATTTAGGAAGCTTTGCTGGCCAAGTGGTAAAAAGTTGCACTGCCAACCCAAAGGCAAAGGCTTGACTCCACCAGCTACTCCTGGGGAGAAAGGCCATCTCCTCCCCAGCAAGTAATGTTGTTGCTGTTATGTGGCATCGAGTTGCCTGCGACTCATAGTGAAACCATGCACAATAGCTCTGAACTTTGCTCTATCCTGAGCCAGTCTCACTGTCTCTGACACACTTGTCCCCATTACCCCAGTTACTGTATCAATCTATCTCATCCAGGGTTCTCCTCCCCTGTGTTGTCCTTCCATCTTTTCCAAGCACGATATCCTTCTCCAAAGACTGGTGCCTCTTGGCCACATGCTCAAAGTATGTGAGACAGAACTTAAAAATCCTTGTCTCCAAGGAGCCACCTGGTTTCACCCTTCCCAGGACATATCTGTTTGTGCTCTTGGCAGGCAGTCCATTCCATGTTCAATATCATTCTCCAGCACCACAACTCAAAGGCATCAATTCTTCTTCTGCCATCCTTAGCCATTGCCCAACTCTCTAATGAAACCCCTTTGAAAACCCCCTGAGGGTCAGTTAGGAATCTGTACTGACTCAACAGGCACATAACAACGACGAGTTGGAATTAGCTTGATGGCACCCAGTAACAGCTTCACCTTACTTGGGTTATCCCCATGAGAGGGGACTCTTTCTCTATCACTAGTACTAAAAAGCCACCCACCCTGCAGGAACCCAGAGACTACTAACTACCTAGTCCTCCAACGCAGGTTTACCTGGACAGGAAAGATCACAGCTTCACGGGCTCTGAGTTGCCGTGGGTGCCAGCCCTCCTCTCCTGACCCTGAGACTGAGAAGGTGACAAGTGCCACAGTGAGCCGAGATGGCCTGTCAGGCTGAGCCCCTCCACACCACCCACACAGGTCTCAGCCATCACCTCAGCTCTGCTGTCTCCCAGCTCACCCGGAAGTCTCATCTCACTGGAGGTTTAATGTCTCTCTAATGGGGCCATGGTGGCAGCAGCCCTTGTGTGCTTAATGGTGGGGGTAATTTATTGTTGCACCTCTGGAGAGCTGACATATTGGAGCTATTGATTTTCCCCAGCGGGATCAACAGGCAGTTCAAGGGGCCTGAGCAGAACCTGGCCATAGACTAGCCTGGCCTCGTGGGAGGCCCTGCAGCTGAAGCAGCCTGCACCGGGGGAGCTTTGAGCAGTTAGGCACATGCCTAGTACCCAAGAACACTTCAGGGTCCAGTACACCTGCCCAATACCAACTGCCATCCTCCAACTCAGGCTCCGCAGTCACAAATACTGACCCTGTTCTCTACTGCTGGACTCCAGTCTGTCCTGAGCCTGGCCTACACTGATACAGGCCCAAAGGGTTAACCTGCTGACCTCCAAGATCCAGTCTCAAGCTTGTCTCTGTCCTCAAGCCCTTTCTGCTGGGTTCTATTAGCACTTGCCAGGCTCCTCTTGTCCCCCAGGAAAGGTGCTCCTGTCCATCTGTCCTGCCACCCGACACTCCATTTCTCCACACTGCACAACTCTTTGTCGTGGCTGAGCTTTCTTCGGGATCTCTGGGCCAGCAGCAGGGGTTTAGGGTGTCACCAGGAGAGGTGGAAGGAGCTGGGTTGTCTGTGGATTGCCCTGGCTGAGCCTGGCACAGGTTGGCATCTCTACTCTGCGCCAGCAGGAGGACCCAAAGCCCGGACAGAGCCTGGACCTGCAGATTGGAGGCCCAGAACAGGGCTCTGATAGGAAGGTTTGTGTGCTTGTGTGTGCACAGTGTGTAAGTTGTAGTGTAAAAACATGGGCTTGGAGGGGGAACAGGAGCCCCAGTGCAGTAGTGCATAGTATGTCCCTCTGCTAATTGAAAAGTTGGCAGTTTCAATCGATGAAGTGTTTTTTGGAAGAAGTCTCTTGAGATATAGATTTACAGCCTTGGAAACGGCAATGGGTTTGGTTTTGGGGTTTTTGGGAATAAGGTCTTGAAGGGCTGGGTCCTGCCCTCCTCCATTGCTGCCTCCTCACCCCCCTTCCTGCTGTCCTTATACTGCCTTTTTTTTAAATTGTTAGCTTTCGTTTCTGGTTTTGTTTCCACATCAAAGAGGGAAATAAATGCCTTGGTGGGAAATGTCCAAGTGCCATGTGCTTCACACAGTCCCACACAGTCACCCTTACCCTCATTCCGTACCACGTCCTCCTGCATGGTCCCACATCCTTCCTGCTCTTATGCATCCAGAGTGGTCACTGTGACAAACCACCTCACCCAGCGTGACCTGAAGCAATGCCCCGTTAGTATTGTGGGCTCTCCTGAGGCTGTGGTGGAGGTATCCCAGGCTGGCTCCTTTTGGAGGCATGAGAGTCCCTGAGTTCCTTGGCTCATGGCCTCCTGCCCCTTTAATGCCACCCACAGAGCATCTTATATTCACTCTCTTCCTTGCACTCATTCTCTTCCCTCCTCATACCTGCCTTCCTCATTCTTATGAATGCAATGGCCATGGTAGGTAACCCAGGATGTTCACCCACCTCAGGGTCCATAACTCGAGTCAGACTGCCAGGTCCCCTTTGCTGTGTGAGGTCACAGAGCCACAGGTCCTAGGAATGAAGGTGTGACATCTTTGGGGTGCTGCTCAGCATACCACACACAGGCTTACAGCTTTCAGTGTTCTTTGTGGGCCTAGGATTTCTCAAGGCTATTCCATTTCCTCTGCTGTGGGCCTCCTTCTGTGAGGGATGTGTGTATCCAATCTCCCAGACACTCTGGCCACTCTGTGTGCTCCTTGCACCCCAAGACTCTGAAGTCAGAGGGCAACTTTCACCTTCAATTGCAGTTCACTTGTCAATGCCCATGGGAGTCACAAGGAGGAAGCTCCACCTCTCTCTGGGACCTCAGAGTTAGCCAAAGTCCAGTCCCCAGCCCTCCCTCCCCGAGTCCTTCCTCAGCTAGGTGACAGAGGCTACTGCCTTCAAGTGGCCACTGGCAAGACTGACTCCCAACCATTGGAGCCTCCTCTCCCTGGTCTTGGCTAAGTGTGTTTGGGGTGCTGCTCTTAGAAGGAAGTGGCCTGGCTGGGGCAGGAACATCTATGGCCAAGACCTTGGTATGCACATAGGGCTAGAGTCTCTGAGGAGACCACTGGTCAAGCTTGAGGTCAGTCCCTAGGGGACAAGGATTGTACAGGGTGCATTAGTAAGATGCTCTTACGCCAAAAAGACCATCACTACTGGTCATGCCTGAGGCAAGACAAGGCTGTCCTGGGTCCTCAGTGTGGCCATCCCCACCTATAATTTCCTCTGCATCCTGAAAAAGCCTCCTCTCCCAGGTACAACACCAGGACACATTATTATGTGGTGCCCACAGCTCACGGACCACTAACAGTATTTCACCAGCCTGGCCTCCAGGTGTGATTTTTCAATCTCCTGTCTCCCCACCCTGAGTCAGGAGTCCATACTCAAGCACTGAGCATCTGTGTCAGCCCTCCTGGGAGGTGGGAGCCAGCCTGGGGCCATCCTTACATGGTGCAGTCAGCTGCTGAGAGGATAGAGCTTAAAGTACACTCATGGGCACCTTGTAAGAAAGGCCTGGAAATCTACTTCCCAAAAAATTAGCCACTGAAAACCATATGAAACACAGTTCTGCTGTGACACAGTGGCCATTAGTTGGAGCTGCATTTACAACAACTCATTTTTAGTAGCCACTGGCCAATGTAACTAACAAAAGCCCTTGATTGTTGGAAGGATAGGGGTTCAAATTCCCTCAGATTTTCAATTAAAGGATAGAGGTTTGAGACCACCTGAAAGTCCCTCAGAAGAAAGGCCTGGCAATCTTTTGGTGAAAAAGAAAAAGATCAGT
This sequence comes from Elephantulus edwardii, assembly GCF_000299155.1. NCBI lineage: Eukaryota > Metazoa > Chordata > Mammalia > Macroscelidea > Macroscelididae > Elephantulus > Elephantulus edwardii. The sequence goes on along the minus strand of NW_006400100.1, from coordinate 510,719 downwards.
CACTGAAAATTCTATGGAACACAGTTCTGTTTATTACATGTGGGGCTGCCATAACTCAGGACCAGTTCCAAAGCAACTGTTTTTTAGTGACTGGAGGCTGGCACTCACTCAGAAGCACCTTGTAAGAAAGGCCTGGCCATCTACTTCCCCAAAACATTAGTCCCTGAAAGCAGTTCTACTCTGACAAAGGCAGAGTTGTCATGATCTGGACCAGACTCCATGCCAACTGGTGTTTGTTTGGTTTTTTTTTTTTTTTTTGAGACACTGGGTCATGATTTCAGAAAGCCCCCTAGACTGCTAAATGAAAGGGTAGAAATGTGAGTCCCCCTAGAGCTCCCTAAGAAGAAAGGGCTGGCAACCTATTTCCCCAGAACTAATGCTGACAACGCTAAGTAGCAGTTCTACATGACACACACAGACAGTGGGGGTAGAGGGTCACCATCCACTGGAACCAACTCTACAGCATCTGTTCCCTAACAGTCGCTGGGTGGCACAATCAGCTCACACTCATTCTTAACAACTACCTAAGAGGACAGAGGTTTGAGTCCACCCAGAAGACCTCAGAGAGGAGACCAGCTATTTCCAATTGAGAGACTGACCACCAAAAGCCCCATGGAGTGCAGTTCTTCTCTGAGACACAAAGAGCTGCTAGGAGTGTGGGCTGCTCCACAGCATCCAGGGAAACTGGGGCCAGGTGGGGTGCTGTGGTGATCCCTCCTCACCACCCCATGGCTGGGCCCTGTTACTGGCAGGTTAGGAGGCCGGATGTGCTCTGAAGGAGGCTACTCCAGAAGTCAAAATAGCATGAAATTTAATTTTCCGCCTATTTGACACGACCAGGTCGGGCCCCCATTGCCTCAGAGATAAGGGGCCTCGGGTTCCAGGCAGGAGCCAGCTGGGCCCGAGGCAAACACTCCAGGGTCCCCAGGCAGGCGGCAGCCAGGTGAGGCCCTTCTGAGCATGCCCCCCCCCCCCCCCC
>NW_006400100.1:498757-509440 GCF_000299155.1 Elephantulus edwardii | reverse complement strand
ATGGGATTGTCTCCTCTCCCTGCAGGTATGGCGGTGTGTTCTTCCGCCCAGGACAGGAGATCTGGTCAACAGGGACTGCTCATACCCAGGAGGGCATTGCAGCCAGGCTTCCCAGGGCTGGGCAGAGCAGGGTCCACAAAGGCAGGCTGGGTAGAGAGTGGGGCACCAAAATCTTGATCTCTGAGAGGGAGGGTTATTGAAAAGACCATTGCAGCCCTGTGAGCTGTGTCAGGGACACACAGCAGCCGGCAAGACCCTGTGGGGAGGAGAATTTCTGGGAGGAATTTCAGGAAGGCAATGTCTCACACTCGGCCTTCCACTCTCTAAACTCCTGGTCTCCAGTCCATGGGGACTGGGCGTCTTCTGGGATTCAGAATCAGCCCCAGGGTGGCTGCTAGCCAAGAGGAGGTGTCTCACCCCACGGGCGTTCCCAGAATTTTCCTTATTCTGGTCAAGACCTGGCTCAATCACCTTCTTCAACCATCCCTGGCTTGGGGATCCCCACTTCCTCTCTCTTTCCCTTCCTTTTGCTGACCTCTCCCAGGTTGCAGGATGCGGAGTGTGTCCTTTCTAGTGTCTGCAACAGAATCAGAGGAGACCTGAAGGCCAGCACTGGGAGGAGGGCAACCACCCTTCACATCTCTGAGCCTTCTCAGCCCCTACCAGGCATTGTCTCTGGACCCTGGTCTGTTCTCGGCTCTGGTTAGCCTTTGTCCACCCCTGGCAGACACCAGTTTGTCCATGAGCCACCAAGACCAGTACTGACGCCATAGCAACCAGATCCTAAAGTGAGAGTTCACCAGCAGGGCCCCCAAACCCTTTCACTCAGATGGGGTGGGTCAGGCCCTGTGACCTTTCTCTGTCTCCTCTGCATCCCCATGGCCTCAAGAGTCCTTCAAGATCGACTGATTCCTAGCCCCACAATGATTCTGATGGTCCCTCCATGTCACTGTCCCCATAGCCCACCACCCAGTCCCACAGTGCCCCGCCCTTCTAGTTAAACACATTTGGGCCACCAGCCTTTGAGGGTTCTGCTCCCTTCCAAACCCAGGGCAGGTCTTGGACCGAGATAGGGGGCGGGGTGGGCTCCAAGACCAATTTTTCCAGGCTGTTCACCTGCCTTCTCTTCAACTGCCCCCAGCAAGCTCCAGCTGTCCTTGCTGTCCTGGAGCTGCGAGGAGATGGCAGCCAGGGTGGCCCAGCCCCTGTGCGATTTCCAGCTATCTTTCCACCAGCCCTACTCGCCCTTGGATCTGGAGGCTCCTGAGACTTCAGAGGAGGAAGATGAGGATGAGGATGAGGAGGTGGCGCTGGAGGGCTCAGGGCCCGGGAGCTGCATCCATGTCCCCCCCAGCACGGGCGGGGCCCCCGTGTCCTCAGGCCCAAGCAGCCCCGAGACCGCGCGCCGGCTGCTGCGCTTCTCTGAGCTCATCAGCGGGGACATCCAGAGGTACTTTGGCCGCAAGGAGCAGGGCCAGGACCCCAACGCCCGGGACTGCCGTGGGGAGGGTCGCTCGGCGGGCAGGTCCGCCCGGGAGCGCTACTACGCGGACCTGGTGCGCGAGGCCCAGGGGACGCCCCACCACGGCGAACCCCGCGCGCCCCCGCCGCTGGGGCCGCTGGCCGAGCTATTCGAGTATGGGCTGGGGCGCTGCGCGGGACCTAGTGGCGAGCACAGCTTGAGGCTGCAGCGAAAGTATGGCCACATTACACCCATGACTCAGCGGCGGCTGCCACAGTCCTTCTGGAGGGAGCCAGCGCCCAGCGCCCTGGGTCTCTTACAACCCAGGACCCCCGACTTCAGCGACCTGCTGGCCAACTGGACAGCCGAGGCTGGCCCTGAGGATGGCGAGGTCCTGGAAGGCGGGCCACTGGCCGAGCCCTAGTCAGAGCGCTAGGGACACCCAGATTGTCCAGAAAGACTCCCCAGAGCACCTGGAGGGTTACTGGAGGGGACTTGGGGACACAGATTCTCTTACGGCCCTCAATGGCTCCCCGGGAGCCCCACGGAGTCACAGAAGTGGGTGCTGGGGACACACAAACTCTCCTATCTGCCTCCCAGATACCTGGAGCTCCTCGTGACCCACTAGTCCCTTGGAGTTCCACCCCCAGAAAGGGGGCACCTGCTGGGAGCTGTGGCCTCCAGAAGCTGTGGGCAGAGGCTTGGGTTGGAGACCAGCCAAGACCGGATTGCTCCCTTCACTGCCCACCCAACTGGTCTTGTGGGCCGAGGGGAGAGTCAGGGTGAGGTCGGAGGCCTACTCTGCAGATAGCAGCTCTAGATGAGTGGATCAGGGTTTTCTTGGAGGCAGGGGGCCTAATTGGAAAGGAAACACTATTAGTGACCCAGATTCAGGTAGCTCGGTTCTTAGAGGCCAAAAGCCTGAGGAGGCCCTGCCCACAGACGGCAGCCCACTGAGCGTCAGTCCCACCTGTGGACCGACAGGCCCAGTCCACTGTTATGGTTGCAGAGGGGAGGAGTTGGGGGTGCAGGCCTGGACTCTGGAGGCTTTGCAGGGCCCCAGTTGCACCCAGGATTCCTGGGACTAGGTCTCTGGAAAGACCTGGGTCACCCCAATTAACTCCTCTTTTACCCTATCCTCCTGGACAGGTATCCTTCGCTGGCAGGGAATGGGGGTTCAGGCAGAATGTGGGGTCACTGAAGAGTCTGACATAATCGTTGTTTTATTAGTGGAGGAGGGGCCGAGAAGGGCAGCTCGTGCTGGGCTCGGGGCGCTGGGCCTCCTCAGGGAGTGCGGGGAGTGAGTTCGGCCTATGTAGGGTACTCAGGCTCAGAAGCTTAGCCTTCCACCGCAGCCACCTGCCAGAGAGTGGCTCAAAGGCCATCCATGGACCCCTGCCAGACCCGCCCAGACCCCGCCTGGGCCGCCTCACTCCCCACCTGGTGGCCTGGTATACGCCCCACTGGTTCACTGAGGTCCCCTCGCTGGGGGCGACGTCCTTGATGAAGAAACGCTGGCGCACCAGGGACATGAGCAGCCGTCGGCCCCCCAGGGTCAGCGCCCATGGGCCCTCCTCACTCCACAGACGCAGCATGCTCTCTCGAAGCGAGGCGATCTCCTCCACCCGCTGGCGGGGGACAGATGTCACGGAAGGGCTGGGGCGATGGGGACAGCGTGGGGAGGGGCCAGCTGATAGCAGCTTATCTGTCTCTAACTAGGAGGGCTTTCTCTGCCAGGAGACGCTGAGCAGACTGAGGGGAGGATGAGTGAAATGGTCAGCCTGTTGCCCACCCACGGACTGGCCAGCGAGCTCGCCTCCACTCACCAGCTTGGTTTCTGCATTAAACTTGAGATTCTGGATCGTTTTGTTATCTTGGAGGCTGTTTTCCAACTTCATAATTTGGTTCTGGAACTAAATATGCTCCAGGGGTTGTAAGGGGGCACAGGAGGGCCAGCTGAACATCCCCCCAGCTACAGGCCCCAGAGGACTTCTCCGTCCAGTGGGTGCCCACCCTTTCTTTCAACATTCCCCCCATCATGATAAGATAGGGGTAGGGAGGGGGCCCTAGGAGAAGCTGCCCCATCCCCCATCCTCAAGTCCTTCCTGGGCTTCTTTGGTGATACACTCCACCAGGAAATTCCTCTGGGCTGGTTGTCATGGCCTGGGGGACTCTGGGGGTGAGGGGGCTGAGGGGCACAGCCTTTTATTCTCAACCACCCCAAGAAATGCCTGGAAATCATCTGTGCCCAGTTCTTCAGGCCCTCTCCCACCAGGATCTGCTGGTTACCATGCCCAGTTTGCCCTGAATGCTCCAGTTCTCTGCTGCCCTGGTCCCCCTTCCTCGCCAGGTCCCGGGGGTACCGTGGCCAGTTTGCCCTGGATCTCAGCAATCTTTCGTCCAGGGTGATCCTCCTTGAGCAGCTGCACTGAGGAGAGCAGGGCAGCCAGATCCTGCCTCAGTGTCTCCACCTGGAACTCCCTGTGGGTGTGGAGGATGAGGCCACCCTGTTCTAGAGAGTCCTGGGGAGATGGCTGGACTTCAGGGAGTAAGGAGACAGTTCAGTCAGCATCCTTTCCCATAGAAACATGAGGGCTTCATGTCCCGCCCCCTGAGTGAGAGGGTCCTCGGGAGGGGGCTCAGGTACAGTAAAGTTACCTCACCTGATGGGCAAAGGCAGTGGGTGAGGGTGGATGTGTGGCCCATGCTGTCAGCCCTCACCTGGCTTTGCTCTCAACTTCAATCTTCAGGTCCATGTCACTCTTGTGCAGAATGCACTTGTCTGACACACCTTCTATCTGAGCAGGGTCAGGAGTGGGGACAGGATCAGGTAGCCTGGAGAAACTCCCTTACACGCAGCTAACAGGGCAAGGCCACCCCCACCCTGGTAGTGCCTTCAAGGAACAGCTGGGTAGTGGAGAGTGGAGAAAAAGGAGGGAGAGGGGAGGAGAGTGGGGAAGGGGAGAGAAGGGAAGGACGAAGGGGTAGAAGGAAGATTAATGGAAGGGGGAAGAGGAGTGGCTTGGGGAAGAGAGGGGAAGAGCAGAGAAAAGAGGGAGGTAAAGTGAGGGTAGGAGAAATGCAGGGGGGAGAAGGAAGGGGGAGGGGAGGTCGAAGAGGGAGGGAATATGGGAAGGTGGGGAAAAGGAGGGGAAGGGAGGGTGAGAGGAAGGAAGGGAGAAGAGAGAAGTGAGAGGAAGTGAGGGGGAGGAGGAAAGGAGGGTGGAGAGGTGGAAGGAGAAGAGAAGCGGAGGAGTGGGAGAGAGAACAAGGGGGAAGAGGGGAGGGGAAGCAGAAGGGAGGGAGGAGAAGGGGAGAAATGAGAGAAGGAAGAATAGATGTGAAGGGAGGTGAAGAACAGGGAAGAGTATCAGAGGAGGGGGGGAGAGGAGAAGGGGAGAGCCAGGGTGGGAAAGAGGAGAATGAAGGGGAAGGGGGAGGAGAGGAGAAAGGGACAGAGGAAGGAGGAGATGGGGAGGTGAAGGGAGGAAGAGAAGAAGGGGAGAGGGGTAGCAAAGGAACAGAAGGAAAGAGAGAAAAGAGGTGGGAAAAGAGAAGGGGAGGTATGAGGGAAGGGCAAGGAGATAGGGAAAGGAGGAGTGGAAGGGTATGATTAGGTCAGGAGAGGGACAGAAATGCCCCATCTCTACTCACCTGCCGGGGGAGGCTGTCCACCTTCTCTTGCACCTCTCTCAGGTGCACTTCGGTCTCTTGCTGCCACATGGCCAGATCCTCCAGGGATGACTTCTTCATGCCTTGCCATCCATTCTTCACCTGGGACGCAAACACCCTGGTGGGCAGTCAAGCCTCAGAGGGAGGACACATGGGCCGCTACAGTGGAGGGCTTGGCTCCCCGCAACCCCTACAAGGCTCTTCTGTGGAATCCAGAAGCTCAAATACCCTGAGCTCAAGGAGCAGGTGTGAGTAGACCTTTCTCAAAGCCTCTGCTGCCTACTGAGTTGGCAGAGCTCAGAGAGAGGACAAGAAGCTGTGAACATCCGTGGGAGAGGAAGATGCAGGCCAGGGGTTTTGACCACACACCTAAGGCCTGGGTGAGATCCATGGGGTCATTTATAGCAGTGGTATTCACAACAACCCAAAGAAGAAGTAACCTAAGTGTCCGTCAATAGATGAACTGATCCACAAAAGGCAGTTCATTCATACAACAGACCAGTACCCAGCTGTAGAGAGAAGTCCTGAGACATGCTACCATGTACAGAGACCCAAAAACACTGTGCTGAGGTGTGACCATCAGACACACAAGGACAAACATCTAGAACAGGCAGATGCATATGGGCAGAAAGTAGATTAGTAGTTGCCTAGAGACTGACACACTGGCTGCAGCAATGGGCCCAAGTGACACAGTCACAGCATGACTGTGAGAGGACCGTGTGGGACTCAGAAGGGTTTCATGGTCTGTACATCAGGTTGCTATGAGTTGGAACAAAATCAATGGCATCTCACAGTAACATATACTTCTGTTATATAACCTGGAAAATCCACCAGGGAGGACCACCATGAGTCAGGACTTGACAATAGTGGGTAAGGTGAGGCTAGGAGTTCTCATGGTGCAATGGTTAAAGACTTTGTCTCTGACCAAAAGGTCAGCAATCGGAGCCCACCAGCTGCTCTGAGAGAGAAGGATGGACAGTTTTCTCCTGTGCGATTTATAGCCTTGGAAAACCTAGTGAGAGTCAGCTACGATTTCATACTGAGTGGTGGTTGTTTTTTACACAAACTGATGTTGAGTACCATCGAGTCAAAACCAACCCATAGCTGACCTTCCAGTGGATTTTCAGAGCCAGTAAATTGCAAGGACGTTGTTTGCCCATCTTTCTCCTGTGGAGCAGCTTGTGCACTCGAACCACATGCCTTCAGGTTGGCAGTAAAGCTTTTTACCACTAGGCCACCAGAGCTCCTTTATATAAACTAGATCTCAACAAAGCTGATCTCAGAGACCTGATGGCACTGGCTAAAAGCTCTTCTGTAACCAGAAGGTCAACAGTTTGAATCCACCAGCAGCTCTGAGACAGATGGATGAGGTAGTTGGCTTCTGTAAAGCTTACAGCCTCAGAAACCCTACAAAGCAGCTCTCCTCTGTGCCGCTGGGTGGCTGTGAGCCAGAATTGACTTGAGGCAGTGAGTTTAATGTTCTATTTTAAAAATGAACCAAAGCCAGCTGCTCTACCTGGGACCCAGGCTGCTAGGTTTTCTGGGGCCCCATGCCATCTCCATGCCTTCCAGCCTCATCAGTGGACTCTGAAATGAGAGGCTGTCAGGCAGGTTGGCCAGACCCTCACAGGGAGATCTCCAGGGTGGGTGAGAGGCTCAGGCCATCCTCTGGGACTTTGATCTTTCTGTGGTGGCCTGCTCCTCCTGGTGGACCACCCAGCACTCACTTCTGACAGCTGCAGGTTCAGAGTATGCTCATGTATGTCTAGCCTCCAGTTCAGGGCCACCAGGTGGTCACCCAGGTCCTTCACCTGCTGGGACAGCTCTGCAGCTAATAGCTCCAGAGCCCGGCACTTCTCCTGGAGCTGTGGGCAGCAGAGGGGGGCAGAGAGGCCCAGCTGTGGACATGTGTCTGATCCCTGCCCACCACTGCCCATCAGATCTGGCCCTGACTCCTCTCACCAACTCTATGGTGCTGTGCGCCTCCTGCTGGGCCAGTTCTCTGGCCAGCCTCATAGCCTCTAGGTTCTCCTGCAGGTAGGAGGTCAGCTTTCCAGCCTGGATTTCCTCCACATGTCCCCTGGCATCCCTGGCATCAGGTCATCAAGACAAAGGAACCTCAGCATCAAGGCAGTGAAGGGAACCCCAGGAAAGCCAAGGAGGGTCCATGAGGGAAACTCTCAGGCTGTGTCCTTGGTCAAGGGCGGACCACCCCTCTCTCCCTGCCTCTTGTTCCACTGGGCCTAGTTCTTTGCAGGGGCTGCTGGGGCCATTCCATGCTGATCTATTCCAAAAGTTCCCCCTCCTGACCCTGACTGCACACCCACCGGGTCTGCAGAACGTGGTCAAGCAACACCTGGGTCTGCCGCACAAACTTGGTCAACTGGATCACTGCTCTGTCCAGGCCTCGACACTGCTCCTGGAGGCGCGATTCTTCCTGCTGAGGGCAGAGAGGCCCTGTGACTCGTATGAAGCCAAATCTAGTTCTCCTCTGAGAAGCCCACTGCCCCTGGGTCCCAGACCTCTGACCTCGTGCTGCCCACGTAGGGCCTGTAGTTTCTCCTCACAGCACCCCTGCAGCACCTGCCAGCGGTTCTCCAGCTCCTCCCACAGGCTGGCCTCTGTCTGCAGCCGGGCTCTCTCCTCTGCCTTCAGTTTCTATGGGCAACCTCTGTTTGTGAGGCAGCACACCCTAGGGTGCCCTTCCACCAGGAGGTCAAGGCTATGTCCACAGGACCCGCAGCCCCTGACCCCACTCCACTCTGACCCTTCTCTTCGTCCAGTGGCCACATCCACACCTCTGCTGCTTTGCCCTTTGGCTATACCTCTTATCCTCCTGCTTCTCTCCCAAAGTCCTTTCCTGGCCCTGCCCACATCCACTGGACCCCACACCTTACCATCCACTCCGTTCACATCCAAGCCTCACCCTGCCCTGCCTGCAGCCCCATGGGGATGTCCTTCAACCCTGCCCCTCCAAAACCACACCCACACCTTGCCCCACTCTCACCTTCACACCCTGCCCTTGGCCTGCCCACATTGCACCCCAACCTGCCCACCCTCCCGCTCTTCCAGTACCTTCTCCACAGCTAGGAAGCTCTTTTGCAGGAAACCACACAGCTTGGCCTCCCTCTTCAGGAAATACAGGCTCATCTCCTCACTGAGCTTGGTCATCTGCGCCTAGAGGGCTGCCTGGGTCACTGTCCATGCTCTACTGTTCATCCTGCCCACCATGTACTCTGCATTAGGGCCTGGATCCCCAACCCATTGTTCCTGCCAACCACCGGGTTGTCCCCAGAGAGGAGCAGGTGAGGGATGTGAATTGCATGTGTCAGCTACCAGAAATCCACTGAGACAAGAGACATCCAGCCCATCTGAGTAGACCCTCAGGCCAGGATGCCTGCCAGGGTGTGAATGTGAACATGACTATGTGCAAGCACACAGATACACATGTGTTTGCAGATACACATACATATGGGTACATCCATACCCATAGGCTTTCCCATGTGCACTCACACATACACATACATCAATCCACACGTATATGTGCATGCACATTCACTTGTATACATATGTGTATCCTCACACACATGCAAAATATGTACACAAGTGCATACATGTACAGGCTTATAGATGTGCACTAATAATGTGCATCCATTTGGAAGCAGGAGTGGAATTCACTTCCTAAACAACATACCCTGGGAAACTCTACAAACTTTGATAAATGACAATAGTTATAGAAAGGTTTTAAGCCTTCTGTTCATAGGGTCGCTATGAATTGTGTTAGACTGAACAGCAATTGACAACAATAATTTACATTCATGCACATGTACAAATACACAGAGACACATACTGAGAGGAGCTCTCATGGCCCAGGATGGCTTTTTCCTATCCTCTCATGATGGGCCCCGTCTCCTTCCCACAAGGTCTGCAAGGGATCCAGTTCTCCCTCAACATTTCTAGGTTGTAGGATAAGAAGAGAGAGAGTGACATCTAAAACTCCCCACCATCCTACCACAGCACCTCAGGTGGAGCAGGCTTCCCTCTGACCCTAGCCCTGCCGGTTGGTCCTCTACCAGTCCAGCTGCCCATAGTTTCCACAGGAGTCTGCAGGGAGCTCACAGTCTGCACTCTGTGGTCAAGGATTCTAAGTGGCCACTGATTTTTATGTATTTATTTATGTTATCATAGGCAGATCCTAAAATGGAGGTATTTGGGCTATCTTGACCATGTAAGGCTGTCCAGTGACTTAAAAGACTAAGAAAGATGCTATTTGCACTTTTGGAAACACCGAGTCAAGGCTGTGGTCTAAACTCAGTGTTGTCAATACATCTTGCCAAAGCCAGGTGTCAAAACTTGAGACTTTGATTATTTATGGTTTTTGCTGGAAATTTACTCTGTTTTGTAGCTGTCAGCTAATACAAAATTTGCTAGCTCCAGAATTCCTGAGGGTCATTTTGTGTAAAAGAATACCCTAGTTCCAGCTGTTTCAATCCTCAGTAAGCCTCCTTGCTCTGAATGTAACAGGGTATTGAGCTTTTCCTCTGTGACAGTATTTTTTTCTTTTTATGCACTTTTTAATGACTTCTTTATATAATAAACTATTTATTTCTTTTAAGAGATTTTACATGTTATCTTACCTTCTTACTTTTACTGTTTTATATTTACTTGTGTACAGGGGAGCTCTGCTGGCCTATTGTAAGAAGCTGCACTGCAATACCAAAGGGCCAAGACCAGAACCCTCCAGTTACTCCACAGCAGAAGGATGGCTGTCTCCTCCTGTGTGGTTTACTGCATCTGAAAACCCACTGGAGGATCATTTATGAGTTGGTTCTCACTCAATGGCACACAACAACAGTTATGTACTGAAATTTTTCATTTATATTAATTTTTATTAATAATTGTTTATATTTTTGTTCCTTTTATTATTTACCTAAAATTGTACTTAATCCTTGTTTTTAAATTTTAGATGAATATGCCCTCCATAGTTCTATTAATCACTCTCATTATTTGATTATTATACTCTGATTCACTAATTTTTATCGAAAGGTCTCTTTATTCATTCATCTACTAATCTTTATTTTGATTATTTATGATGAAGCTGGACAACTACTAGGGATGATAGAAGGAGAATTAATGACTTTCGAGTTGTGGTGCTGGAGAAGAGTGTTGAATATATTATGGACTGCTAGGAGAACAAATAGGTTTGTCCTCGAGAGGGTGAAGCCAGGCTGCTCCTTAGAGACAAGGATTCTGAAGCTTTGATATACTTTGGACATGTTACAAGGCGGAACCAGTCCTTGGAGAGGGACATCATACTTGGGAGGGTGAAGAGACAGTGCAGGAGAGGAAGACCCTCGATGAGATGGATTGATTCAGTGACTGGGGTAATTGGGAGTAGGTGTGTCAGAGACAATAAGATTGGTACAGGATAGAGCAGGGTTTAGGGCTGTTGTACATAGGGTCGTTATGAGTCGCAGGCAACTTGATGGCACATAACAACAACAACTTATCCATATTTTTAAAATGTATTCTTTTTTATTAAACTAATC
>NW_006400100.1:468590-498626 GCF_000299155.1 Elephantulus edwardii | reverse complement strand
TTCTTTATCTGTAAACTTATTTATAACTATTTTATACTTAATTATGATTTTTCTCATTGATCAATCAATTGATATTATTTGACTGATTAGCTGAATGAAAAGCACTAAGAACTTGAAAATAAGAGGTATGAAAACGCCAATATTAATCATGTTGCTGTTATATGCTGTTGAGTAATTTTCAGCTCATAGTGATCCTATGCAGAACAGCTCTGAACTCTGCCCTATTCTGAGCTAGTCTCACTGCTTCCGACACTCCTGCCCCCATTATTCTAGTTACTGTGCCAATTCATCTCATTCAGGATCTTCCTCTCCTGTGCCAAACATGATTTCCTTCTCCAAAGACTGGTCCCTCTTTGCAATATGCCCAAAACATGTGAGACAGAGCTTCAAAATCCTTGCCTCCAAACCAGATAGACTTGTTTATATTCTTGGCAGTCCATGGTATGTTCAATACTTTTCTCCAGCACCACAACCTAAAGACCCTGATGCTTCGTCTACCATCCTTAGTCATTGCGCAGCTCTCTGATGCACAGCAAGTAATTGTGAAGACCATGGCCTGGATCTCCACCTTAATCTCCAGACTGACATCATTGCTCTTCAGTACTTTAGAGAGGCCCCTGACAGCAGGTTTAACCCAATGCAATTTGTCTTTTGACTTCCTGACTGCTGGTGCCAAGGGTGTTGATGTGGAAATGAACAAATAGAAATTGTTAACAATCTCAGTCTCTTCCCCATCAATCATGTTGCTGCCAATTGGCCCAGTGGTGAGAATCTCTGTTTTCTCGATTTGAACTTCAATCCATATTGGAGACCGCAGTTTTTTACCTTCTGCAACAAACGCTCAGGTCTTTCTCAGTTTTGGCAAACAAGGTTATTGATGAATCTTCTTCCAATCCTGATGCCACATTCTTCCTCATAAAGTCCAGCCTCCAACTGATCTATCTGTTCTCCATGTAGACTGAAAAAGTAATTTTGAACTGTGCAGTGTTTCCTTGCTCAGTTCTGAGGACTGCTTCCTCGTCCAAGTATAAGTTTCACATGGGCACAATTAGGTGTTCTGGGGTTCCCATTCTTCTCAAGATTAGCTACAATTAGTTGTGATCCACACAGCCTAATGCCATTGTTTAGTCAATAATACATAGATATTCCTCTAGTACTCTGTTTTCAGCCAAGATCCAGCTGACATTGGCTATAGTGTTCCTAGTACCATGCCTCTTCTAAACCCAGCTTGCACTTCTGGCAATTTTCTGTTATATACTGTTCCAGTCATTTTTGGATCACCTTCAGAAGGATTTTGCTTGCATGTGATATTAGTGATATTGTTAAATAATTTCCACACTCTGTTGGGTCATCTTTTCTTGGAATGGAAATAAATATGGGTCTCTTCCAGTCAGTTGGCCAGGTAGTTGTCCTCCAGATTTCTTGGCACAGCCAGGGTCTGCATCTATTTGTTGAAATATATCCATTTTTATACCATCAACTCCTGGGACCTTTGTGTTATTTGTTTTGTTGCTGTTCCCCCAATCCCCTCAGAGCAGCTTGGATTTCCTCTTTCATCACCATTGCCTCTTTGTCATATGTTGTTTCATGAAATTCTTTTGTGTCAGCCAGTTCTTTCTGGTATAGTGACTCTGTGTATTCTTCTTCCCCTCTCATAATAAACTGCTTTATTTGAGGATGAACACCTTTGGTTGATATGAGGAGGGCCAGTCCTCCCATGGTCCTGATGGTGTCACCTGCAGGCTCAGATAACTATCAGCGACCTCTGGAGGGAGAGAGGATCAGAGGCCGAACTGAGAGTTGCACACAGGGGCAGGGGTCTGTGGTGCCTGTTTGGGCTTGCGTTTCAGTTGTCCACAAGGCTGCTGATGACTCGAGGCACCAAATCTCCCCTGCGGACACGGATAAAGCTGCATGTGATTTTCAGACAGTGCCTGTCCTTCAATCTTCTTTTGGTGCTTCCTGAATCATTCAATATTCTGCCCATAGCATCCTTAAATATTGCAACTTGAGGCTTAAATTTATTCCCCAGTTCCTTCAGCTTAAGAAACGCGGAGCAAGTTGATACTTTTTGATTTTCCAACTCCAGCTCTTTGCACATTTCATTATAATATTTTGCTTTGTCTTCCTGAGCTGCCCTTTGAAATCTTCTGTTCAGTTTCTTAACATTCTGATTTCTTTCCTTTGCATTGGCTTCTGTGCTTTTCTAGTGCAATATTCAGAATCTCTTCCAACATCCATCTCAGTCTTTTCTTCCTCCTTTGTCTTTGTGGTGTTTCTTTTAGTTGTTGTTGTTGTGGTGGTTTTTTTAAGAAAATGTATACTTTATTTGGTATTAACAGGTTTGAACATATTCTTCCCCCCCATTCATTCATTGTTACACATTTTCCTCCCTGTCCCTCGTCCCCCCAAGTTCACTTTTTTCTTTGGAAAAAAAATTATTTCATTGTTACACAGTCCCCTACCCCACCCTCTGGACCACTTTATTATACAACTCTTATTCTGGACTCTTGTCACGTCAATAATATCTAATCATATGTTCCTTTTATACCGTTCTCTCCCTCAATGCCTTGTACATTATTTACGCCCTCTTTTCTTAGTTTCCCCTCAACCCTCATATCAGTCCTGTTCTATATGGCATCATACAGTATTGGACTTTTTGTGGCTGAGATATTTCACTCAGTATAATGTCCTCCATGGCCATTCATTATGTATAATATTTTATGAGTTCTTTGTTTTTCACCTCTTCTGTCTTTGTAATGACACTTTGCATTCTTCGTGGATTAAATTATCCCACAGCTCATCAGATCTGCTTTCACTAGTGTTCAAGGCCTCAGACCCATTTTTTAAGTAAGTGGCTTTTGAATTCTGGCAGGATGGACTCAAGGTCAAAATTTAGTTCTTCTGGATTTGATTTAATTTTCTTTAACTTCAGTTTGAAACTACATGTAAGTAGTTGATGTTCTCTTCCACAATCAGCACCTGGCCTAGTTTTTACCACTGATATTAAACTTCTCCAGTGATTCCCCCCCCCACAGATGTATCCAATTTGATTCCTGTGTAGACCATCAGGTGAAGTCTATGTACATAGTTGTCATTTGTGTTTCTTATAAAGATATTTGCAATGATTGTACAAAATTATATCATTCTATCTCCAGTCTCGTTTCTGTCACCAAAGTCTTACCAAAGTCATGTTTTCTGACTACTGACCCTTTTTAGCCCCTGTTCCTAACTTTTGCACTCCAGTCACCCATTATTATTAATACATCTTGGTTGCATATTCTATCAATTTCTGACGGTAAATGTTGGTAGAAGTAATCTATTTCCTCCTCTTTGGCTCTGGTGTTGTATGTTTGAATGATAATGGTATTAACAGGTCTTTCTTGTATGTGTATGGATATCATTCTCTCACTCACCACACTGTATATCAAGTTTAAGTATTTCATTTATACTAAAACCAGAATTTTGTTATAGTTTTATTTTCTTGGATTTACTGGAAGTAAACTCATCAATGACATTTTGAAAACCCACTTGTTTGTTTTGTTGCCTATGGAAAAGAAATGAGAGGTTTGACCATTTTTCTGGACCAAGTGACAACCTCTTACAGTCAACTTACTGAAAAAACTTGTCTCTAAAATTTTTTATATTTTATTCATCTTGCATTGTTTCCATCAATTTTAGTTTTCAAAGTACATGGCATTATTGTTATTCCTGATCTCCAGGTTTTTTTGGCACCCCTTAAATATTTCCTCATTTATGCTAATCTGATCATGGGTGGAATACAGGTATGTACAGACCACAGGTCCCAGGACCCTCCTCCAAGGAGGCCCAGCCTTCTCCATCTCTGTTGTATTTACACTTACTCCTCACTTACCAACTGTCTTGCTATCTGACATTTTGCATTTTACAACAATAGTTAAAAATCTACTGGCGGGGACTGTATAACAATAAAAGACATTATTTTTTTCTTCTCAAAGAGAAGTGAACTGGTGGGGGTGGGGAGGAGTGGACAGGGAGGAAAATGTGCAACAATGAATGAATAGAAATCCAAGTTCTCTATAATCTTTAATTAAAATCTCAATAATTTAAAAAGTCTACTATCTGATTATTTTGCATATCTGGCAGTAATAAACACTGAAATTTGTGGCAAAAGTAATATTGGCTTTCAAACTTTGTAAATAAATCAGTATATTGTCGTCGTTGTTAGGTGCTATCAAGTCACTTGTGACTCATAGCGACCCTATCCTGGGCTAATCTTATTGTCTCTGACACTCCTATCCCCATGACCCCAGGCACTGAATCAATCCACCTCATCGAGGGTCTCCTGTGCTGTCCTTCCACCCTCCCAAGTATGATGTCCCTCTCCAAGGACTGATATGTCCAAAGTATGTCAGACAAAGCTTCAGAATACTTGCCTCCAAGGAGCAGCTTGGCTTCACCCTCTCCAGGATGAACTTGTTTGTTCTCCTAGCAGTCCATGGTATATTCAATACTCTTCTCCAGTGCCACAGCTCACAGTCACCAACTCTCCTATCATCCCTGGTCATTGTCCAGCTTTCTGATGCATAGCAAGTAATAGCAAAAACCATGACCTGTAACAGGCGAACCTTAAGTCTCCAGAATGATATCGTTGCTCTTCAGTACTTTGGAGAGGTCTCTGACAGCAGACTGTCTCAATGCAATTAATCTTTTAATTTCCTGGCTGCTGGTACTAAGAGTGGTTGATTGTAGAGCCAAGTAAACTGAAGCTGTTAACAATCTCAATCTCTTCACCATCTATCATCATCTATCATTGGCACAATGGTGAAAATCTTTGTAAAAATTAAAGAACCCTCCCCCCAAAATAAAGTAATGCTGACTGTGATGGTTAGGGTTTGTGTCCAGTTGAGGGCCATGATGCTCAGTGGTGTTGCAGTTCTGCTGTGATGTAATTTGGCAGTTACATACTGGTGTGATTTAGCCGTTTGGTGTAACAACAGTTATGTAATAATGTAAGAATTTTCCATTTTGTGATTGAATACAATTATTCCCCCATTTTCTAACAGTGCCCATTTTTGCATAAAGACTAGGACTTTGAAACCTAATCAGATTTATAAGTGAAGAGTAAGACTAAATTACTTAACTTCTGTAATTTTAAGATCAGAGTATTACTATGCCTGTCATGACCCAGTGACAAATAAAGTAATTCCAGCTTCTGGAAATTAATTTTGTAGGATTGACTGACTCTGGCTTAGACAAGTAAATACAATTAATAAATACAAGACACATAATAAAA
Source organism: Elephantulus edwardii (assembly GCF_000299155.1). Lineage (NCBI taxonomy): Eukaryota > Metazoa > Chordata > Mammalia > Macroscelidea > Macroscelididae > Elephantulus > Elephantulus edwardii. The sequence goes on along the minus strand of NW_006400100.1, from coordinate 493,351 downwards.
AAATTTAACTTCAATATTAAATTGGCTCTGAGATACGTTATTATAGAAAAAAACCATTCAATAATACAGAAGACATAAAAATAAAATAAAGCTAATGCTAATTAAATATCAACTTAATATGTAAACCAAAACAAATTACATATAAAATAAAATTACAATAACATAAAATGTTAAACTAAAATTAATATTAAATAAAACCAAATACACAACTAAAATACAGGAACTATAATAAAAATTTGGAAGCAGGAGTGGTATCCACTTCCTAAACAACATGCTCTGGAAACTCTATAAACTTGAGAAACAAGTAATAGGCTTCAGGCCTTTGGTTCATAGGGGCACTATGAGTCATGCTCGAGTCAATGGTAATCAACAACAACATAAAAATGAAATGATATATTAACTATAATATTTAGCAAAATAAAACAAATAATAAATGAAATAAATGGTAGTTGTTTGCCATCAAGTCAGAACGGACTACCCCTCCAGGGGTTTTCAGATGACACAACCTTACTTGCTGAAACTAAGGAGGACCTGAAAGGTTTCAATATGGATTGAAGCTCAACATCAAGAAGATTCCCACCACTGGGTAAATGGCAGCACTATGATGAATGGAGAAGTGACTGAGGTTAACAGCTTGCTGGCTCTACAATCAACACACTTAGCACCAGCAGTCAGGAAATCAAAAGACAAATTGCATGGGGAAAATCTACTGTCAGGAACTTTTCCAGAGTATTCAGAAACAATGATGTAAGTCTAGAGACTAAGGTGCACTTGATCCAGGCTATGGTCCTTGCAATTACTGGACAATGCTGGACAATGACTAAAGATGACAGAAGAAGAAATGATGTCTGTGAGTCGTGGTTTTGGAGAAGAGTCTTGAATCTACCATGGATTGCCAAGAAAACAAATAGGTCTCTCTTGGAGAGGGTGAACCAAGTTTCTCCTTGGAGGCTAGAATTTTAAAGCTCTGTCTCACATATTTTGGGCATGTGGCAAGGAGAGACTGATCCTTGGAGAAGGACCATCATGCTCAGAAGGGTGGAGGGACAGTGAAGGAGAGAAATATCCCGGATGAGATGAATTGGTACAGTAACTAGGGCAATGGGGAAAGGTGTGTCAGAGTCAGTGAGACTGGCTCAGGATATGGCAGGCTTCAGAGCTGTTGTACATAGGGTCTCTATGAATCACAGGTGACTCCATGGCACATAACAACAACAACAAATTGCATGGGAGGAGATTGCCCATCTTTCTCCCACAGAGCATTTAGTGGATTGGAATAGCCTGTCTTTGGATTAGCAGTGTAAATCTTGATCCACTATGTCACCAAGGTCTAAAATAAAATAGTATATAAATAAAACTAAATAGAAATAAATAATATATACCCCATTAAAAAGTTAAACTAAACTACTAAAGAAAATTAAATACTAAATAATAGTTAAGTATATCATAGAAAATAAAACAAAGTTAAACATTATAAAACAAAATATAACAACACATAAAAAAGAAAGTGAAGGGGAGCTCTGGTGGCTTAGTGGCAAGAAGCTGCACTGCAAACCCAGAGGCGCACGGTTCGAATCCACCAGATGCTCTGCCGGGGAAGGAGGGACAAGCTCCTCCTGTACCAGTCAGATCTGATTTGACGGTACACACACACACACAAATAATAAAAATTAAAAAAAGTGAAAATAAAATATTAAATAGCATACAATAACAATGAACAAAGTAACCAAAATGAAATTTGAGATGGTAATTAACAGATCATTTAAAGTACAGTGAAACATTATATAAAATTAAATTATATAAAATGTTAAACAATTAAGACATAAATAAAATGAAGTAAAGCAAAAATTAAGTTGAGTAAAGTATTTACAAATTACATTTAGTTCTATTAAAAAGATCAAATAAGACTAAATAGAAAATTAAAAACAATGGAATATAAAATAGTACAAAATGTTATATAAAAGCAATAATATATATTAAACATACAATAAAAATTAAGCAACATTTTAAACAAAATACAACTCAATGAAATAAAAATGAAAATTAAATTGTATTACATTAAATAGTATATTAAACTATAAATGAAAGTTACTATAAAATATATTAAACTAAAACAAAACTGTGTTTATGTGTGTTTTATTGACTATGCAAAGGCATTTGACTGGGTGAATCATAATACTGAAAAGAATGAGAATTCTAGAACTCTTATTTGTGCTGATGTGAAACTTACATGCAGACCATGAAGCTGTTGTTTGAATAGCAAAAGAGAGACTGCTGCATGGTTTAAAATCAGGGAAGGTATGTATCAGGGCTGTAGCCTTTCTCCATATCTATTCAATCTGTAAACTGAACAAATAATTCAAGAAGCTAGACCACATGAAGAATTTGGCATCAGGATTGAAGGGAGAGTAATAGACAATCTATGTTACGCAGATGATACAACTGTGCCTGCTAAAAGTGAAAAGGACTTGAAACACTTGCTGCAGAAAATCAGACTACAGCCTTCAATATGGATTGTATTTTGGGATTGCAGCAGTTTCTTACCACGTGGCCACCAGAGTTCGTTTAAACATCAAGAAAACATAAATCCTCCCCACTGGATTACTAGGTGACAGCATAGTAGAGGGAGAAAAGATTGAAGTTGTCAATTATTTCATTTTACTTGGCTCCACAATTAACAGTCATGATATCAGCAGTCAAGAAGTCAAAAGATGTATTACATTGGTCAACTTAAAGACTAAAGTGCTCCTGATTCAAGCCATGGTCTTTTCAATTACTTCCTATCCATCGGAAAGTTGGACAAGGAATGAAGATGACAGAACAAGAATTGATGTTTTTGAGTCATGTTGGAGAAGAATAGTGAATAACCCAGAGAACGTCAAAAGAACAAACAAGTTAGTCTTGGAGAAAGTGCAACCAAGGTACCCCTTAGAGGGAAGGAGAGTGAGACTTTGTCTCATATACTTTGGACATATCATAAAGAGAGGTCAGTCCTTGAAAAGGGACATCACGTTGGGAAAGGTGGAGGGTCAGGGAAAAAGAAGACAACTTCCCAACAAGATAGATTGATGCAAGGACTGTCACATGGGCTGGAGCATTGAAGAGATGGTCAGGAAGAGACAAAGTTCAGATCTGTTGTTCACAGCATCGCTATGAGCTGTAGTTGACTCAATGGCACCTAATGGCAACAACAAAACTATAATACACTAAACTTGTTATGTGACATGGAGTCACATGTGACTCACAGAGACCTTATGTTCTGTAGCTCTGAATCCTGCCCTATTCTCACTGTCTCCAACACACTTAAATTCCATTTCTCCAGCCACTGAGTCAATCCATTTTATCCTGGGTCTTTCTCTCCTGCCCTGTCCCTCTACCGTTCCTTTCCACAGACTGGTCCTTCCTGGCCACGTGCCCAAGGTATGTGAGACAGAGCTTCAAAATCCTTGACTCCAGGGAACAGCCTGGTTTCACTCTCTCAAGGACAGGCCTGTCTGTTCTCCTGGCAGTCCACGGTATGTTCAACCCTCTTCTCCAGCACCACAACTCAAAGGCATTAATCCTTCTTCTATCATCCTTAGTTATTGTCCACCCCTCTAATGCATAGCAAGTAATTGTGAAGATCATGGCTTGGATCAGGTGCACCTTAGCCTCCAGAATGACAGCATTACTCTTCAGTACTCTAGAGAGGTCCCTGACAGCAAACTTTCCCAATACAATTCAATTTTGGATTTCCTGACTGCTGGAGCCAAGTGTGTTGACTGTCGAACCAATTAAGCTGAAGTTATCAACAATCTCAATCTCTTCTCCGTCCATCATGAAGCTGCCAATTGGCCCAGTGGTGAGAATCTTTTTGTTTTTGTTTTGTTTTGTTTTTTTATTTTATTATTTGTGTGTGTGTGTGTACCATCAAATCAGATCTGACTGGTACAGGAGGAGATTGTCCCTCCTTCTCTGGCACAGCATCTGGTGGATTCGAACTGTGCGCCTCTGGGATTGCAGTGCAGCTTCTTGCCACTAGGCCACCAGAGCTCCCCTAAGAATCTTTGTTTTCTTGATGTCAAGTTTCAATCCATATTGAAGACTACAGTTTTTGACCTTCTGCAGCAAATGCTTCATGTCCTCTTTAGTTTCTGCAAGCAAGGTTGTGTCATCTGCATAACACAGGTTGTTGATGAGTCTTCCTCCAATCTTGATGCCACATTCCTCCTCATAACATCCAGCCTCCTGAATTACTAAATACAATTTTTTAAGTGAAAGATAAAATACAAATATCAAATAATACTAACTAGCCCATAAAATAAAATACAAAAGATGAGTTTAATAGAATTAAAATACAAAAATAAACTATATCTGAATATCCTTATTTTAAATGAGTTTAAATCAGTAAAGATTAAATAAAATTACATTAAATATTGTTGTTGTGTATTACCTAGTCACAACAAACTCATAGCTGACCCTCCAGCAGGTTTTCAGAGGCAGTAAATAACTTGGGAGGAGCTAGACCATCTTTCTCCCATGGAGTAGTTGTTGGATTTGAACCATGTACCTTTGAGATGGCAGTACATCTTCTTACCATTAAGCCACCAGATAAAATATAGGCATATCAAGTTCAATAAAGTGAAATTTCATAACATAAAATTACATTACTGATTGCTTGATTGGTCAAGGGGAGTGCTAACCTTCTCTCCTTTCATGCAACACTGATTGCTTGATTGGTAAAATGCTGTCACTATCAGTTGGATGATTGGTGATTGGTTGACTGAGTCAATTTTTAATTGCTTAATTTACTGATTTTTTTAATATTGTGATTTTAACAAAAGTGTACAGAAAGGTTGGGTTTTCATTCATTCATTGTTGCATAGTTTCCTCTCTCCCTTTATTCTCCTTCCCTCAGTCCACTTTGCAATGTGCCTCTTATTTCAGATTATTCCTTTCAGACAGTAGAAGGGTTGGTTGATTTTTAGTAGATTGGTTTATTGGTTGTTTAATAGATTGATGGATATTTTGTTGGAGTTAATCAATAGATTGGTTCATTGATAGTTTGTTGGTTGAATTGTTAGGTTAATTGACAGTTTATTTTTATTAATTTTAATGTATCTTGTCTGCTTCATTCTTTTTAAAAAGCCACCTTTATTTTTTATTTCTTGTTTTTCTTGCAGTGGAAATTTCAATTCTTTCATTGACAGATTCATGGATTGGTCTTGGTCCCACGAACAGAGGACCACTGATGGAGGGTGGAGGTGGGAGTAAGGGAGGAGTTGGCTGGGTGAGCATTGGTGGGGCATCAGGCCTCCTCCCTAGCCATGCTACCCTGGCAGGGTGGGCTCAAGGACATTTGTGAGGTACAAGTGACAGTGGTACCTGCATCCTGGCCACCTCATGCTCCACTCGCTGGCTAGTCTCCTCCTGGCTTTTCTGCAGGGCGCTGCAGGCTTCCCTCCGGTCATGGCCCTCCTGCCTCAGGTTCCCCATCAGCTTGTTCACCCTAGGAGTAGTGTTAGCCAATCATCAGGCCAGTGGTGGGAGAATAGGGCCAAGAGATGTGGGAAAACAAGGGACAATGAGCAGTGGGGAGCAAGGACTCTCAACAATGGGAGAGCAGGGATGATGAACAGTCAGGCAGGAGAAGCAGGAAGCAGAGAAGAGGAACAGTGGAGGCAAGAACGATGAGCACTGGGAAGCAGGGGCTAGCGGGGATGATGAGCAGTAGGACCGGAGCCAAGAAGCCGTGGGGAGCCGACTTACATGGGGCTGAGGACCTTTGGACACATTCTTTGATCAGGCCTGTCCTGACAGTCAGGCTGACCTACAGGACCTGAACAGGAGGCACCTTCCCACACACCCACCCAGTGACCATGGAAGCAAAGACAGGGTATATCAAAGAAAGGCTGAAGAAGGTAAAGGCTGATGGGGAAGCTGGGGGGCAGGGACTCAGCCACAAGTCCTCTTCCCCCTAGGGTCCTAGGTGGGTTCAAACCTCTCCTTAGCCCTTAAACTATCAGACTATCAAGATGGGGCCCACCTGAGGGTCAGCTCCTGGTCCGAGCTCTTATGCTCTGAGTCCTGGAATGCTTGCTTCTTCCGGATCTGAGCCAGGGCCTCTCGGACCTCCACCAACCTGGCACACAAACCACCGCTCCTGCTGGCACCACCCCACCCTCAGCGAGGCCCCATCCCACAGGAGCTGCACCCTGGGTGAGTCTTTGCCCACAGCAACCTCCTATAGCAGTGACCTCTTACAGCAAGACTCCAGCCACTAGTAAGCCCTCCACTCACAGCAAACACCCCCTGCAGTGAGGCCTTGCCTGGGACGAGCTCCCACCCCATCAATCCCCCCCAACAGACGATCTTGCCCATGGTTCTTTCCAGAAGGCCATCCCTACTGAGCTCCTGCCCACAGTGAGTCACTCATTCACAGTGAATCTTCTCAAAGCACAAACCCATCCCCAGCAAACACCCCAGACTATGGCAAGTGTCACAACAGCTCCTGCTGAGGCCCCTGCAAGCTACTAAGTCATGTACAGCCTCCTAAATTTGGGCCATGTGTGCAGTTTACCGACCAAAATGGCTCACTGGAGGGGTTGGTTACAAAATGCTATCCCTGGATGGTCCCCTGCACAGGCTACCTCTGGAAGCCTGAGCTCCCATGGCCTCTCATAAGCCCACACCAACAGCTGGTGTACCTTTTGTCCAAGGCCAGCATCTGGGTTTGACTCAGAGTGCCAGAGAGCTGTGAAGAGGAAGAGAGAGCTTGGTGCAGGTCTAGGTTTCACACTGGGATGCTGGATGCGGGGAGTCCAGGGGAATAAGGGGCAGAGGGCCAAGCATGGGGTCAGGATGCTCAGGAGAGGAGCCCACCTCGCAGGACTCTTGGTTGAGGTCCCGAGTTAACTGTTGTGTGTGCTGCTGCTGCAGCTGTTTCAGTTCAGCGTTCTGCAGTTGGACTTGGGCCCGCACCTGGAGCAGTTCCTGCACCAGGCCCAGCACGGCACGTGCACAACGGTCACGGTGTCCCTGGAGGCAGGTCACCTCAGCCTGCAGGTCCACCAGCCTGCCAGGCAGAAGAGGGGTTGTCACACTGGGTGCTGGACACAGGTACTACCCCTACCCTCTCACCAGCTCACCACTGCTCCAGCTGTTTCCAGTTCCTGGGCCTGTCCTGTTCTAGGGCAGGGCAGTGGGACTGGAACTTCTCTGGGATTTCATCGAGGTTCAGGGGCTCAGCGCTGAACAGGCCATCCCCAAAGAGGTGCTTCATGTCCTCCAGGGTGAGGGAGCTGGGCTGGGAGGAGGGTGATGCCCCTGAGGACGAGGTGCTGTTCATGTCTGCCAGCTCTGCAGCAAGGAAGCTCTTGGGGATGGTGACCTCTGGCACAGGCAGTGGCACTAGCAGGCATGAATCTGGGCCTCCAAAGGACACCCCTTTTCTGGGGAGCGTGTGGCCTCACCACCAGAGTGCATGGAGTTTAGGCACTCAGCACTGGCAGCAGACACAGGGTCATGAAGGCCCTGGGTAGCTGAGTCCACAGCCGTGCCTCCCTGGGAGCGGGCACCTGCTCACTTCATCCCATGGGTCACCTTAAGAAGCCACGTCCAAGATTAGTGGGAGCAACTACAGCGAGCAGGGATGTGGGACCACAGAGGCTACCAAGTAAAGCTCCTGCCTCCCATCTTGCCTCTTCCTGAGGGGCACAGGAGCAGCACGGGTATTCTGGAACCTTCTGCCCCTCACCAGAGCCTCAGACCAACTGTTGCAGGGAGGCCTCCCTAACTGCCCATTTCAGGATGGGGCCAAAGGCATCACTCCTAATGGGACTGTGGGCTGTGAGGTTCCTATCTAACAGCCTCTGTCAGGTGTCTCTCAGGCAGGCTCCCAAGGACAGGGTTAGTGAGTGACCCAGGCCGTCCCAAAGTAGGTCCCACCCAAATCAGAAACCTCATGGTCATCAAGTCAGTCCCCTCAGGTTTCCAAGGCTTACATCTTTATAGGAGACTGCCTGCCATCCTGAGTAGCAGCTGATGGATTCGAACCGCTGACTTTCACATGTAACACACCATGCCAGCAAGGCTCTTGGGAAGAGAGCCTAGCCACACCATTAAATCAGAAAAGAGATGGTAAGGCTGAGTTGAATCTCTTTTATTTAATCCAATATATCCAAAATAGTCATTTCAGCACATCGTTGGTACAAACATTGCTCAGAGGACAGCTGCGTTCTGAGGCCATGTCCTCGAGATTGGAGAAGCCTGCAGCCAGGGCTGGCAGCCACTAGAGGCCTGCATGGAGCCCTTTGGGCAGGCCTGGCCTTGCCAAGGCCACTTTTCAGTCTAGCTGGAAAGACAGCATTGGACCACACAGATGTCCCAGGAATGACATCCCATGGGGCCCTGAGCACTGCATGGGGACACTTCCTCAGCGGCTCTGTGGAGCTGTGGCCCCTGCAGCCTCATTCTCCAGGCAGGCTCAGGCTGCTGCTGTCCCCCTTCATTTAGCTGTGTTTTCATCACCGCTTGGTGTCCCCTGGGGCCCTACCACGTTTGAAGACATCCACACTGCCACTGGGGGTGGTGCCCTCAGGAAGGGTGGCCCTTGAGCCACAGCGTTAGTGGAGGGTAGGCCTTAGAAGCAGTCTCTGCCTAAACATCCATGCTGCCTGGTGACAGGTACAGGCTGGGGGCTCTGGGTTCCCTAAGGAGCCCCATTGGGAACCAGTACTGACTGCAAGGCTACTAGCAAGGCCACACCACTTCTAGGTCATCCTGGGCCCACGTGGCCCTCAAGCCAGCTTGCGCCCTGTGGGCTAACAGTCCAAGCACAGAGTCCTTGGAGCCCCTGCAGTGGCTACCACAGTAGGAAAGATGAGGTGCTGAATCGTGGTTACACAGGATGTGGCGGCTGCAGGTTGGCACTGCAGGCTCTAGTTCCAGCAGGGAGAAGGGCTCAGTGCTTTCCAAGGCCCACAGCTCAGGTTGAGGCTGGGCACTGACCAGGAGTCCACTGTCCGTGGACAGTGTGCATCTCTTGGAGCCACTCCTGGCCCCCCGCTTCCCAGGTTCTCTTTGTTGGGTGTCCAGGACAGGGGTGTCCCTCCTGCCACAAGTCCCAGCACATGACCAAGTAGGTCGGTGCTGGTTGGGGGGGAGCAGGCCAGGGTCTCACAGAAGTGGAGTCAGGGATCAGACAAGTCTCACAGCTGACTGTAAATGGAGATACGAAGAGGAGGCTGGGGGGCTACACAGAAGGACATGGGGTCGGAGAGGGGAGCAGCAGCAGCAGTGACCCTGGCTTGGTCTCTCACAGAAACATGCATGTTCACATATATGCACACACAATTTCAACTCATGTATTTAACATGATTCATTCATGCAACACCCTCTCCCCAACACAGTCAACATATTCATCCTCACACTCCACCCCACACCCCTGCTCGCATCCACACTTGGACCTGCACACATCTGCCCACACTGATGCTCTCATACTTACATTCATGTTCTTACACCTCCACACGTGAACACATTTATGTTCTCACACATGTCCACATACTGATGCACTCACAAATGTGTGCACACACTGATACTCTCACACCCACATATGCACCTCACTGCTCCTGGGAGGGCACCAGGCAGGGAGAAAGGGAAGTGTATCTGTGCACTCGTGTGGCCCCGTGGGGCACAGTCCCCGTAGGAAGGAGACTGGCCTAGAGCAGGAGGGGTGCTGGGGGAGGCACATAGCATGGAGAACATTCAAGGGTCCAGAATTCCCTGGCCCACGTCAGGCTGAGGAGCGGCTTTGGCAGTAGACCACAGGTACTGGAGGAGGTGATGGGGTGCATAGGGAGGGGTGCCTGGCCCTGAGGGCAAATGCCTCACGTCTGGGCCAGCGAGAGTTCCTCAAGGCCGCCTCTGCCTAGCCGGTACCTGGCGAGGTCCTTCCTGGTCACCAGACCCACCACCTGCAAGGCAGCCCACATCAGAGCCCGCTGGACCTGTGCCCAGGCCTCTGGGCCCCAACTGGGTCTGCCAAGTGACTGTCTGACTTAAGGGGCAGGTAGGCACAGGGGCAGCTGACAGGGCCTGGCCAGGCTGAGAGCTGACCCCACCCACCCCACGGCCTGCTTACCTGATTGCGGTTGTCTACCACCACAAGGTGCCTCAGGCCCAGCGCCCGGAACAGTTTGAAGACCCTTGGCAGTGACGCCTCCTGCAGGAACAGTAGCCTCAGCCCCTACCTCTGCTCCCACTCGTGCCTGGCCCTCTATCCAGCCCCAGCCCTGTAGGGTCCTCACTCAAAGATAAGGCATGCCCACTAGACCTGTTCTGCTCAGCCCCCATGTTCAAGAGATGTGATCCCTTTTGGGCAACCTAAGCCTTTCCTGGGACTTCACAGGCTCCCCCCTGGAATGAGGGTTCCAGCAGACCTGGGGCACAGTGTAGGGGGATGGGTTCATAAACTCTGACAGGTCCATGTGACACTCGCGCTCATCCTGGGACACGTGGATGGACTGGATGGGCGGGAAGCGGGGGTAGGCATCCCGGAAGTCCTTGAGCCGCAGCCGGCGCTGCACCAGGCCCAGGTGGGAGCGCTCCACGAACACCTGAAGCCAATGGGGTGTCAGCATTAGGGGAACACAGGGTCATCCAACCACCAGAACTCCTGACACATACCCTTGTCCCCAGGAACCCTGGCCAAGCACCCCTGTCCCGTCATGAGCACTTGGAATACCTGTTCCTCTGCCTGAATCCACCTTGGAGGACCCCTGTACATGTATATTCCTGGGACTCTCTGGGGACCCCGCCTCTGGTTGTATTCACCCTGGGCCACTCCCCCTTCCCTACTCAACTCACATTCTCCCAGAATTCCCCACCTCTGGTTGTATTTGCTCTGGACCACTCCCCCCCGCCCCCGCCCCCCCACTCACATTCTCCCAAACCTTTCTTTATCCTCCTGAGACCTCATCTCTGGTTCTATTTGCCAGAATCTATACCCCTCCCCCTTGACTCCAATGACATTCATCTAGGATTCCTGTCCGCTGACTGCTCCCACCTACCCAGGACCTCAACCTGAGTCACACCTTATGCTTCAGGAGAACGATGAGCTGGGAGCGCAGGATGAGGCCTTGTAGCCGGGCAGGCTGTGGAGAGAAGTAGGTGCTGGGTGCAGTGGGGCCAGTCGGGGGTGCCAGGGTGGGAGCCAGCGGTGCTGGACAGAGCCCTGGGTGCAGGGCAGGGTCCCGTCCATGCTTGCACTGGTGACCCTGGCCCCACTCCCCTCAGGGTCACGGCCTTCTTTCTGTGTTGGACTGTCAGCAAACAGTCAGGAGGGAGGGCATGACAGACCCCCAGTTACAGCTGGATGCCCCACCAGAAATATTTTCCAAACATTGGGGTGAACAGCCCACATTCCCAGGCTGGGGAGCCAGGCTTCACTGGTTGTGAGATCCTTCTCAGTGAATGTTATGGTGACTGTGGCATAGTTTTGAGACTGGTGGTGTTGAGACCTCTTGGCACACAAGCCCTGAATGTGTGTCCCACATACACTGCCCCACAGAAACGTCACTAAATATGACCACAGCGCCAGAGTTTCCTGGGCAGGGCAAGCCAGCCTCCTACAGACATACACCCTCTGGGATGGTAGCTGGACCCAAGGTCCCACTTGCCCACTCCTGGGGGGTCTGCCTGATACCTGGGTGTTGTCCACGTCATCCACCACAGGGAAGCCATTGTGGTTGGAAGCAGGGTCACTGAGGACGTCGACAATGACGCCCACCTTCTCCGTCCTCCTCAGACAGGTGACAGGTGTGCTCATCACCTCCCTGCCCGCAGAGAATACTATCAACCAAGGCCTTCCCCACTGGCTGCCCTGGGGCCCACTCAGACACTCCCTGCTCCCATCCAACTCTGCCAGCCCACACAGTACCACCCAACAGTAAGGCATAGCCAGACACAGGGAATCGGAGACGTGACCCCACAGTGTCTATTCTCCATACTCCCTGCCCAGCTAGAGAAAAGTAGGGGCTCGGCTCTGGTTTACATTGGGGCAGGGGGTACCTGGCTGTGAGTGAGTGTGAGGTGACTGGGGCCTCCCAGTGTAGGAAGGGCACACTCTGCAGCTGGATGTGCATGTCATACAGGCCCTACAGGAGGGGAGGAGAGAAAGGGGACAGCTGGGTTTGCATGGTCGTGTTGGGGTGGGGAGTGAGGAGGCATGCGGAGTTGGGGAATGCGGGGCAGTGCATCCACCTTAACGGGCCAGGCACCAGATATACCACCAAGGGCAACAGGGCAGCGTGTCCACACTGATGGAGCCGCAACATTGCTACAAATACTGCAGCCTCACTAAGAAGCATGAGTGGGTGTGCTGACCACAGGGACTGGGGTGGGCAGGGTGACTCTGAGTGTCCCTGCCCTCCGTGGGGGGGGGGGGGCGCACCTCGATGAACACATCGCCCACGATCTTGGATGTCATGAGGACCAGCATGATGGGGAAGCCGTAGGTGACATTGCTGGTGGCTTCCATCATGATGACCGTCAGGCTCAGCGTCATCCGTACGATGCCTCCTGTGGGCCAGGGGGTGAGCATGGCAGGTCCTGTGGCCAACTCTCCCATAGACCACTCAGCCCCTCTTGTGCTTGGGACATGCTGCCTTGCCTCTGAAGTCACCTCTCAGGTATCAGAATGCATGGCCTGTCTCAGTTCTGCTGAGCACCCAAGTCCTTGCTTGCCCCCACTGGGGTCTCCATTCAGACACCACAGTGTGACGGTGGCTCTACGCCCTCCCCCCACATTTCAGGTCAGCACACACAGCTGCTGGCCTCAGGGGCTCACCAAGCTGGGCAGCAGCTCCCATCAGGGCGTACTTGCCCGGATCCGCCCAGACCTGCAGGGAGAGGGGTAAGGAGTCAACTGTGTGGTGACCTCCCCTGACCGTGGGCCATGCTGTGTCCAGAAGCCCAAACACAGCGCAGCCATACTCAAGGGCACTGACCCAGTGTCCTGTGTGAGAACAACGCCCAGGCTGACCTCTGCACCAGAAGAGCAGTACAGCTGGGGGAGAGCAGCTGGTACCACTCCCTGTGCTCACTGCAGCTCCCTTAACCCCACTCCATCCCCTCCAGGCTCACTGTCCCCAATTCCAGCTAACATCAGCACACCCCAGCTGGGTAGTGCCACCCCCACCCCTAGCCTACCACTCGCTGCACTCTTTCTGCTCCCTCTAGCTCACTGCAGTGATCCCCCTGCACCCCTTGTGCCCCAGTAACCAGGGCACCCCAAATCTCCCCCAATCCCAGGCTTACTGCGGCACCCGTGAGGTAGGACAGGGAGATGCCAAAGAGGCGGCCCCAGGCAGCACCGATGAGTAGCGAGGGGATGAAGACTCCAGCAGACACGGTCAGCCCGTAGGTCCAGCAGGCCAGGAAGAAGTAGACCAGCGTGAAGAGGCCAAGCGTCATAGGGTTGTAGGAGCCTGTGGGACAGGGGCTGAGCCGGATGCTCCTGTCCACCAGCCTCATGGGGCCCCCTTTGGCCAGGTGGTATCCTGCTGGCCCTGTGTCCACCTGGAGGCCTAGGCACCGGTCACTAACCTGGGGGGTCATGGAAGAGGCTGACCACACTCTTCTCCGGTGTGTTGAAGAAGGCGGCAGCCATAGAGTTGTACTCGCCATCTGCACAGAAGAGCTGCAGGGAAGGGACTGTGAGAGGCAAATGGGCCCAGAGAGCAGGTGGGTCTCAGAGCCCCGCGCCCTTGCTGGGCAGGCCCCCGGACAGCAGGGCTCCCAGTCCTTGAAGTAAGCTCAGCCACTGGGCAGGGTGAGTGCTTCAGGCCACCGTGTGGAGCAGGGTGATTCAGTGGCTCCAGGGCTGCTGTGGGGACGCAGAAAACATTTCTGACAAATCCCTAAGTAGTGAGGAGTGCAACAGTGCTGGGAGCACCCAGGAGTGGTGGTTAAGGCTCAGCTGCCAACCAAAAAGTTGGAGGTTCAAATCTACCAGCTGCTCAAAGAGAGAAAGACCTAGTGATGTGGCTCTGTCAAAAGCATAAAAACTCTAAAAACCAAACCTGCTGCTGTGGAGTTTATCCCAGCTTTGAGACACTGCCCTGTCGGGTTTCTAAGACTGTAAAGCTCTTCAGAAAACAACTTCATCTTAATCTCCCTGGGCGTGGCTGGGGGATTCAAACAGCCAATGGTTGTGTCTGCACCTGAGTGCTTTAACCAAAGTGCTACCACAGCTCCTTTAACTCAATCTGCTGCAGCTGACTGGATACTAACTCATGATGACCCTCCAGGACAGAGGAAACCTGTCCCGAGGGTTTCTGTGGCTGTAAATCTCGAGGCAAGCAGTGCCTCATCTTTCTCCCATGGAGTGAATGGCTGGGTCAAATAATAACCTTTTTGCTGGCTGTGGGGTGCTTTGACCAGTGCACCATCAGGCCCCTTCAGCCCTGGAACCCCTCTGGGGAGTCTGTCACATGGGGCTGCTGAGAGTCGAGATCAGCCCGTTAAGGAAAGCCAGTTCCACAGTAGTGTGTCTCAGGCTCTCCTCACATGCTATGTAACGCTGGGTCCGCCTGGATTGGTTAACAAGCACTTAAGCACTCAGCTGATCCAGGGAAGGCTGGCAGCTGGCATCCCCTCCATGGCTCCATGGGAGAACAAGCTGGTGATCTGCTCCCACATATTACAGGCTCGGGGACCCTCTGGGGCAGCTGTGACACACAGGGTCGCCATGAGCCAGGATCCCAACACCCCAGCTGCTCACCTGAAGTGGGTAGGACATGGCATTCCCCTGCAGGGGCTGGCAGTCACGGGAGGAGTAGATCATCACAAAGGCCACTGTAGCAGTGACAGCAGCCACCAGCACAGCCTCAGTCACCTGAAGGCAGGGTCGGTGGATGTACCTAGAGCAGAGAGACGTGCCAGGGCTGGTGTCAGGGCCAGATGTAGGCAGACAGGCGCATGCGCGCGCGCGCGCGCACACACACACACACACACACACACACACACACACAACAGCACTCACCCAACACATCTATGCACATCCTATGAATGCACAGATATACCACACACATTATACACTCATATGTACACACAAGCCCTCACAAAAACAGGTATACACATACACATGGAACACAAATCAACACCACATGCATGCACACATGCAGATAAACTACAAGCAGAGACACAGGCAGAGACTCACCACACAGCCATACACATGCCCACCACCCAGCGCCCACAATGACATCACATGGCCACCCACGCAGACCATGCTGCAATCATAGACACACCACATAATGCCCACGATGACATCACATAGCCACCCACGCAGACCATGCTGCAATCAGACACACCACACAATGCCCACGATGACATCACATGGCCACACACATGCAGACCACACTACATGCAGTGGCACCACATGAACACAAATGCAGACACACCACACATACACATATATCCACAAAACCAGACATACATGTACAGAGTGACACCATATGAAAATATACACACTAATGCACGCACATACCACACAGATGTGCATATGTATGCACACAAACTAGATATTCCCTGGCACTTGTGTGCACATACACTTGCAGACACAAATACAGACATAACTCACACAGATACACAAGTGGACCAGAGACACACACAAAGAATGTTATGGATTCAAATGTGTCCCCCTAAAAAACCCATGCTGTAAATCCTACCCTCTCTTTCTATAGGTATAACCCTATGGAGAGGGCTTTTCTTTGCTACATGAATGAGGCAGCTCTGAGTCAATCTCTTCCCAGAAAGAAAAGAGAATAAGTCAGTGAGCCCAAGGAGAGTTAGTGGATGGCAGCAGTGTCGCAGTGCTAGAGCAATGTCATTTGGCAGTTACGTAATGATGCAATTATTCCAATGATGTGATCTGAGATATTATCAGTCAACCAGTTGTAAGGGAACTAGACTGAGATGCAATATACTTTCTCAGGTTATAAACACACACACACGCATCCCCCCCCATAAACCACATATGTACACAGGTGTACAGACACTACACACATATGCTTACATATATACACTCAGGTGCACAGACACACCATGCTCACATACACCCACATGCAGACAACATGCACTCGCACATGTGTAGAGACAACCCCAATGCCCATGCACATATGAACAGATACACCCATATACATAAGCTCCGCCCCCCCGACACAGTCCTTATCTCCTCTACTGGCCTAGAGCTGCCCCATCAGATATGCCCTGTCTTGAATCCCCATCATCAGTGTTGTAAACAAACAGACCTCTGCCTCAGGGAAGGTTCATAGGACAGGGCCTCACCTGATCCGGAACATGGTCAGCCAGTAGTTTAAGGCATTGAACACAGCTCCAAGAATGCCCCCTGTGGCCAGTGACAGGAGGGGAGACAGTATCGGAGGGACGTACTCAGACTCTAGCTGGCACCACCCGTGTCCCCACCACCAGCACACACTCTAACACTGACTGTCCACCCCAGTGTCATCCATGTGCCCCAACACGTAATGTCCTGGCAACACGCACATCAATCAGTCCTGCCTATGCACTCCTTAGCACTGTCCATGCTCCTCAACTGTGGAGGCCCTCAAGGCTATACAAGAGACCAGGGCAGGTCGGGGGAGCTCTGTGAAGGCCACTCTGCCCTGCCCCCCAACCTGGGGTCAGTGGTCACATACTCAGGAAAGGAAAGGCATCAGATGCCTTCAGCCCACTAAGCTTCATCTCCCCAGAAAATACTTTTCTGGAGTGTTCTGTCCTTCCCAGGTCACCGGACCTCTGACTAAAAAGCCAAGGGCAGGAGAGCATCAGTACCTTACGTCTGGGCAGCCACCCTGAGGGAGCCCCACATGAACATATGGCAGGGGTACTGAGGTGCAACCTCCTGGGTGCATGCATGCCCTGTATACCACCCCCAACCACACAAGAGGGTAAGGGGTGCTCAGGAAAGAACTCCTCAGGTGGGGAGGGGTCCCTACTGTCACGGGTGGGAGGACTCACCAACAACACCCATGGCGATGAAGATGGGGATCTCATGGATGGTGTAGACCATTTTCTGGGGGTGAGGGGGAAGCAGAGGCTGTCGGACTCATGGGGTCCACACCATGGCTCCACCCGTGCACATGGACACGCCCAGCATGACTGCCACAGGGAGCAGGCAGCAGGGTCAAGGGGGTTCAGGACCCTCGGCAGCATGGAACAATCTATCCTAAGGTGCCAACCACATCTTTTCCAGAAGCTATGCCCTGAGGAGTGGCTGGGCTGAGCAGTGGCTGGGGAGGACAGCGTGCGGATGACCGGACTGTCTGTGTGTGTCACTCCAGTCTTCCCTGTACATGGTCTATCAGGAGTCACGTCATCAGCTCAGTGTACTCTGAGCCAGTGTTTCTTAACAGGCTCTGTAGCATGGCACATGGCCAGCCACTCTGGGAATGCTGGCTCAGACCCTTGGGCCCTCTGGATATGGCAACTACTTATGCCCACCCTGAGCTCCGAGATCCTGGGACTCTGGCCTGGCCAGGGAAAGAGGGCATCCCAGGCTGTAGTCAGTTGCTACACACCTATCCTGGGCAGATATTTGGGATCTGGAGATCATGGACAGCTGGCTGGAAACTATAAGCCTCTCACTTTTAGAAGCTTTGGTGGGACCCCAAGGACACATTGCAGCACCCCAGATCACAAACACAGGGCAGCAGGCAATCACCTCAGTGTCGAACCTCCCGAAGTTGATGAGGCCTGGGCTGGAGAGGTCCCAGATGTTGCCATGGTAGATGCTAAGCACGAAGTTCAAGGTGAAGGTGGAGATCATGGAGGCAAAGAACTGGGGGACACAGGGTAGTCAGGGCTGCAGCAGAGTCAGAAGAGGGGGCCAGGGAGACTCCACCAAGGACAGGGAGGAACATGGTGCCAAGAACCAGAAGTGAGGGGCCAGCTCTGCCAAGGATAGGGGGACATGATGGCTGATGGCCAGGCAGGAACGATCGGACAAGAGTGAGCTCAGCTGCTGGGGGCGGGGGGGAGGAGTGTGGTATGGGGTTCTGGTGGTAGTTGGAACAGAATGGTCAGCTTTCAGGGTAGTCAAAGATGGGGAGAGGATGGCCTGTGCAGCAGATGACTTGGGGGCATCACAACACAGACAAGGGGTGAAAAAGTGCACCCAAGGGGCTGGTGAGGGGCTGATGAGGGGCAGATGAGAGGTGGACAAAGGAGCTGAGAAGTGGGGCTCTGACTGGGGTGAGGGGCTGACAAAGGGTAGACAAGGGCTGGGTGAGGAGCATGGACCCAGATACAAATGAAGGGTAGAAGGGTGGACTAAAGCGTTGGTGGTACTCACAATCCTCCAGGTCAGAAACTGGTTCCAGAAGGAGGCGCCTTCCTCCAAACTGAAAAGCACACCACCTGGGAAGGCCACGAACACCCTGACACACCTGAGACACCCCCACAGCCCTCCAGGTGGGACCGGGCCCCCTGGACCCACACAGGCATGGTCTGATGATGCTGGAAGCTGTCGGGGGGGGGGGCAAAGCATTCCACTGTGACCTGCCCCTAGTCCATGCTGTTTGGGGAGGTGACATTCCAACATGTCCCTCATGAGCACACAGGACAGGCTCCTCTTACCTACAGGGGCTCCAAAGGCAGCAGACACGCCAGCCGCAGCTCCTGCAGAAACAAAGTCGCGCTTCTCTGTGTCCCTGCGGAAGTACTCAAAGATCTAGAGCAGAGGCAGACAGACGGCAGGACAAGGGTCAGTCTGGCCTCCACGCCCCTGTGGAAGTATTTAAAGGTCAGAGAAGGGACAGATGGGCAGATAGACAGGAGTCAGCCTGGCTCCGAGGCTCTTGGAAGGAAGCGAAGCAAGGACAGGATTCTTGGGGTCCATGGACCAGGACCCAACCCAAGCTCTCAGGGTCCATGGACTTGGGCCACAGACAGTGAGGTTCATGGACTGGGCCCCATGAGGACTCTGGGGGTTCAGAGACTGAACCCAAAGGGAATCACAGCATCACAGTTGTTCTAGCTGTATCTCTGACAAGCCTGCTGCATGGGTGAAATATCCCGCAATTGCAACCCCACTCAGCCCCCCAAAACCCACTGTTAGGGTCTCACTTCAGAAAACAACCAGTCTGGAAGTTCTGTCATCTAAGGGCCTGGGAGCGCAGTGAGACAACAGGGAACAAAGCGGGGCAGATGGGGGCTTGGGGGAGGGACTGTGGCTGCACTGCAGAGATGACACCCTGACACGCGTGAGGAGCTGTGGTCGGGCTCCTCGTACTCACCTTGAAGTCGCGCTTGAGCGAAGTGGACCGGCCCTGGGAGATGCCAGCAGCAATCACAGAGCCTGAGTGGATCATGGGCCCTTCCTAGAAGGCAGGGCGTTCAGGAAGGGGGTGGCCAGCAGCCAGCACTGGGGTGGGGCGGCAGGGGGGGGGGCGGAGGGGCAGGGACGGACAGGGCGGGGAGGTGGTTACCTTTCCTACAGCCAGGCCGCCCACCACAGACAGGATCACCCCTGACACCTTGATCACCAGTGTCTGGGAGGCAAGGAGAGACAGTTGTCTGGGGCTGAGGATGGACATGGTGGAGAATGGGGGCCAAACTCACACAAGCACCTCACATACGTGGCACATGGACAGTAACTGCAGCACAGGAGACACAGCCCCCTCCAGGTTCCCGCTCCCCAGAGCTACAGCACAGTCACCAGGGCCAGCTCCCCCGAACCCCATATGCACGGACACCAGGGCCAGCTCCCCCGAACCGCATACGCAGACACCAAGGCCAGCTCCCCTGAACCCCATACGCATGGACACCAGGGCCAGCTCCCCCAAACCCAGACCTACAGCACAGGCACCAGGGCCAGCTCCACTGAACCTCAGACCTACAGCACGGTCTCCAGAGCCAGTTCTCTTGCCTTACTAGACCTACATACACCATGGTCACCAAAACCAGTTACCCTCACCCACTCCCAGATCTACACCATGGTCACCACAGCCAGCTCCCCAGCTCCCCGGATCTACACTATGGTTTCCACAGCCAGCACTCCTGCTGCACACCCACCTGCCTGCTACACTCATGTCCATCCAGCCTGCCCAACTCTCCTCAGACCGTGGCCACCCAAAGCATCACCCTGCTCACCTTGAGCCGCACCACATGAGGAATCTTCACTCCATTGAGAAAACACTTGATCTGGGGGATCCCACTGCCTGCTGCCACAGGCTGCAAGGAAGTGGTCTGTGATGATGGGGTGGAGGAGGAGGCCAGCCAAGAGGCACTTGTTACCTACCCCCTGAGAGGTCAATACCTTGAGACCTAGGGAGCCCATGGCTCCAGGGGAGGAGGTCAGAAGAAAAGGGACTTGACCCGCACACTGAGAAACTTCCAGATGTGGCCCATCTTTCCCTACCACTCCAGAATGGGGGTGTGGGGAGGCTGCCAGGGGAAAGGCAGTGTGAGAGGGCCACTCTCTTCTGAGCCTAGTTCCAGTACCTTCTTCCACTTCCACCTGGCCCTCCTGCCTTTCACAGGAGACCCTGTCCCCAGAACACCCCGTTCTGGCTCCCAGTGCCTGCCATTTCTGGTCCCAGTTAGCATGGCTGTTAAGAATGCACATCTGGTCTGTGGGATGATGGCACCCAAGGTACCCAGATGCACTGCTTCTCCTGAAAACTATGGCCACATAGCCTGGTTCTGTCATGTTGAACCATAAGACCCTGCTAATAGGACTGTGAGGGGAAGTATGAGGATGGAGGTGCTCCTATCTGGTTCTGTCACATCTAACCTTGGGACCCCATCTACAGACTATGAGGGGAGATTATGGATAGCAAACCCCATTTGGTTCTGTCACATCTAACCATGGGACCTTGTCTACAGGCCTGTGGGGGAGCATATGGACTGGGGAGCCCCACCTCCACGAAGGCAACGATCAGCGAGCCCACCAGCACGAAGGCGGAGTTCAGCACTGCCCACAGCAGGAGGGAGAAGGACAGGCCCCCTTTTTCTGTGAATTTGTCAATGTCTGGGCTAGTCAAGGAGGGTAGCCTGACAATGGACCCAATGTCCATCCACCACCCATCTCGCCAAATATGTCTCTGGCCAGCAGACATGTCCTGGAGGACTATACCCCATGGGATGGGCAAACAGTCTGGAAGGCCCTGCAGAGATACCCCAAGGCCTTGTTGAACCTCATCCACCTGGCAAGTCTGAGGTTCAGTGTGCCCCCACCCACGGCTAAGCCTGGGGTCCACACAGGCGGTGTGGTCAAGGATACTGTCCTTGACGACCCTGTACTTGAGCCCAGCCAGGTTCTCCACCACGATGTCAATGAAGCAGGCCACCAAGCCCGTGAGGATGCCGATGAGGGCACAGATGACCCAGCGCTTGATCTCCACTGTCCGGAAGGCCTGTGAGGGAGGGGCAGTCATCACAGTCACTGGAGGCCCTGGAGACCCCTGTAGTCACCACCTCCAGCTACTGAGGGTGTCTCTACCAGCATCACATAAGAAAACCCACTTGGGTAGGGTGCTGCGGGGAAGGGCCCTAAAGAGCAGGGCAGTTTTCCTAGCTGTTGACACGTGTCCTGCCATATCTGGTATCTTAGCCACCATGGCTGTGACCCATCACTCCCCATCTCACTGTTTACCAGGGTGACAGGTAGGAAGGAACCAGGCTCTTTTTTTAAAAAAAAAATTTTTTTTAAATTTTTTATTTTATTATTTTTGTGTGCGTGTACCGTCAAATCAGATCTGACTGGTACAGGAGGAGATTGCCCCTCCTTCCCCGGCAGAGCATCTGGTGGATTCAAACCGTGCACCTCTGGGACTGTAGTTACAGCTTCTTGCCACTAGGCCAGGAACCAGGCTCTTGACACTTGAGGTGTAACCCAAGATGTGCAGAAGGGGTA
This sequence comes from Elephantulus edwardii, assembly GCF_000299155.1. Taxonomy (NCBI): domain Eukaryota; kingdom Metazoa; phylum Chordata; class Mammalia; order Macroscelidea; family Macroscelididae; genus Elephantulus; species Elephantulus edwardii. The sequence continues at coordinate 471,435 of NW_006400100.1, read as the reverse complement.
GGAGGGGGAGGAGGAGAAAGACAGTAGGAGGGAAGGAAGGGAGAGAGGGGAGGAAGAGGTGGGAGGGGAGTGGGAGGGGAGGAGGGAAGAACAGCAGGAGGGAGGACAGTGAGAGAAGAGGAAGAAGAGGAGGGAGAGTAGAAAGCAAGGAGGGGGACAGGTTGGCAGCATTGGAGAAGGGGGAGGTAGAGTAGGAGAAAGGAGTGGAGGAGGGGAGGTAAGGGAGGGAGTAGAGGTGGGGGAGGTAGGGGAGGAGGAGTAGAGGAGGGAGAGGGAGAGGGGGAGAAGGAGTGAAGGAGGGGGAGGGGGAGGAGAGAGTGGAAGAGGGGAGGTAGGGGAGGAGGAGGGAGTGAAGAAGGGGAGGTAGGAGGGAGTGGAGGGAGGGCAAAGGAGGGGAGAGTACAGCAATAGAAGTAGAGGGAGCAGCACTCAGGAGAAGGAGGGAGAGGTAGAGGAGGAGAGAGTGAAGGGAGGAGAGGGAGGAGAGGTAGGGAAGGGTAGCAGCACTAAGTGGACGGAGCAGTACTGTGGAAGAGGAGGGAGAGGTAGAGGAGAAGGGAGTTGAGGAGGGGAAGGAGAGGTAGGGGAGGGGATAGCAGCACTAAGTGGAGGGAGCAGGGTCCAAGAGGAGGGAGAGGTAGACGAGCAGGGAGTCGAGGAGGGGGAGGAGAGGTAGGAGAGGGATTGGCAGCACTAAGTGAAGGGAGCAGTGTCCAGAAGGTGGGGTGGAGGAGGAAATGCTCACTGTGTGGTTGATGCGCCGCTCCTCTTCCAGAAACAGCTGGTTCTCACTGTTGTCATAGTCCAGGCTCTGTGGCCTCAGCAGAGAGAGATAATTACTTCCAGGCAGGGCTGGGGACCCAGGTCAGCATCCCAGGGCTGGGCAAGGGCTCACCTCATACTTTAGCGACAGCAACTTCTCGTTGTGGGGGATCTCCTTGGGAAAGGGCTGGGGCGGGTCCATCCCCTGTGGAGGAAGTCACTGTCACCCACCTGATACCCTGACCCTCAGATGCATAGGAAAGGAGAGGTACATCCTATAAACCCTCACACCCTTGGAGGCCAGCATGTTCCTGCCATCAAATCAGACATCCCAGAAAAACAGCACAAACACCCCTTGGGAGAAGATGGGCAATGAAGTTCACAGCCTCGCAAACCCCACAGGCCGTTCTGTCACTGCAGGGTCGCTGAGGCAATGGGTTGAGCTGGGAGTTCTTGGTGAGCATTCAGATGAGCCAGGGTGGTGCAGTAGGTAAGTGCCTGGCTGTTAAGCAGCTGCTCCTGGGGAGAAAGAGGCCTTCTGCTTCTGTAAAGATTACAGCCTCACAGACTCCGGGGGCCCAGCCCAACTGTGTCCTCCCAGGTGACCGTAGGTTTGGCAGGAATGGAAAATGGTGCAGCCACTATTGGACAGTCTGGTGGTTCCTCCAGCTATGTGTCCGGGGCATGAGAGGAGGGACGCAGAGAGATGCATGCAGGTGCAGAGAGTGGTGACAAGTGCTGTCCCACTGTCATATGCCCTGTCCAGCAGTGGGGACTGGATTCAGGGACAACACACTGGGTGTTGAGTCCAAGAGCATGTCAGAGCAGAGGTGGTGGGTCAGAGTAGAGAGAGGACAGGTTTCTATGAAGGCCACCATTGGCAGCCTGTCGCATGTGAGGCTCCAGGAACTCTGCTCTGTTTCACTGCAAAGGCTAAGGGCCGAATCTGCTGCAGAGGAACTGAGACAAGGTTGCACTGTCCAGGACACCAGAGAAGGAGAGGTAAGCTCAGCTGTGGGGAGCTCAGAGCTCCCCCACACCCTGACATGGCAACTGTGGACAGGAGTCGGAACATTTGTCTGAGGGCTGGGTGAGGTCACGCCCAAGTTGGGGCTGACATTCTCTGTACTTTCTAATGCCGCTCAACCCTGGGAGTCAACCCCCTAGTCGACCCCTGGGTGGTGTGTGCCCTCCACTCCTGCCTTGTATCTTTACAGTCACTCAGGTCTAGGAGCCCCTGGCCTGTACTCACCGGGTCCAGAAGCTCGTCATCCAGCTCCACGTTGCTCATCTGTCCGATCCGGAAAGATGCAGAGTGTGCAGAGTGGGGTAGCTGGAAGCAGAAGAAGGGGAGACATGGAAGGTGTGACTTCAGGTACCACCACATCCGTCACGGACAAAATGCAGCAGGGTTTACTCCCTCCATGGTCAAAATGCATAAAGGCCCACAGGCCTGGTGATGAGCTGGGAGGGTCTACAATCCTGCTTTCCAGAACCTGAAGACCCCCCCCCCCTTCCCACCATTGTCTTAGCCAGCCTCACAGATGAGCAGATGTACTGGGAGTCCCCTTCCCCCATGTCCAGCTTGAGACAGACTGACACACCTGAAGCTTCCCTCTCCCTCCTCCTGACTGGCTGACATACCTGCCACACCCTTGTCCTCCCCCAGGGCCAACAGGGATCCCTCCCTGCTTGTCCTGGGGGCTTGTTCAGTAGCCTCACCTCCACAGAAAAGTCTCTACCCAGTCTACCTGGGCCCGGTCAGAGTGGCTCCACAAGCCTCAAGCCAATGTAAGGCAGGAGAGTGATCCGCTCAGCCCTGCCCAGTCAGTGCATGCGTGTGCACACACAGACACAGAAGCCCACGTGAATGCTCACACATGCAGGCACATGTACCTGTACACATACACGCAGACACACACAGATTCTTCCAAGCATGTATGGAATGTGCACACAGAGAAACACAGGTGCCCAGGCATGTACTCACACATGCACATGGCGTCCACCTTCCGTATGTGAAGGTATGTGTCACATGTACAGGCACATCTAAGCTCTCACACAAGTGCACACGTTTCCTCCCGCC